>NC_088784.1:53159746-53759746 GCF_958450345.1 Calliphora vicina
AATCCGAAGCAATTTATTTATGTAATCTAAAAAAAGGAACTACAAAAGTGAAATTATTCTTCGCTTACCAAACATTTTTTGCATTGCGGGCCTATAGCGTAGCGCAAAGTTTTTCTCCTCTGGGTGTATTAAAAACTGGCTTCGGTCAGATAAGTATTATGCATTGTAGTGCGCTAAGATTTTCTCCTCCTTCGCTCAGAAAAGATTTCTTTCATTGCAGAAAGGTTTTATAATATTTCAGAAATCCGATTTTCATTTCGCACCAGATTAAGAAATCGTTGCAACCTAACAAAGGCCGACGATGTAAAAAGAATCTTTTCTGAGCGAAGCCTGTTTTTGATACACCCCAGAGGAGAAAACCTTTGCGACCGACCAAAGGCCGGCAATGCAAAATACTATTCTGAGCGAAGCCAGTTTTTGATACAACCCAGAGGAGAAAACCTTAGCGACACGCTAAGTTATTTCACGGTACCCTACTTCTTTACTTAAAAGAAAATTAATTTTTTTTTTGTAAATATTAACGTGTAACGTGTATGTAAATATTAACGTGTAACGTATTCATTTTGGACAATTTTTCAATTTGACTAAAAACGGTTTTGTATCCTTTAGACTCGATGGAATCAGAAAATATTAGATTGTTCCTTTCGTAATACCGAAAAATTCGTATTATTAAACAACATATTTTTTTTATTAAATCAAAACTTTTCTATTGTATTAACATGTCACAAGTATAAAATTTTCATAAAAGCCATTTTTTAATTTGGAAATTTTTTTATGATTTTCAACAATTTGTTATGATTAAAAATTCCTTATTAATTTTCAATATAGCAAACATAAATAGCAAAACATAAAAATGTCCTCATGTTAAGTTTGCGCGAATCAGCTGTTTTCTGTTTAATTTAATATATCTATCTATATATATAAAAATAAAAAGGTCCATGTATATAATCGCATCACGTGAGAACGGCTGGAGCGATTTGTCCGATTTTTTTTCGATTCGAAATTTTCAGGAGATAGTTTGTAAAGAAATAAAATTAAAAAATTCCTTGTAAAACTCGGAAATTTTAAGTTTTTAATATATTGCCTCCTTTTCACTTCTCATTTTTCTTAATAAGATACATTTTTTGTAGAAACTTGAAGAGCTATCAACACTGCCTACTTTTCACTACTCAATTTAAATATCTATAGATGAAATACAAATCATTAGTAAATAGCTACCGAGCGAAGCTATTAAGAAATAAAAATCAATTGAATATAAATGTTGTATGATTGTGTGATTTCGTAACAGAACGAAATAGCAGATTTTAAATTTATAAAATCTACAAAAACTTTTGTTGAATTTATTTTTCTTTGACATTTTTTTAAAAAAGTGGTTTCATAAAACACGTCGCTTAAACAGGAAACATTTAAATGAGTTCCATCGTTTGTTCCATAGAATTTGTTTTCATTAAAAAATTTATGATTTTAAATTTATGAAATGTTGAAAAACTTTTTTTAAAGCATTATTTCTATTTGACATTTTTATCAAATACAAATTGACTGTTTAACATTGCACAATATACAATTGGGAAACTTAAGCGTTTAAATGAATACCCTTAAACATTTTTTTATTTCAAAATAATAATAAGAAACGCTTATATTTCTATATCGTCCCCTCAATAAAACAACAGTGTATTGATTGCATAATAAGAATCTACATAACTGGTTCTATATGAGGTCAAAATTTGGTGAAAATCTACTTCCACAAAGTGGGTCAAAAGATCAATTGAAATATTACTTTTGTTCCAGATGTCTACTAACTAACACAAAAATTTGTCACTCAATTATTTCGAAATGGCAAAAAAATTATACACTATTTTTTTTTTTTATTAAGGGGACGATATACTATTTGAAATTTTATAAATTTATCTCATAATAACAATATATTAAGTTATGTTTAATGAAATAAAATTACGACGGTAAAAACGAACAAAATATATGTAGTATTTTTATAGCTGCTAAATAGTTTATATCAAATGCACAATCTTACCATATCATCCCCTAGCTCCGAATCACGTTCATTTATATTTGAACGCCCGGTGCAGTCCATGGTATTTAGTTGCATTAGGTGCAAAATTTTGCTAGATTTATTTTAAAACTTTTGTAAAAATAAACAAACTCGTTAAATAACTTATTAAAGCACTGATTCCGCCTAATTTTTACACTGTCAACAACCACAGAATCAATACAATTTGGATTGACCGTAACTAATATCGTAAATGTAAAGCAGCAGTCAGTGGTACTGGAAAGGGGGAGAGAGCGAGAGGTCAGTTGTGTTGGATCAGCAGCCACTTTATATGAACAGCAAGTAGAATAAACCGTTACACATTTTAATAATATTTGTTTTTTTTAAAGAATGACACGTTAAAAACAAATTAAATAAGATCCAAATTGTTTTTTGTTTGTTTATTTTTCTGGTTCTTTTATTGGTTTCTCTTTTCGTATATTTTTTTTAAATACCGTCGGAATAATGTATTATTTAGATAAATTATTATTCAGAAAATAGACAATAATATTTTGTGCTTAATTTAAATAAATACGATTTTGTTGTTGTTTATAATACTCGTACTTGATTACACTGAATTTGTTTATAAATATGTGAACATATGTAAATATTTGTTTAATTGTTAGTTATGTAGGTATGTATGAATATTTTGCACTTTCACTGGTATGTGGTATTTTTACACTTTTTCATAATTTTTAATTAATTATTTATCGGTTTTCAATTAAATTTATAGCATTATTTTATTTAGGTAGTTATAATTTATTTGATATTAATAAACACTTTTTATCATTGATTCCGCACAAAACGACGTCGTTGCATGGACGACGACGATCACAAACCGAATGAGAAATAGAAGCAGACTGCAAATGAAACTACAAAAAAAAACAAAAACAATTGGTTGGAATGAGAAGGGGAAACAAGAATTTAATTCGATTCAAATTGGAATCAAATAGAGAAATGAAACACACACATCCATTCATTTTCACTCTTCTTATTCTCCTTCTAATCGGATTGGTGTTAGTGAGCGGTACTATAGTTTTGTTTTCTTCTGTTTTTTTTGGTGGATGACGATTGAATTAGCGCACAAAAAGATACAAAAAAATGTCGACAACTGAAATGTTGAATAAAACTAAGAAGAAGAACAACAACAACCTGAGCAACAATACGATAAATAACTGCTTTATATAAATTTCAATTGGATTTGTGTTATTGTTGTTGCTGTTGTTTTTGTTGGGCCATAAATAAAGTGTTTCATGTTCCCAAGACGTTCCATTTCTTGTCTGTCAACAACACTTTCCGTCTGAACCAGTGTAACCATTTTGGCATTTTTGCAGCTAAATTTAACATTTTTATTATACGCTCCAGCATGAGCGACAACTGATTTTTAATAATACAGCTTGTATTATTAAATGGGCAGTTCCATGTCATAGTACGTGACATTTGTACGTCTATAGAGTGGAATAGATTTTGCAAATATAAGAGTACCTGAAAAATAATTTGATCTTTATGTTCCATTCAGAGGGTACTATATTTAAAAAAAAATAATAAGTTCTTTCGAAACATTGTTGTCCAAAATATCGAGCGAAATAAGGATTTGAGGCACATGTAGAAATATGCGACAATTTGCGAACCGTGAGAGGCGTTATATTTACTTATAATTTCTTACACTAAACCAAAAAATTTTCCGTTACAATCCGTCATACTTAACCCTCCGTTAGTCGCAATCATTTTCAATCGAGACTAGTCGCAATGTATAAAATTGATATCAATAAAAGAAAAGCGCGTTTGAAAATAATCTCGTCACTTTTTATTACGAAAACATGAAAACAATTCAAAGTAATTGAAAGAGTAATCAAAATAAAATTGCAGTCAAAATATATTTTTATCAAAAAATTGTTTAAAAATTAGGGTGTTTGAAAATACAAAATTTTTTGCATGTATCAACCAGATCAGTTGAGACTAACCGAGGGTTAAAAAAAACAATCTTTGGATGATTTAATAATAAATAAAATTTAATATCGTACCAACGTGACAAATTTTTCTCTTATAGTAAAAAAATATGTATATATTCTGTAAATATGTATATGTGCACAAAAACTAAAAAAATAAATATAAATTATATATTCGGTTTCAATAAACAACTTGATAATAGATAAAAAAAAACAATCAAAGTCAAATTCATTTCATACTACATGCTAATTGGGAGCATAGTTTTCGGCACAATCTTAGCCTAAAACATACCAATTAAATTAAAAAATTAACTATTGTCAGTTTAAACTATTATTTTTGCCCTTAAAATGTTGTAATAAGCTCTAAACACTTTCACATAGTAACATTTTTTTCTCCTATCCAAATCATCTTGAAAAAAGTTTCAACAGTTTTTGTTTTTTCAGTCGTGGTTATCATTCTCGTGGAATTCCACATACATACAGTGGTGGCCAGGAATTTAAGACAAAAATTGTTTGCTTAATTCCACGTGATTGTCAATTATTTTTGCAAATGTTTCCACAAATATGTATGCATGAGGACTGTTTTAACACACAAGTGTATTTTATTCGACTGTGTCAATTCATACATATTCACCATGAACACATAAAATTTTTCTACAACTTGACCAAAATTCGTATTTTTAGTTCCATTAGTTTCGGTCATATCATGTTATTAACAGCGGATGTTCGCTGAGGTGGGTCAACGTATTTCCACATATCTTTGTCCATATATGTTTTACCGATTTTTCCAAACATTTTTCAGAAACTAGAAACATAATTAATAAATTTCATACCCTTAGAGGTCCTTTTATTTTGGCTCTATCGCACTTAAAGTTCAGTTGATGAAAAAAATTCAAGTATTTGTCTTAAATTGGTGGCCACCACTGTATGAGGTATTAAAGAATGTTTTTATTTTAAAGGCACATGTCTGCTATTTGCTATGGAATATAATATCATTATAATGTCCGCACGTATGCGAGAGGTCCGGGCGATGGCCTGGGTTATTTTCAAGACATCGTTCGAATGGGGGTTATTGATGAGATTTTGTTAAATCGCTCACGAAAAAGTCTTGATGATCAATTCAGTATATGCTGAATTTGCCACCTATTGAACTTCATGTGGGTTTCCCTATTTACACGTATATCGTTTAAAAGGTTATGGTAGCACATTATTTATTAATAATGTGCTACCACCCAAAAAATGTGCTAATACTCAAATGCATTACAATTTTATAGAAAAACTCGTATATACTTCTACACAGGATTTTGTATAGGCAATAACTAAAGAATCCTGTAGTATCCTCTGACCATTTTGCAACTGTTGGTTAATCGGATATCTCAATTATCCTTTCCCAACTCGACCCTGGCGATTATTATAAAAACAAATACAGTAGAAGACAAAACAGAATAGCGACCCTATAATTCTGAAAGGGCATGTTGAGTAGATAATTTTTGTAGAATAAACTTATAGTCCAGCTGGTCTGAATTTTTTTTACAGTGGGTGAAAGTTTTAATTTTTTGGTCGAAAGGAGCATGATACTAAACGAAATAAACGTTGTAAGTTAATGTCTGAGAGAATTCTTATTGTCAGAGTTATATTATGGAATTTTATGAGGATCATTTTTATGGAAGCTCCTTTCTTTAGGGGTCAATTTGTATATTAAACCATCATGCCATACTTTATCAAAAGCTTGAGAAATGTCGATAAAGAGAGCGGAACAATATTTCTTTTCCTCAAACGCTTTTCTTACAATATTTACAAGTCTATGGGTTTGTCCGATAGTACTGTGTTTTCTTCTAAAACCAAATTGATGATTCCGAATACAATTGTTTTCAATTAACATCGGGTACATATTAGACAATAGGCTTATTGATCTGTATGATTCTACTTTTGTGTGATCTTTGTCCGGCTAGGTATCATGGTAACCAGTGAAACCTTCCATTCTGGAGGATAATATTCAAGGCGTAATATATCATTAAAAATAATAAGAATTATTTTTATAGCTATCCGGGGTAGCTCTATAAGCATCTTGTTACTGATTTTGTCAGTACCAGGTGCTTTCTTGGAGTTTAAATCAGTAATGCGCAGCCCATACCACAATTGTGGAAAATAAAATCACACGTATTCTTATGCTCTTACATTTTAGTAGTCGTTGTCCACTCAACGAGACAACACTGGTGTATGACTTTTTCTTTATTTTTTTAGTTTTTGTATTTGTGTGTTTGTAGGTGCACTGAATAAAATAAAGAATTGAATGTGTTGGTGAGAGTAAGTGTATTGGTGAGAGGATTTATTTTTGCGAACCTCTGGTTTAAATCAAGAATAACCTTTTCGATCTCTTCACGACTGCTCTAAAATGGGGTAAAACAGGTGGCAACTCAATTGCTTCATTTGATGTGTTTGGTGTAAATACTTTTATCAAATGATTAACAAACAGATTCCCTTTTTCAATATCATTTCTTGCCCAACCACCACTTGAATTTCGCAAGGGGGGCTTACATATGACAGGTCTTTTAAGAATTTCTGTTGCTCGCCATAATGAGTAATCCGATTGCGGGGTTGCGTCCAGGCTTTCAAAATATTTATTCAATGATTCCATTTTTCGAAATTCCAAGAGCTTTTTAAGTCTTTTTATACAATCTTTAAGATTCGATTTGAGTTGGCTGGATCTATGTAATTGACACTCTCTTCGTGCAATTACCACTCTTGTAAAAAAAAAATAAATAAACCTAAATAACTCTTGACATAAAAGTGATAACCTACATATGTATTTATGTTTGTAGATCTTCTCAAGGACTATTTATATTTAAAATATCAGCTCATTCGGATCATAAATAGATTTTTGGCGATGTTTTTGAAAAATGTGAGAACCAAGGTGGCGTGTAATTTTTCTACAACAACTTTGGTAGACTTTGTACACCCTCACTGAAATTTTTCGGCAACCATTTTCGTGGAATGTTTTAATCCTTAAATGTACTTTTTGAAAGGATTTTATTTGATTTTCTCGAAAAAGGGGTCAAATTGACCACTAAATAGTGGAGCTTCCATAAAAATTATCCTCATAAAATTCCGCAATATTTTAGTATCATGCTCCCTGCGATCAAAAAAATAAAACTTTGACCCACTGTAAAAAAAATTCAGACCAGCTGGACTATAAGTTTATTGTACAAAAATTATCTACTCAACATGCCCTTTCAGAATTATAGGGTCGCTATTCTGTTACAATCAAAAAGTCTCAATTTGTTGGACAGTATTATTTTTTGCACATAACAACTGGTCTGAAAACATTTTCCTTTTGTTAATTGTTAAGCACTCTATTTACTATTATCTGGTAACTCACTCTGAAACAAACAGAACTTTTATAAGTTTTTTGGATCACATATGAACGTCCACCGAAGCTATCTTCTGCTGATACTCGAATTGCAAGACGCTTAATCGTTTCAGGAGCCACAAATACTGCACTTTCCACTGCAATTAGATTAATTAAGTGCTTGGAGAAGCCCATGGAGTAAACGTCGGTGACAAAACAATTCGAAGATGTCTTAAAAATAACGGACTTAAAGCAAGAGCGATTATAAAAAAAAACAGTTTTAAGTCAAAGCATCGTAAGGCTCGATTAAAGTGGTGTCAGATGGACACACATGGACATGGGATGATAAACGCGTTGTGGTACAAGATCGCAACATATGTCAAAACAATGAAATTTAGGGGTGGATCAATCATGGTTTGGGGATATTTTCGTGGCAATGAGCTCGGTATAGTATTTCCATATTGGAGGACTCTTATCTCCCGAGTCTGGATATATTCGGTGTTGAACGTGGTCAACAAGAAATATTTATGCAGACAATGATCCTAAGAAAACCTAAAAAATAACAAAAAAAATGGTTTGTTGATAACGGAATCAACCTGCTCGAATGACGTTCTCAGTCCATAGATTTAAACCCTGTGGAGCACCTTTGGACAATTTTGAAACGGAAAATTTTTGCCGAAAAAGACACTCCATGACCCGCAGTTGAATTGTGGGAGCGAGACCTTCTAGCATGGCAAAATATAAGCCCAAACATTTCGGAAAATCTTGTAAATAGTATTCCAGAAAGAATCAAAGCTCTAAAAAAATCACATGGTGGTCATACAAAATATTAATTTTAAAATTACTGTTTTTGAAACAAGGGACAAAACTGTTGACACCGACTTTTGTTTTAAAAATAGTATATTGTATTTAATCCAATTTTTAAATTTAGTTTTTGTGCATTGTTTAAGTTAGTAAATTGATATTCTTTTAAAATTACTTAATATTATTCTTGTACATAGTTAATAATGAAATTCTTCAGTAATACAAACATTTCGTGACTTTTTGTGAACGGGTTTGTCTTCAACTGTACATCAAAGTGTAGAAAATTGTGTTGTCTTTTAAAAATAGGGATTTAAAATTTTAAGATTTTTTGCAAAAACAAAACAAAAATATTTTCAGTTAATTTCTTGTGCATATGAACATTATTTTTATTAAGCGATACAATTTTCATTTACATATAAAAAATAATACAATTTTAACGATATAGGTACAGAATTTTTAATTAAAAATGCTATACTGGAAAAAAGTTTAAGATTTGCAACTGAAAATGCAGAAATTCCCAAAAACCTTTTAAATAATCCCAAAAGTGAGATTTTTTATATTATTTCAATTTTACTACCATTACAAAATAATTCAGGTCATACATACAATGGGTAATGGTATTTTCTATCCCCAGATCTTAATTACTACCATGAAAATGGGGTTTAATTACTTTCCAGACGTTTAATAATGTTTACTCTGAAAATATAGTACATATGTATGTAGTAAGTAAGTAGTTTTAGGATTTAGAACTAAAAATGCAAAGAAAAATTATTTTTTAAACATAGTCGAATATTTTTTACTAAATTGTGTGTTAAATATTGATAATTGAATATAAATAGGTATGTTCTGTTTTTTAATTACGAAAACTGAATTTTCTACAGCTTTAATTTTGTCAAAAATTCATTTCCACCTGCAAAATTTCGATTATAATCGTGGCAAAACAAATTACCAAAAGTCAATTTATTAATTTCAAACTACCAATTGGACCTAAACGGCAACGGACTGTAAGCATATCTGATAAATTTTGAATTAAAATTGTATAATTATGAACGTACATATTTGCACAGTATTTTTGCATATACACATACGCAGTTTTGTATCTATGTGTGTATTGAACCTAATAGTATCGCACGAATACAAAACCTGTTTGAGTTTTTGCACGACCAATTGTTTTGATTCCATTTTGTTTCGTTTGTTAAACTTTTGCAAATATTTCCTCAATTCTCACCCATCTGAACGTCCAACTGCTTTGTTTTGTGAGTTTCTTATCCCATTGTTCCCCATGTTAGGTTGTTTGTGATTTATTTATACTTTTAGGTTAAAAAAAGTGCAAAAAAAATCAATTTTTGATTACCACTGGGATCTACAAATAAAAAAGAAAACGTTTTCTACGATTTGCTGTTTAATATCTTTTGTATTGTGGCTGTTGTTGTTGTATTATTATTATTATTTTACACATACAATTTGTTTGTTATAAATTAATTTTCTTCTACTCTCTTCTCTCTTAGTGCTTTCGCATGCCGGCTCTTTCTTTCCTTCATCTTTGTTTATTTCGTTATTGTTTTCGATGTTTTTATCATCATTTCGTTTTATTTTGTTGTTGTTGCTGTATAAAATTTATTTCATCGTTGCGCAGCCAATCGGAGTTCGTTGTTTCGTTTGCCAGCCAGGTGGTGGTTGTGATAGTTGGTTGGTTTGTTGTTGCTGCTGCTGTATCTGCTGGTTGCTTTTGATTCCGTTTCATCAATTCAAATTGGAAATTGTAATCTTTGTATGAATATAAAAAAAATGGATTTTGTTCTCTCTCGATTATGCGCCTCGCCCGCTTCGTTCGTTTCTTTCGTCGACTGTTTTTTTGTATTTATTCGTTATGCCAATCAATCGAAGTTTGTATGTATGTAGTGTGCTAAGAAATTTTGTATCTACATATCGGCATTTCCATGTCATCGTACACGACATTTGTACGCCTATAGTATGGAATTAGAGTGATCAAATATTTGACATATAAAAAAAATCGGTTTTCGAATAATTCGAAAAAGCGTAATTTTTAAAAAACCGTTTTCCGGGTTTTTCTATCAAAAACCGGTTCGAATAACCTGTTTTTTAGCTTTTTTTGTCAATTTATGAATTGAAGTATAAATTAAGCATAAACTATTTGTATACCCTTCACCTTCGTGAGAAGGGTATATATAAGTTTTTCATTCCGTTTGTAATTTCTACATTTTTCATTTCCGACCCTATAAAGTATATATATTCTGGATCCTTATAGATAGCGGAGTCGATTAAGCCATGCCCGCCTGTCTGTCCGTCGGTCTGTTGAAATCAATTTTCTGAAGACCCCAGATATCTTCGGGATCCAAATCTTCAATAATTCTGTCAGACATGCTTTCGAGAAGTTTGCTATTTAAAATCAGCAAAATCGGTCCATAAATAACGGAGATATGAGCAAAAAACCGGGACAACCTCGATTTTTGACCTATTTTTGATCTACAGTGGTGGCCAGGAATTTAAGACAAAAATTGTTTGCTAAATTCCATGTAATTGTCAATTATTTTTTCAAATATTTCCACAAATATGTATGCATGAGGACTGTTTTAACACTCAAGTGTGTTTTATTCGACTGTATCAATTCATACATATTCACCACGAACTCATAAGATTTTTCTACAACTTGACCAACATTTTTTTTTAAATAAACATATTTTCTCACAATTATAAAATTATATTTTTATTATTATAAAATATTCGGACCAAATTTCGTATTTTTAGTTCCATTAGTTTCGGTCATATCATGTTATTAACAGCGGATGTTCTCTGAGGTGGGTCAACGTATTTCCACATAAATTTGTCCATATATGTTTTACCGATTTTTCCAAACATTTTTCAGAAACTAGAAACATTATTAATAAATTTCATACCCTTAGAGGTCCTTTTATTTTGGCTCTATCGCACTTAAAATTCAGTTGATAAAAAAAATGCAAGTATTTGTCTTAAATTGGTGGCCACCACTGTATATCTGGATTACTAAGTCATTAATATAGACAATATGGATATTTAATGATAGATATTTCAAAGTCCATTGCAACGATGTAGATAAGGCTATAGTAACTTGGACCTGCAATGGGTCAAAATCGGGAAAAATATTTGTTCATCAAAAAATAAATAAAATTCATAAATTTTTTTTTCAAAAAAAAAAAAATTTTAAAACTAAAAAAAAAAATTTAAAAAAAAAAATTTTTTAAAAATTTGGAAAAAACTTTTTTTAAAAAAATAAAAAACAATTTTTTATATAAAATAACACGTTCACTTATAAATTGTGTTCGCGTACTTGATAATTTGTACAAATTATAACTGGAAGTTACGGGATTCCGTTATTTTACTTTTAAAAACTTGTAACGAGAGAGCAATAGAGTGTTAAAAGTGACAGTTCGTAGATAGAGAACATGATATTTTTTACTGGACATTTTTTGTCCAGTAAAAAATATCAACATAAAAAATATGTTTAAAACATGGTTGCAAATGTAAACAAAACAAAAATATTTAAAATAAATACAATTTACCAGTTTTGCAAAGAAAAGTAGTAAAATAACACAAAACAAACGTTTTAAATTGATGTATAATAAAATACAACTTATTTTTACAAATTGTTGTTCGCGTACTTTTTTTGGATTATTTTTCAGATTGAGAGTAATTTATTTTTACTCTCTAAAATAATGTTACTGGATATTTTTGTTGTTAATTAACCCAGGCCTACTTTGAAACTACGCCTTGGTCTTGATATATAACTTGTAAATGGCATTTAACATGAAATCATAACACACATTTAGAAGAATAGTATTGTTTAAATAATCGCTAATTATAATAATTATTAAAGTTAATCTCAAAATTAATAAAAAAAAATATTCGATTTTGTGGAATAATTCGAGACAAAAAACCCGGTTTGTCGAATAACTCGAAAACCGATTTGACCGGAAAATTGCAAAAAAAAACGGTTTTTCGAATAATTCGAAAACCGGTTTGACCACTCTAAACATGAAAAAGTTTTGAATAAAATACCTTTAGACATAGAGAAAATATAAATAGAGCGGATACTCCCCTGTCAAAGACCTATCTCATTTGTCAAAAACCTAATTGGTGAGAATGCATTAGTAAAAAAACTATGTGAAAACAAAAACAACACTCGTATGTGTAAAATTTTTGAGTAATTTTTGTGTTTGAGTTTTTTTCTAATTTCCGCTCTATGTATAGGTGAATTCCAAATTGTATGTATGCAATGCAACCTTAAAAAGTCGATCTTAACGCAACCGTGTAAACTTTGATAATGTTTCATATCGCAAAATGTATGAAAAAGTAAAAACAGTATGATAAGTTTTTTTAAATTTTAACTACGCGTTTGCATGCTTTGTCTAGATAAAGATATGACTGCATTGCATACATACATTTTGAAATGCATCCTATATTTTCTCTATGCCTTTAGACTATTTGCTGCTATAAAAATATATCCAAAAGATAATTAAATATGCAACAAAATGGATAAATATACTAAATATATGCATTTAAAAGAAAAATATGCAAGATATGCAACAACAAATCGATGCCAACAATTTCGATTCCGAAAGATTTTTTTTTTAAACTTTTTATTTATTTATTGAATCTACCTATATCATTAGGCCTAACAATAAGTGATTAAATCTTATAACTAAAATTAAAACTAATTGCTCTCTAAAGAGAGCATTGCTTGATGCATGGACCTCATCTTAGTGGGGTGGTAGATCTCTTCTACAAAGCCTTGATCTGGTTTGGCTCTGTGCGAGAAGACGAGCAAGCGGATTTGGGTGGGATTGCAGTTTCAGTATATATTTATCGCGGACTTTCTTAAACTCATCCTTCACTAGTGGCACTTCCAAGTCCCTGTGGATGTTTTCATTTCTTATGTACCATGGTGCACCCGTCATGGTCCTAAGAATTTTCGACTGGGCCCTCTGTATAAGCTCAATACCAAATTGGTTTTAAAATGATTTTATACAGGGTGACTTTATAGTCCAGGCTTAACTTTGATTGGTCACTTATTAACCAGTGAAGGCTAGATGCTTTTAACTTCATGTAAAGTCTCTTGGTTTCTATATGACGGCGCCAAGTAAGTCTTCTATCTAAGTGAATACCAAGGTATGTAACATAATCAGCATCCCCTCCTCAGTGTGAACGTAACATGTTTGCTTTTTAACTCATTTACACGTATTCTCCATTTGTTTAACCATGTTTCCACACATCTTAAATACCCAATTGGTAAATACCCTGTAAAATGGGTAAATTGGGTAATAATGGGTAAATATCCGGGTATTTACCCAAAAGCTGGGTATAAACTATGTTTTAGAAAATTGGTGAACAAACACGTTGTGCAGCAAAACTTCATGAATTTTAAAATAAATAGGAATTTAAATGCTTACAGAGCACTTGAAAAATAACAATTTAAGAAAATAACTCTATTATGTATGTATATTTCTTTTATATTTATTTTTGCAACATTACACTATGCACTGCTAATCACTGAATGATCCGTGGTCAGTTAAACTCCGAAAATAATTCAAAGATGAATGATGTGTAGAATGGGTGGAAGGTTTTTCCTCAAATGAATTAGCAGAGTTGATGATTTCATCCTCAGCCGGTATAATTTTTAGGGAAGTTTCCTTTTGTCGTATGTCCTTGTTGACGAGATTCCAATTATGAGATATAAAACATTATTTTCTGCTATTATCTGCAGTTAATCTGTTTCGTTTTTTGAGTGCTGAATGAGCGTTCAGTGGCACCTGATGTACATGGGGGAGTCAATATATGAACTGCGATTCTGCTTAATTCTGTGATATTTCTGAGATATTTCTTTTATGCGGCTCCAAACAAAATTTTTAAACCACAAATACCCTCTAGCTTTACAGTTCGCTAAGCCCACCATTATATTTATATTCAAATTGTTACACACGTGGTGTTGAAAACAATAAAATAAATGAGTAATTTAAAATAATGTTTTAGCTGATTGACAATCGGAAATTGCTAGATGCAGCATTTCAAATGCTTTTTATAAATACCCAAATAAAAAGGTATTTACTTGGTATTTATCCAATGTGTGGGTAAATACCGGGTAGAATCCCATCACTATTTATGAGTAGATGGTGGCACCAAACATTTTATTTTATATACCAGGCTTTTGTGCCATACTTTGTCGAAGGCTTAAGCGACATCCAAAAATATTGCTGAACAATATTTCTTTAATTCAAAGAATTTTCTTATCTCTCCGGTTATACAATTAACTTGTTCGATTGTCCCGTGGCGTTCCCGGAAACCAAATTGATGAACTGGTATTATATTTTTCTCATTTAAAAATGGTATGACTTTCTTTTGGAAAACTTTTTCGAACAGTTTCGATAAGCAAGGAAGCAAGCTTATTGGTCTATAGGAGGATGGTACGGTCAAGTCTTTACCTGGCTTTGGTATCATTATTATCTAAGAAGTTTTCCAATTTATCGGAAAAACTCCATGTTTAAAGATCGCATTAAATATTGTAGATAGCACAATTATTGCCACACTCGGTAGGTTTTTAATCATAGTAGGTGTAACAGAATCATTTCCAGGTGATTTTTTTTAATATTATATTATCCTTGATTACTTCGTTAATGTCTTCTGGGCTTATAGCTAATATGTCATCATTACATAATGTTGACTCAGGTGGCTCTTTAAGTTCAAAAACAGTTGTTGGCGAGTTTGGTTGAAAGACTGTACTTAAGTGAACGGCAATATATTTTAGGCTTTTTCCTCCGTGTTGCGAGCCCAGGTACCGACAGCTTTCCTTAAAGGGCTATGCCCCTCTACCAGTGGCTTGATATTTTTCGTTGCCTTCCAAAGAGAAAAAATTTTTTACTTTGAATGTAATTTCTATTTCTGCGATCCTCTTCTAATTGAAGGGCTTTTTTCAGGTCTTTACTAGCAGCAGACAGCCTCAGCTTTGCAGCAGGTGATCTATTTTGTTGCCATTCTCTTCTGAGTTTTCTCTTTTCTAAAAGAAGTCGTTCAATATCTGAGTTTGAAATGTGCATATCATTTTTAGGAAATATTTGACTCTTTGAATGATTTAGAGCCGATACAATTAATGACGTAATGTCACTGACACTTTTATCTATATCTTCCTCACACTGAATACAAAGATCTGTGTGGATATGACTGCTTATATATTTTTAATATTTAAGCCAATTGGTTTTAAAGTAATATGTTTCAGTATGAAATTTTGAAATGTTAGTCATCCCCTAATAAGATACAGTACGGGCTCGATTTGTGCAACTACCTATTATTGCAACTGACCGATTAGCGCAACAGCCTATTTTTTAACATTAGAGTCTTTATAACTGCAACTTTTTTCAAAAAACAGACGCGATAAGTGCAACATTATTTTTTTTTCATATGTAATATTTTTTTTAATCAGAAGCGTAATTCAAAACTATTTGCCAAATCATAGGCACCTAAAAAATACTTTCATGACGACACTGCTCTCATAAAGAATTTTGGCTGTTCGCAGTTATTTTTTATTAAAATATTTGTTTATTTATTCGAGTACATATTATATTTATTTACACCATTTATTTTTACTTTGTTTTGTTTAATAAATGAATTAATTACTTTTTGTTAATTAAATTGCATGTTTTTGTTAAAAAAATAATAAAAAATACTAGCGTATATAGTGGTTGCTTATTGCAACATTTCGAATATCGCAACAACCTCGATTTCCTTTCGGTTGCGCAAATCGAGCCCGTACTGTACTATAATTGGGGAATGATCAGAAGATAAATCATATGACATTTCTGTAGATATTGAATTTCGATTAATATTTTTTGTTATGGCAAAGTCTATGAGATCAGGAATTTTTTTAGGATCAGCAGGCCAGTATGTTGGTTGTCCAGGTGACACCGGTGACACGGAAAGATAAATTGTCAAAAGTGATTTTGAGTTACTGACTACAAACATGCATTTTCATAGAAATCCTTGCCCGCATAATTACATATATTTTCACTCATACTTACTCGATTGTGGTAGAAAAATAAGTAGAATTTGATGAAAATGCTAATTATTTTTGATCGAGATGTCCCAAAAGTAATCCATTATATACTTTAGTAGAGTTATTTATAGAATTACATATGTATTTACAAACATACAAAATAAAAAAAAGTAAGTCGCAGCCAGGAGTTGATCCGTATATGCATATGAATAAAAAAAAACAAAAAAAAAATATTAGTACAATTTTTAATTTACAAGGTAATTTTTTTCGAACTATTTTCGAAAAAGTTTAATAACTTTTGCAAAGATAAACCGATTTTAACAAGTAATGTCTCATTTTTGTCTACATAAAATTGTCTTTAAAACACTGTGCAAAAAGAAATAGGTTTTCACATAAAAAAGTGTTGTTTTGTAGCAGAGTGTAATCTTAAATATTTATGTCTCTCGGCGGGAGCTAGGTTTTAATTTTGGACCCATACTTTCTTTTGGAAATTTTCTTAGAATTTTGTGTAGATTCCAATTTTGCTATATGCCTGTCACGTTATTACTCAGCAACTTTTAGGACTTCGTATAATACCCTTTGTTTGTTATGACCTCCGAACATCGTTTTGGCATAGATTCTATAAGATTTGTTAGTACTGTGGTTGGTATTGATTCCCACTCTCATTTTAAGCAATTTAAAAGGTCCTGCTTATTACTTAGTCCAATCCAAATCTTTAATCCCATTAGCTGATAACCAATATTTGACCAACTTTGACAAGTGTTTGGGGTCATTGTCATGCTGTAAAACTCATCGATGTGGCATTTACCATTCGACTTATTGAAGAATGTGATTGGCTAAAATGTCCCTGCAAAAAAAAAGATACATTTTTGTTTGTATTTCGACAATAGAGCTAAATCCACTCGACGAAAATCAAGTCCACACTATTACATTTTCAGTCCCATGCTTTATTGTGCCTTTACAATAACGTGGATGTAATCGCTTTTCAATGGTTTTTATTTTCGTTGTTGAAATATTCATGGAATTTCCCATATGTATGTGTAAATATGTTTTGTATGTATGTATGTACATTGTACATATATACAGCTCTTGTTTAGGTTATAAAATATAAATACATACTATGTAGGTAAGTATGTATGTACATCCAACTTTGTATCTGACAGCACGCCCTTTTCATTATTGTAATATATATTTCATATGTACATACATATCCACAAATGTTTGTTTAAATCTACCAATAAAAATTAATTAATTAAAGAATTAATTTTTTAAACGCTTTAAATTCTAAAGCACACGTACCTAATAGATATGGAAAATATAATTTTTGTTCAGCAACAAAATATTATTCAATCCTCAGGTAAACACAGAAATTTAAATTTATAATTACATATTTTACTGTTAACTAAAAATATACAAAGATAGAATTTAAAAAACAGTGTTGGAAAAAATAATAGGACGTGCAGAAATTTCTATATTTTCTTATAATTTTATGAATTCCTTAGTAAAAACCACCAATTTATGATGCGCTTGATTGTGTTAATATGTAGATATAAAAAATATTAAACAAATTCCAAATATTAGATACTTATTATTAGAATTTACTTATTATTTAAATTTGCCATCCCCGATATGTATTACCCCCTGTCTATAATTGACAAATATTTATCATAACTATTAATGATGTTTGTTGGCAAGACAAAGTTATCTGTGCAAAAGTACTAACTAACGAAGCAATAATACTAATAAAAGGAGACTATACCTGATAATTTTTGACTATTTTTGATTTTGACTAATGACGATATCACAAATTTTTTAAAAAGATCTGTTAGACTTATGTAGTACGTCATGACTATTAAAAATGTCACTTTAAATTATGTTTATTTACTATCATAAAGAGTGAGTTTAAAAAAACTTGTATTAAGTTAAATAAAACTTAAACCGTTCAATATAAAAATTCTCAAAAATACATAAATTTATTCAAATATTGTACAAATTCATTAAACATTAGAATATTGGCATATTCCTTCCATTAATGATTTTATAGTTGCTTCCGTTACCTTATTGGACGAGGTGGTCCACTTACGCTTAAAATCGGACATATCCTAGATACCTTTCCTGTGTTCTTTAATTCTTTTTTTACAAGAGCCCAATACCTTTCCACAGGCCGAAGTTCTGGACAGTTAGGTGGATTTGCCTCCCGAGCTTTTTTTTCCATTGTAGCATGAAATAGCATGCCAAATCGGGACAGAAATATGAAGGTACTCTGCGCTGTTTTAAGAAAGGTAATGGCCGTTTTTGTATACACTCCGTAATATATATTTCTGTGTTTGTCGTGCCTGATGTTACAAATAATTGTCTTCTTTTGCCATAACTGCTAATGACTTGCAACACAAGAAACTTCTTTTGGAATTTTGTTTGTTTTTTTGTCCGATATTGTACTTGATCATTGCTTTCCGATCTGGAACTTCTGAACCTCAGACTACTGCAACCCAGCATCAGGTTCGACTCTGCGCACAAAAGAATCAGAGCATTTAACTTTAAGCGCTGCTTTTCTGAATGAAGTGTTTGGTGCTCTTCGAAAGTGTTGTTCGACTTCTTTTGCCTTACCAATATATGTTAAACCTTTTTTCTTCCTGATCTAGGTTTCCTTTCAATGTTCAAGTATTCCTTATACTGTTTAATGGTTTTTGAAACAGTTTGACGATGAACCTTGAAATCTTTTGCTATTTTTATTGGATTTTTTTTTTAAAAAATTTAAATATTTTGTCACGTACTTTTATTCGGTGACCATTTTTAACCCTAGCTCTGGCACCAATAATTTTCTACGAATTCTGGCAATATTTACATTTGTAAATAAGTGTAATTTCTAATATATTCATATGTATATTATTGTTAAGTATATTAAAAAACCGTTAGGGATACAGGTAAAGCTGTCCATAACATCAACACAATAGGCCTAGGCTGCTTATGAAGTCAATTATTCTGTTTATTGGGAGATCTGACATCAAAGCTCCTCCAATGTACTTCACTCCGCACTACCCTACCATAAGGGAATCCCAATGCACATTCTCAGATATATGATTGGTTGGTTGACGTGGTAGTTCCCTGTTCGCGAACAATCAAGTAGGGAACAATCGTCAGAAGTAGTGTCATTTACATCGTAATGAATACTAAAATTTTTAAATGTTATTCCCAATAGGTCATTAAGTCTAGACCCAGATACCTACTAAGGTTGACTAATATGTAGTTGCCCAGAAATCTGTGCATTTTGAATCTCAGGAATGGGGATTCGCAGAGAAGGTGGAATATCGTGACACTTATGGCACTTATGACTAAGTAACCATCATAATGTCAACGAGTACTTTTTAGAGATCTTATAGAGTAAATGACGACACTCCTTATATCAGGAGAGGATAAGTCCCCAGGTGCCCTCTGGCTAATCGACATAACAATGATCATCAATTTGCCTCCAAAACATTAACGAAATAACAGTTGTAAATGAAACATATTTTTAAATGCTAACTTGATTAAAAAAAATAATTTGTTGGTCCATGGATAAGTTGTGGCTTGAATAGTGTATAAAAGTTTTTTTACTCACTCTTTAGCATGAATTGTATATTAAGTGTATTAACATTAACTGGTGGCATTATCTGAGATTACACAGAATTATTAAATTATTGCATAAATTTGTTCAATTATTTGTTCATTTATTTGTTGGTTCTATTTTAAACTTTAATATTTTTTTTTAATTAATTTAATTATTTTTTTAATTGGTTGAAGAATGTCCTCAATTTGGACAATTTTGAAACCCTTTTATTTCGAATGGTGGGATGTCATGTTCTTCTATGGATTATGTTAAGCTGCACGGTAAGTACAAACATGTTAGATTGTATATAAATGTCTGTAATTTTAAAGTCTTTGTAAGTATTAATAAGAAGCAAGCGTTATGGATGTGTAAATGCGGAATCCGATGTATGAAATACATTTTCTTTTTGAGATGACATTCCTTAGGTACGTACGATTGTATTCCTTTTTAAAATGTCCTTAATTTGATGTAATTTTTCTTTTACCATCCATTAGATCTTTTTTTTTTGGAATGCGTGCCCGAGCTGACCCCGTTAAAGTTTTGTGGATTCTAATAATTGTTGATTCTGATATTCCCAACTTATTATTCCGATTGATCTTAGGGATAATAATTCCATTTTCGAGTAAGTACTGGTTCAGACTAGGGTTCTATAAGTCGATTGTTCGAACAATCGACTTTTTGCTGAAAAAAGTCGAAAAGTCGAAATCGACTTTTTGGTCGGAAAAAAAGCGAACAATCGATTATGTTATCTCAAAAGTCGAATAGTCGATAAAAGTCGAAAAAAGTCGAATAGTCGATGAAAGTCGAAAATAGTCGATAAAAGTCGAAAAAAGTCGAATAGTCGATAAAAGTCGACTTTTTAGATTGTTAAAAAAAATATTTTTTTTTTTTTAACGCTTTATTGATTTATTGAATCTGTCTATTTTGACCTTACAATAAGTATTTAAATCTTATAACTAAAATTAAAACTATTTGCTCTTCAGCAAGAGAGCCATAATGGTAAACTGTCACTCATCTTAGCGGGGTGGTAGATCTGCTCTACGGAGCCTGGATCGGGTTTGGGTCTGCACAAGTTGTCTTGCAAGCGTATTGGGATGGTTTCGCAGCTTCACAATATATTTCTCACGGACTTTCTTGAACTCTTCCTTTACCAATGTCACTTCTAGGTCTCTGTGGATGTTTTCATTTCTTATGTACCATGGTGCTCCCGTCATGGTCCTAAGAATTTTAGATTGGGCCCTCTGTATAAGATCAATACTGGTGTTGCTAGCCATTCCCCATAATTGAATTCCATATGTCCAAATTGGTTTTAAAATGGTCTTATACAGGATGACTTTATATTCAAGGCTTAATTTTGATTGGTTACTGATTAACCAATGAAAGCTAGAGGCTTTTAACTTCATGTGAAGTCTCTTGGTTTCTATGTGTCGGCGCCAAGTAAGCCGTCTATCCAGATGAATACCAAGGTAGGTGACATAATCAGACTGCGGTATATTAACGTTGTTGAGTGTGACAGGTGGGCAATTTCCTCTTCTTAGAGCGAACGTAACATGTTTACTTTTCAGCTCATTTACCTTTATTCGCCAGTTTTTCAACCATGACTCCACACGTACGAGGTAATTCTGCAGTTGACTAGATGCCATGAGTGGGTTTTCGTCTGAGCTAATAATGGCGGTATCATCAGCAAATGTTGAAATTGTTAGTTTATCGCACGTAGGGAGGTCGGAGGTGTAAATCAAATATAGCGTAGGTCCTAGTACACTTCCCTGTGGAACGCCAGCTCCAATCTTGTATTCTCTCGTCACATAATCATTGTACTTAACTCTGAAAAGTCTATTCGATAAATAAGACTCCAGCAATTTATGAGTACATAGTGGTAGTAAACATTTGATTTTATGTACTAGACCCTTATGCCATACCTTGTCAAAAGCCTGAGCAACGTCTAAAAAGACGGCAGAACAATATTTCTTTAATTCAAAAGATTTTCTAATCTCTCCAGTTAAACGATTGACCTGTTCAATGGTGCCATGATGTTCACGGAAACCAAATTGGTGTACTGGGATAATGTTTCCATCATTCAAAAAAGGTATTATCTTTTCCTGGAATATTTTCTCGAATATCTTCGACAAACAAGGGAGTAGGCTAATAGGTCTATAAGAAGATGGCAGGGTTAAATCTTTACCCGTTTTATGTATCATTATTATTTGAGAAATTTTCCAATTTTTTGGATAAATTCCTAGTTTCAAGATCGCATTAAACAATATAGATAGCACAATTATTGCCACATTTGGTAGGTTCTTAATCATTGATGGCGTTATTAAATCATATCCCGGTGATTTTTTCAAGTCTAATTTATTTTTAATTACTCTATTAACATCCTCAGGACTAATATCGAATTGGGCTGCATTCGCCATTGTTGAAGCTGGCAGTTCTTCTAGTTCAAACTCATTTGCCGTGGATTGGGTTGAAATACTTCACTTAAATGTTCAGCAAATACTGAGGCTTTTTCTATAGCACTTCGTGCCCAGGTTTCGTCAGCTTTTCTTAAAGCGCTTTGTGCCTCTACCGGTGGCTTAATGTTCCTCGTTGCCTTCCAAAGAGAGAAATTTGTGTATTTTGTACTCGTCAAACTTTTAATATAATTTTCGTTTATGCGATCCTCTTCTAAATGAAGGGCTCTTTTCAGTTTACGTACTGCTGCGGACAGCCTCTGCTTTGCAGCAGGTGATCTATTATGTTGCCATTCTCTTCTGAGTCTTCTCTTTTCGAGAAGAAGTCTTTCAATATCCGAACTTGAAATAGGTGTATTAGTTTTTGGAGGGATCTGGCACCTAGAGTGTTCCAGAGCCGAAACAATCAATGACGTGAAGTCATTGACGGTCCTATCTATGTCTTCCTCACACTGTAAATTAGGATTTGTGTGGATATGACTGCTGATATATTTCCTATATTTTAGCCAATTTGTGTTAAAATACAAAGAGTCCTTAGGAAATCTTGGGATGTTGGGTCTCTCCCAATAATTAATAATTACAGGAGAGTGGTCAGAAGACAGATCATAGGATATTTCTGTGGATGTTGCATTCCGAATAATATTTCTGCATATGGCGAAGACTTTTAGATCAGGAATTTTTCTAGGATCAGTTGGCCAATAAGTTGGGTGTCCAGGAGACACGAAATCTAAGCAATTTTTGCGATCAACTAGAGCAATTTGGTACACTTGCATTTTTTGTAGTGTATGCTAATATAAATAATAAATGTTTATAAATTAAAGCTATTGCTAAACATTAAAAAAAGTAAATGTAGAAACTATGTATTTGTTACAAGAAATGGTAAAAAATTTAAAAAAGTCGGAAAGTCGAAAATAGTCTAAAAAAGTCGAAAATAGTCTAAAAAACTTGAAAATAGTCTAAAAAATTCGAAAATAGTCTAAAAAAGTCGATTTAACTAAAAAGTCGCAAGTTCGAAAAGTCGAATTTTATAAATCACCAAAAGTTGAAAGTTCGAAAAGTCGACTTTTTAAAAAACGAAAAAAGTCGAAAGTTCGAAAAGTCGACTTTTTAAAAAACGGAAAAAGTCGACTTTTTGTTTCAGCTATAGAACCCTAGTTCAGACGAGAGAATTTGTTCAATACGATGTAGAATTTCTTTGTTTTTGTTTCACCCCAAGGTCAAACTGCAACGTTAGTTAAAAGCTGCCACCGAGATGATGCCATGTTTATTTTTAGTTTCTAGTTAAATTATAAGTACTTATGAATATACTTTACATACATTACATACATTACATACATTACATACATTACATACATTACATACATTACATACATTACATACATTACATACATTACATACATTACATACATTACATACATTACATACATTACATACATTACATACATTACATACATTACATACATTACATACATTACATACATTACATACATTACATACATTACATACATTACATACATTACATACATTACATACATTACATACATTACATACATTACATACATTACATACATTACATACATTACATACATTACATACATTACATACATTACATACATTACATACATTACATACATTACATACATTACATACATTACATACATTACATGTTAATTAATTTTAAGCTTTTAAATGTATATGTTTATACAATATGTAAAATAATTATAATAATGAAATACAATTAAAAAATTGCCAATTAATTTCAGAATTGTGTTAATTAATATTTTAATAAAATTTAGTGCAAAATTGCAATTACAAACATAATTGATTCAATTAAAAACTTAATTGAAATTTGTGCAGAAATTCAATTATTTCATTTAATACTAATTTAATTGGTTTTTTAATACTATTTTTGTCAATTAAACTTTTTAATTTCCAATTAATTAATAGTATCATTTTGATGATTGGAGCAAAATCAAACATATTATTAATTAATATAATCAATTTCGTAATTGAAACTCATTTTTATTTTTTTCTGTGTAATAGATTTGTTTTGGATGCCTGTCCCTTTTCAAAATGACATCCCTCGAGGCCTTTCCCCTCTTCTGTGAATAATTTGGACATTGGGGTTTATACCATAGCAGAACACATTCCGAGGTTCTAAACAATCGACAAAGATATACAGATACAGTTCCAACATTTACCCGATTGTGAACCTAAATAAACTTCAAAGTTTTTATCAACTTTTGTATACGTGTCGTAACTGAGCAATTCGTGTAATCTTCAAGTGCAGAAGCACATGCCTGACTTCGGGTCTTAAATTCCGTCGAATTGTTTCAAAAAAGCTCAAAATCTGAAAATTGCATCATATAATTAATCGAAGTTCTCGTTGGGGTTTTGTGACTCTGTAAAATTTCGATTTTAATGTCAATGTTCCTATAATAGTACTTATATTGGCGTTTCAAAGTATCGCACGAAGCATCCGAAACTACTTTAACCCTTATCCTGTACACATGGGTCAAAATTGCCCAAACTATTTTTTATGCTTCAAACCAGGATGTGGCTTCTTTTGCCCGAAACGTTAAAATAGCACGAAATATTCAGAATGTAATAAATATATTTGTAAGAATCATTCCGATACGCGTATAACATGCCATGAGTGTGAAAAACATAATCAGAAATAATGTAATTGCATTTTATTTGTGGAGTACTGGATAAGGGTTAACGCTTTGCCTTCGAAATGGTTGTGAGCATATTAAAACAATAGATGAAAATCACTTCTTAAATTTTGGCGTTACTTAAATTATGAATCGATAAGCACAAAATGTTTAAGTGATTCATTTATATCTAAAACTTATTTTTGGAAAACTAAAATTGTGTGCATATCACAATCAAGCATTTATGACCGATAAAGTGCAATTTCGGGAGGACACATATATGGCGTGAAATAATTTTACCGATTTTTTCCAGTTTCCAAATTTTATCGAAATATCTTAAAAATAGTGACTATGGGAATTCCCGAATAAATCTTCATAGACTTTTACCAGCGTTTTAAAAGAAGCCCATGTTTTTAAGAGTTTATAATAAGAAATTGATTAAAAAACATAAGACTATATTAAATCTGAAAAAAATTTACGTAGATCGTTTCGAAAGAGACATTTAAAATCAGATTGTATATAAACAAATTTAAACTACAATTATTCTTATTATCTACATATATATATATATATTAATGTACATATGTGTGTTTATTTGTTTTTCTGTGACTTATAGGAGCCTAAATCACTGAACCGATCCTTTTGAATTTTTGTTACTGTATGTTCCTCTATATCTGAAAGGAACAATAGGATACTTTGCTTAAAAGGAAAAAGTTATTATGGAATATCTGGTGAAACTGGTGACATACAATTGTGAAAGCCGAAAAAATTCGCGAAATTTTCTTCGGTACCATTGTGCGCTTCTTGGCTGAAAATGGGCGGAATTGGGCGTGGTACCACCCATACCAAGTAAATGGTTATTTTCTAATATCTACAAAACTAGTTATAATTGTGACAGTCTTTAAATTTTATACGAATAATTTTCTTATCAGTGCATGAAGTTTAACAAAATCGAAACAGGGGTTGTGGACCCTCCCATACAAAGTAAATAGTTATTTTCGAATATCGAAATCTTACCCAAATATCGCACTTATTATTGTACATAGTTTGGATGATAATGGGCGTGATTGTATTAGTGGGCGTGGCACCTATCATACAAAGTAAATAGTTATTTTCCAATATCTCGAAAACTATAATTTTGAAAGTCTTCAAACTTTATATGAATCAATTTCGTATTACTGCATGAAGTCAACTCCCATACAAAGTAAAAAGATATTTCTAAAATCTTGAGAACTGTAATTACGAGATTATTCAAACTTTGGCCGAATAGCTCATTTTACATACATACATATATTTGTTCAACTTTAAACATTTATAATAAATAAATATGGATATAAAGCGAGTTTTATTTTAGCTCATATTTTTCAAATCGATGGGAAATTCAACTAATAAATTGGTGATTTGTGGTGTTCACGGTAATCGATGCTTGAAATCAGGACATTCCCGCGGAAAGCAACACCATTGGCAATACTACTTTATACCAACTAATATATAACGAGCAGCAAACAAATTACAACTATTAACTATTAAATCAATATAGCTTAGGGCTACAATTAGAAAAAGGTAGAACAATAAGAGATGGAATACATCAAATAACCATTCCCATTTCTATAATAGCTGTCAAATTATTCTACTTAATTACCATCAGTTTATTTATGTATTTCAATAGATACACATGCGCTTATGTACATGTTTGCGTTTACATATAAAATATGAACCTGTACAGTAGACATTCAACATTTTAATTTTGAAGTGGCACTGAAGTCAAACAAAAAAGGTACTATTTTGAGATTAAAAGAAATAAAAGTATAATCTAGATAATTCGGATTATTCATATTATTTTAACTTCCAGATTTATTTGAACTTTCTTTCCTCATTAAATACAAGTTATTTTTATTAAAGGGAGCCTAAATATTTTTAGTTACAACGGCCGTTAATTAAATATTCATAAATGCCGCAAAATCCTGTTCCTTTCTGTTGGCCAAGCAGATAGCTGATTAGAAAATATACAAGAATGCACTCACCGAATATAAGGAAGTCAAAAAGGTGAACAGGCGCCACTATTGCGAAAATTGTGTACCGAAGGCGACAAGGCTGCAGAAAGCTATATCACAAATTCATATTAATAGTATTCATAAGTCTTTATATGTCTCTTCCAACAGATAGGATCGGTTTCCAATTTGTTAAAACCGAAACTGCGGTTGGAAAAACCATCTACCGCCATTTGCCGCTGTTTATAAAAATTTATTTCCAGACAGCGTATAACTTAAAAATTTGGATATTTATACCCTAAACCTCCATAGTGGGGAAGGTATATTGGGTTAGTGCTGATGTTTATAACGAGCAAAAATATTGTTCCAACACCCACCTTATTGTGTACCAATCTGCTCAGGATCACTTTCTGAGTCGATTAAGCGATGTCCGTCCGTCCGTCTGTCCTTCTGTCAATGTAAACCTTTTAATCAAATTACAGTTTCCAATTTTAAAGAAAATTCGACAAAATTTGGTACAAGCTTTTCTCTTGTTGGTTATAATCGGTCCATTATTTCTCCTAGCCCCCATACGATTGCCCTATCTGAAAATAGTTAAGCTGTCATAAAAATCTTATTTATATAGATATCCAAAACAAATTCAGCACAAATAAGTTTTATATAAGCCGAAATCGCACAACCAAATTTTGTGTCGATCGGTCTTTAATTAGACATAGCTCCCATATAAGGCCAACTTCCGAAAATCACTTTTATGTTGTGAACACTCACACAGCAAGAATTTTATTATTTTTTTAAGTAATTTTCTTAAATGTATTAATATGAATTATTTTGTTTATTTAAAGTAAGTTTCTAAATAAATGTATCTTGAACAGACTGATGCAATTATCGCTTAATTTCAAGATCCGCCTATAGCCATGCATATATTTCCTGTCACTAGAGGTGGGTGTGGCAGTAAGCGGATTGACTTGAAATGATTACTAAAGTCTTAGGTGAGCATTTATGTGACCTATTTGAAACTCAGAAACTTATTATTTCCCGGTGATCATCAACCACAGTAGTACTTTAATCCACCTACTGGAAATGGGCGTGGTACTGCCCGATTGACTTAATTTTTTTACTGAAGACTGAAAAGCTCATTATTATCATCTGTACGAAATTTGAAAGGTCTAGCTGGAAAAAAATATTTAAGTTGGACTATAATGATTTTCATGATCTTAAAAAAATCAAAAAATTCTCTGAGGAGCGTATTCGGATTATATGACATTACATACATTACATACATTACATACATTACATACATTACATACATTACATACATTACATACATTACATACATTACATACATTACATACATTACATACATTACATACATTACATACATTACATACATTACATACATTACATACATTACATACATTACATACATTACATACATTACATACATTACATACATTACATACATTACATACATTACATACATTACATACATTACATACATTACATACATTACATACATTACATACATTACATACATTACATACATTACATACATTACATACATTACATACATTACATACATTACATACATTACATACATTACATACATTACATACATTACATACATTACATACATTACATACATTACATGTTAATTAATTTTAAGCTTTTAAATGTATATGTTTATACAATATGTAAAATAATTATAATAATGAAATACAATTAAAAAATTGCCAATTAATTTCAGAATTGTGTTAATTAATATTTTAATAAAATTTAGTGCAAAATTGCAATTACAAACATAATTGATTCAATTAAAAACTTAATTGAAATTTGTGCAGAAATTCAATTATTTCATTTAATACTAATTTAATTGGTTTTTTAATACTATTTTTGTCAATTAAACTTTTTAATTTCCAATTAATTAATAGTATCATTTTGATGATTGGAGCAAAATCAAACATATTATTAATTAATATAATCAATTTCGTAATTGAAACTCATTTTTATTTTTTTCTGTGTAATAGATTTGTTTTGGATGCCTGTCCCTTTTCAAAATGACATCCCTCGAGGCCTTTCCCCTCTTCTGTGAATAATTTGGACATTGGGGTTTATACCATAGCAGAACACATTCCGAGGTTCTAAACAATCGACAAAGATATACAGATACAGTTCCAACATTTACCCGATTGTGAACCTAAATAAACTTCAAAGTTTTTATCAACTTTTGTATACGTGTCGTAACTGAGCAATTCGTGTAATCTTCAAGTGCAGAAGCACATGCCTGACTTCGGGTCTTAAATTCCGTCGAATTGTTTCAAAAAAGCTCAAAATCTGAAAATTGCATCATATAATTAATCGAAGTTCTCGTTGGGGTTTTGTGACTCTGTAAAATTTCGATTTTAATGTCAATGTTCCTATAATAGTACTTATATTGGCGTTTCAAAGTATCGCACGAAGCATCCGAAACTACTTTAACCCTTATCCTGTACACATGGGTCAAAATTGCCCAAACTATTTTTTATGCTTCAAACCAGGATGTGGCTTCTTTTGCCCGAAACGTTAAAATAGCACGAAATATTCAGAATGTAATAAATATATTTGTAAGAATCATTCCGATACGCGTATAACATGCCATGAGTGTGAAAAACATAATCAGAAATAATGTAATTGCATTTTATTTGTGGAGTACTGGATAAGGGTTAACGCTTTGCCTTCGAAATGGTTGTGAGCATATTAAAACAATAGATGAAAATCACTTCTTAAATTTTGGCGTTACTTAAATTATGAATCGATAAGCACAAAATGTTTAAGTGATTCATTTATATCTAAAACTTATTTTTGGAAAACTAAAATTGTGTGCATATCACAATCAAGCATTTATGACCGATAAAGTGCAATTTCGGGAGGACACATATATGGCGTGAAATAATTTTACCGATTTTTTCCAGTTTCCAAATTTTATCGAAATATCTTAAAAATAGTGACTATGGGAATTCCCGAATAAATCTTCATAGACTTTTACCAGCGTTTTAAAAGAAGCCCATGTTTTTAAGAGTTTATAATAAGAAATTGATTAAAAAACATAAGACTATATTAAATCTGAAAAAAATTTACGTAGATCGTTTCGAAAGAGACATTTAAAATCAGATTGTATATAAACAAATTTAAACTACAATTATTCTTATTATCTACATATATATATATATATTAATGTACATATGTGTGTTTATTTGTTTTTCTGTGACTTATAGGAGCCTAAATCACTGAACCGATCCTTTTGAATTTTTGTTACTGTATGTTCCTCTATATCTGAAAGGAACAATAGGATACTTTGCTTAAAAGGAAAAAGTTATTATGGAATATCTGGTGAAACTGGTGACATACAATTGTGAAAGCCGAAAAAATTCGCGAAATTTTCTTCGGTACCATTGTGCGCTTCTTGGCTGAAAATGGGCGGAATTGGGCGTGGTACCACCCATACCAAGTAAATGGTTATTTTCTAATATCTACAAAACTAGTTATAATTGTGACAGTCTTTAAATTTTATACGAATAATTTTCTTATCAGTGCATGAAGTTTAACAAAATCGAAACAGGGGTTGTGGACCCTCCCATACAAAGTAAATAGTTATTTTCGAATATCGAAATCTTACCCAAATATCGCACTTATTATTGTACATAGTTTGGATGATAATGGGCGTGATTGTATTAGTGGGCGTGGCACCTATCATACAAAGTAAATAGTTATTTTCCAATATCTCGAAAACTATAATTTTGAAAGTCTTCAAACTTTATATGAATCAATTTCGTATTACTGCATGAAGTCAACTCCCATACAAAGTAAAAAGATATTTCTAAAATCTTGAGAACTGTAATTACGAGATTATTCAAACTTTGGCCGAATAGCTCATTTTACATACATACATATATTTGTTCAACTTTAAACATTTATAATAAATAAATATGGATATAAAGCGAGTTTTATTTTAGCTCATATTTTTCAAATCGATGGGAAATTCAACTAATAAATTGGTGATTTGTGGTGTTCACGGTAATCGATGCTTGAAATCAGGACATTCCCGCGGAAAGCAACACCATTGGCAATACTACTTTATACCAACTAATATATAACGAGCAGCAAACAAATTACAACTATTAACTATTAAATCAATATAGCTTAGGGCTACAATTAGAAAAAGGTAGAACAATAAGAGATGGAATACATCAAATAACCATTCCCATTTCTATAATAGCTGTCAAATTATTCTACTTAATTACCATCAGTTTATTTATGTATTTCAATAGATACACATGCGCTTATGTACATGTTTGCGTTTACATATAAAATATGAACCTGTACAGTAGACATTCAACATTTTAATTTTGAAGTGGCACTGAAGTCAAACAAAAAAGGTACTATTTTGAGATTAAAAGAAATAAAAGTATAATCTAGATAATTCGGATTATTCATATTATTTTAACTTCCAGATTTATTTGAACTTTCTTTCCTCATTAAATACAAGTTATTTTTATTAAAGGGAGCCTAAATATTTTTAGTTACAACGGCCGTTAATTAAATATTCATAAATGCCGCAAAATCCTGTTCCTTTCTGTTGGCCAAGCAGATAGCTGATTAGAAAATATACAAGAATGCACTCACCGAATATAAGGAAGTCAAAAAGGTGAACAGGCGCCACTATTGCGAAAATTGTGTACCGAAGGCGACAAGGCTGCAGAAAGCTATATCACAAATTCATATTAATAGTATTCATAAGTCTTTATATGTCTCTTCCAACAGATAGGATCGGTTTCCAATTTGTTAAAACCGAAACTGCGGTTGGAAAAACCATCTACCGCCATTTGCCGCTGTTTATAAAAATTTATTTCCAGACAGCGTATAACTTAAAAATTTGGATATTTATACCCTAAACCTCCATAGTGGGGAAGGTATATTGGGTTAGTGCTGATGTTTATAACGAGCAAAAATATTGTTCCAACACCCACCTTATTGTGTACCAATCTGCTCAGGATCACTTTCTGAGTCGATTAAGCGATGTCCGTCCGTCCGTCTGTCCTTCTGTCAATGTAAACCTTTTAATCAAATTACAGTTTCCAATTTTAAAGAAAATTCGACAAAATTTGGTACAAGCTTTTCTCTTGTTGGTTATAATCGGTCCATTATTTCTCCTAGCCCCCATACGATTGCCCTATCTGAAAATAGTTAAGCTGTCATAAAAATCTTATTTATATAGATATCCAAAACAAATTCAGCACAAATAAGTTTTATATAAGCCGAAATCGCACAACCAAATTTTGTGTCGATCGGTCTTTAATTAGACATAGCTCCCATATAAGGCCAACTTCCGAAAATCACTTTTATGTTGTGAACACTCACACAGCAAGAATTTTATTATTTTTTTAAGTAATTTTCTTAAATGTATTAATATGAATTATTTTGTTTATTTAAAGTAAGTTTCTAAATAAATGTATCTTGAACAGACTGATGCAATTATCGCTTAATTTCAAGATCCGCCTATAGCCATGCATATATTTCCTGTCACTAGAGGTGGGTGTGGCAGTAAGCGGATTGACTTGAAATGATTACTAAAGTCTTAGGTGAGCATTTATGTGACCTATTTGAAACTCAGAAACTTATTATTTCCCGGTGATCATCAACCACAGTAGTACTTTAATCCACCTACTGGAAATGGGCGTGGTACTGCCCGATTGACTTAATTTTTTTACTGAAGACTGAAAAGCTCATTATTATCATCTGTACGAAATTTGAAAGGTCTAGCTGGAAAAAAATATTTAAGTTGGACTATAATGATTTTCATGATCTTAAAAAAATCAAAAAATTCTCTGAGGAGCGTATTCGGATTATATGATGTCTCGATATCGGAAAAATGCAGCAGGCTCATAATCTAACATTAAAATGGTGCGAGGAAAGGGGGCTGATAACTAATCCTTGTGCCATTTACAGAGCTCATATCGCTGAAAACAAATTATTGAGGTTATCCCAGAAAAACTAATGACTAGACACAAAAAAATATCGAGGCTATATTATCTAAGCTTAAATAGTTAATTTCTTTTTATATGAAAACTAAAAACTAAGTTTTATTATCTATGCCAATAGGTAATTCAAACAATACACTTTACATAAAAACTATGTTAATATAACTATTGGAATTAGTAAGTTGATGTTTGGTATCTTCTTCGATGTTTTTTTTGTTTTGTTTATTTTAATGTCAATTGAAAATATTTTTGGTGCAAAAGGGTATGTATAAAATTATCTTAAATTTTTGTTATATTAACTAATAAACTTTGTAAATGCTATTCTAACCTTGCACTTAGTTAAATTTATACTTGCTGAATTCACAACAATTTGTATTGTGTATCTTGTATTAAATACAATTTTTGTTTATTAGTTTGTGAACACCCATTGTATATTGTATGAATGTTTTTGAAAGCGTAGTATGTATAACAAGTAGACCGACTCTCATTTTTTCAAATTACTCTCTCACATATACGGGTACTATGTGTGCTCAGAGAAATTTATAGCTGTATACCAATACAACTTCTTAAAAACATACAAAATAAAAGTGTATAAGTGTATTTAATTTTTGTATGAAAATTTCCAACAACAAGCTTACACTATTGTATTTGAATTCAATAACACACTCGATACAATGATACAAGGTGAATTCAGCAACTATGTTTTTAGGAAATATAACCTATGGATTTTTTTGTGTGTAGCAATTACTGAAGAACTTACTTTTAAATAACTACTTCATACCCTCTGCATTACTTAGAAGTAGCTTTGGTATGTAGTACTTTTTAACATATTTATGATTAATTATTCATTATAAAATTCATGTAACATTTGAATGAAAATCAATGAGTTAAAATACCAATACAGTACTTTTCGCTTATAGTCTATTCCGCTTAAAGGGCAAAAACGAATGTAAGCCAAAACAGTCCTATTCACTTGCAGGTTTTTTTACAAATTTCATACAAATTATTTGTTCTAAAGTCCACTTCGCCTATAGTCCATTTTCGTTTAAAGGCCAAATATTCTTTGTATACATAACTAATATTGTATAGAAAAAAATTTCATATAGTCCACTCTGATGACGAATTTCTTTGTCAAGGAATCTTGAGTGATGGTGATATTTTTTGGACGATGTGGCTTCGGAAAAATAGAATCATTTATTGTAAAATCTCCTTTTTAAAAACATATAAAATAATAATATGTAAAGGTTTTTGTTTCAATTATTGATTTTATTTAAATCAATATTTGATTATATTTTAAATAAACTTTTATTTTCTTTAAAAAAGTGGTTTTATTGCAGAAAGTACATAACTTGTATATAGTCCAAAGTGTGTATTATATCAGGATTCAGTTATAATCCATAAAGTGGCTTAAAATGAAATTCGATTATAGTCCTAATTCGCTGTCCACAAAAATTGTGCAACTGTAGTAGTGGACTATAAGCGAAAACTTGACTGATTCATTACTTTGCAATGTAAGTTTTTGCAGGGATGTTCTACACGATCAAGAAAACCAGCTCACTGCTGGCTCTTCATTGAATAAGGCATATCGCATCATCATATGCACATATGCCATTGGCGCTATTTTGTACATTCTTTCCATAGTAAATGATGAGGCTTGTTAATGCGAAATTCACTTACCGGTGATATCTGACATAAAATACAGTAACTTGGTGGTGCACATTCGTATCTCAGTAGTATATTTGAGAATGACTTGTTGGCAAGAAATAGCTTATCAAGTTTAGATCACAGACGGATCCAAACAGGTTGATGGTGACACCGGAAGGTATATTTATGGACTAAATTTGGGAAAATATCTTTCAATCTATCAGATGAAAATTAACGACATCTTCATTTGTAAGTCATTCTTGTGATGTCGGATAGCCAGGCCTCGTTAATCTCCCCACCATTGCACTATACGTTAAACGGCTACCAAAACTGTGCTAAAGTCCAATATTTCAAATGCAAATATTGCACTTTTTTAATGCCATTTTTTAACCAATACTCCAAATTAACTATGTCAGCTATTTGTTTTTTGTAAATATTAAATTCCGTTTGACAACACGCAGTCAAAGACATTGCATTGTAATCACTTAATAAATTTTGTTGAAAAGCCTGTATTGCTTTCAAACTTTCAAATGGGGAACAATAAATTAAGTAAGTAAGTAATGTTTTTTGTTAAAAAATGTGATAAAATTGGTTAACTTGCTTGAAATAAAGCAACTTTTTTAACATAACCTTAAAAGTGCTGCGACTGTTTTCAAAATGTAACTTCGTGGAAGCTTTTAAAATATCGGCAAAGTTCGGTAGAAATGCAATCAGAAATGAATATATTGAAATGTTATAATTTTCATTTACTTTCAATAGCCATTTTTAGCCGTTTTCGAATAATACTATTTTTTTAGGTTATTGTTTGAAATTTGGCTTAACGAAAATTCAAAAAAAGACAAATTTTATGTCGTTTTCAAACATGTAGTGGACAAAATTGAAGTTAACATATTTTCAGATATAACGCAAACAATGCATTTCTTATATCCTACACCACCATAATGGGGAGGGTATTATGCGTTTGTGCAGATGTTTGTAATGTCCAATAATATTAGTCTAAGACCCACCTTAATATGGTACATATAATTTTCTCGGCCCAAGAACTGTTCCGAAAAGATATGCTTATTTTCAAAATCTTTTGGACATCTAATGAAATCAACTTTATTGTCGCTATATTACTTGTCTTGTATTTAGCAATTGTTATTGAGCCATCGATTTTTCTATTGCCAAAAGCTATCAAAAAATCGATGGCACAATATCAAAAAACTTTGGCCTTACAAATCGACCCACTCTAATATATTAGAGGTTTATACCTGATGTAGTGTAAACGCTTAGTATAAACGCTTTTAGAAACGGGAATTTCCATTCAAAGGTAACAAATGAGGATGTTTTTTTAAATGTAAGCATTCAAAGTTTTATTGCTTTAATAACAATAAATATCCATTCTTCAGTAATATGTATAATATACATATAAAACTTTGAATGCTTACATTTAAAAAAACATCCTCATTTGTTACCTTTGAATGGAAATTCCCGCTTCTGAAAGCGTTTACACTTCATCAGGTATAAACCTTAATATTTATAAACAATTATTGAAAAAAATATGCATTTCTTGACATCCCCTAATTGCTACAAATAATTTCAGTTTGAATTTATAAACAATCCATCTATGTTCCTGTACGAATTCTATTTAACTACTCAAAATAAATTAAAGCACAAACCGAACATTGATTAATTATTTCTAAGATAAATTACAGTTCGTTCCTGATGAGAAGGGTAACAAATGAAAGTTTAAGTATCAAAAAACATTTGTATTGCTGTAAATTTATGTACATACATACTATAAATTGTTGTATGTATTTACAAGTATATAAGAAATTAATGTTGAAACATACATAAAGAATATACTGTTGTGCTAATGTATTAGACAAAAAAATAACCAAAACTCCCTCTAGAATAAAAGTTATATCGAAGTTAATAAGGGGAAAAATACTTTTTTTAAATTAAATTTTTCAGACTTTAATTAGTGCTCTTATAGACAATAAAAATTCATTAGAAAATATGCATAACTGATAAAAAGAGATTATTTAAGTTAAATATTATATTAAATAAAATAAATCCTCGGCTGACGCATCAGTGTTTCCATGCCCTTGTCAACGGTTTGTTTCTCGATGTCATACGAATTGGCGATACTTGCTTAAGGATCAGGATCTTTAACGACAACCACAAGTATAACGTGTTCAAATAGATGGGGGCAAAATGACATAACCGAGTTGTCAGTTAACACTATAACCGTACTTAGATTGATGGGAAAGAGTATATTAATTTTGTAAATTTTTAAAATGATACTTGGACCACCATGTGTACATACATACATATGTGACATTAATAACACTGTTTATTTCGTTAATTCTTATTGTTTCTTTTTTCCGAAAATATCCCACGATTTTTCGTTTCGTCATCAATATATTTCCTGTCAAATATTGTTATTTTTTTTTTATTATTTATTGTTGTTATTGTTTATAAATATTGTGTGAGATGTATGGATAGATGTATATTTAAAACTTTTCAATCGCAATTTCACACCTCATTCATATTTAAATGATTGTTGAACAATAATTGGTATTGTTGAGCCGACAAATATCTAGTTAAATATTTGGGCATAAAACAGTTTGCCTTTGTTTTGTGTATGTGCTTAGAAAATAATAAACGTACATCCGTTAGTTTAAATTTATCATAGAAAACACACAGATATGTATGTATGTTTGTTCGTTTTATACATATATTTACAAGCAACTATACATTATCTTATTATATTTGAATAGATAGATATTTATTTAATGTTGGGCTATAGATCAATAACGTACTTTCCAATTTAGACAAGTTAAAATTATGCAAAATATTACAGTACATATTTAATTTAATGGCTGGATATAGTTTTGAAACGCATAACGCTTTGGTATTCCGGCATCGATATTCTATGAAACCCGATTACAAGTGCTAATATTTACAAAATCTTACAAAAATTCTAAAAAAATATTTTTTTTTTCAAATTCACTTTTTATTTTTTTAAAGTGTAAGTACATTAATGCCTCTATTAACGTCGTAATTGGTTCCGGAAAAAGGCGACGTAAATCGAAACGACGTTAATCGAATTTTAAATAATTCATACTTTCAGATGGTTTGATTTTCATATGTACATGAGAAAAAACAAACTAGTTAATGTTTAATAGCTCATATAACTTTTATTAAGTTGAAAATTTATTTAAGTTAAATTTATTTAGTTGATTACAAAAAGTAAAATGAATAATATACAAATCAATGGTTTAGTAATTCTAATATAGTATTGGAAGAGGTATATAAATTTGTACTTAAAAACTTAAAAGATAATTCAATCACATCATCATCAAAAGTAGTTTGCTGTGTAGTTCGATTGAACAGGTTTGAAATTAATCAATTCGCTTCTGTGACAAGGTCAAATTTTTATGTTCAAACAGTTTTCTATAAGACTTATATTTATTGATAGTTTTGACAACTCAACTCTTTCCTCATCATCGTCAAATTCTCCAGCAATCTGCATAGCTTTATTAATGCAACTAAAGGCAGCTTTGCCAATGGAATCTGTGGATGTGTTGCATTTTCAATTTCTCCTGATTTTGTTGCTGATTTTACTGGTTTCTGCGTGCAAATAACTCAAAATTATCTAGACCATGTTTTTTTCCACGCATTTTGCATAGTCGACACAGATAACTCTCCTAATCTTTGTTTTATATTGTCCACTGCTTGCATGATATTTTCATTCGATTTCTTGTCTATTTCACCAATTAGATTGCTAAAACTTCGCCTTAAATAATTTTTTAAGCAGCAATAACACCTTGTCCATTCGTCGAATGAACGAAATTGTGTTTGCAGGTAAAAATACGACTTTGATATTATCGCTCATGGTATCTAAATTTATAATGTGGCCTGGAGCATTGTCATCTAATATGTGACAAATTATTTTTTCACAGTATTTTTTTATTTCTGTATTTTGAACCAATCATTAAAAAATTTAGAAGTTACCCAAGCATTTTTGTTGGACATCTACACTACCGGAAGATTTGCTTTTATAATGTTTTTCATAGCCCTTTGAGTTTCCGACTTCTATACTAATAAGGGCTTTATCTTAAAGTCCGCCGCTGCATTACCAATAAACAAAAGCGTAGGCCTATCCTTAGAAACCCTGCTGCTATTTTTTTCTTCTTTAGATATAAATGTTCTTATTGGCATTCTCTTCCAGAATAAGCCTTTTTCATCTACATTAAACACTTGCTGAGGGGCGTATCCCCCATCTTCAATTATATCCTTCAATCCTTCCTTTTTCGGAAAACTTTGAGCTGCTTCGTTGTTCGCACTTGTTGATGCTACGACAACTTTTAAATTATGAATTGTGCTCTTTTTTTAATTTTGTTAAAGCATCATCCACTGGCCGTAAAATTAAATCAGCCATATCTTATTCTTGTACAGAATTAGATTTGAATTCATAAAACAAACTAACAGCTTTTCTTTGGATAACTATAGTTGTTACCGGAATGTTTTTTCGCCCAAATCTTTTAATCCACAATAAAAGCGCGTTTTCCATTTTTCCACGATTTCTGGTCTTATTCTTGACGTGTTTTCAAGAGAACAAGACGCAGCTGCAGTTGCCGGGATTTCTGCTGCATTTCGATAATTGTACTTATTGTTGTAGGTGGAAGACCCATCGTATTGACTAGGATAAATAATGCCTTTTCTCAATGGCATAATTCAGTTTTTAAAGAAATTACATTTCGCTTTTTTATAATTTTATTAGTTTTATCTTTTGAATTCATAATTAATATGTATTTTAATATTACAATTAAATACTTTTGTTATTAAAATACGTTTAAATTTTATTTAATTTTGGACATTTTTAATGCGGGAATTCCCCTGTTTTTGTTTATAAACAACAAAAGCGACGTAAATCGAACGTCGACGCAAATCGAAATTGAAGGGAACAAAACTTTTAACGACGTTAATGAAAACAACGTTAATCGAGACGACGTAAACCGAGGCATTACTGTATATATTTAAGCACCTAAAATTAAGGGTTAATTGAAGACGATTCTAGAAATATAAAAATTCTTTTTTTACTACTCCAAAAATACCGCCCTTTTGGATTTTTTTATTTCGACGCTATACGAAATTCAAATATACAATGTACATATCTATATGGCTTATCACTGTTTGGTCATGGCTTGACCAGAGCTACATGTCGCCCTTTAGTATTATTTCAATCCGACGTGAATTTGAAGAATTGACTTCTGGTATATTTCGCCCTTGCCTCCTAATGTATAAAAATGAAAAATAAAAACAGATCAATTCTGTTACTTTTATTCATAAACAATAATGTTATAGATATTTAGTAGTAGAGCAACTACCCCTCAAACGATGTATATTGATGCAAATAAGGGGTAAATAAAAAATTACAATTAAGTATTCAGTTTACTACCACGACACCAAAAAGATACGGAATTTTATTTTTCGAAAAATGTCAAATATGTAGCAATTTACTCGTATTATGGGAAAATATTTATTAATAATTTTTTAAGACTTACTATGAGAAAAAATCTAAACCATTTTTGAATATGGTTTTCAATTCTCTGCTAAAGACTTTCCGAGTTTCAGTGTGCCCATTGTGCAATTTAGGGTATATGCCAGGGTGTGTATATATTTTTATTACAAGATTGTAATTATTATGCAATAATAATACTTAAGATTGAGTATCTTAAAAAGTATTCCCGGGAATTCGCACGAAAAAAAGTAAAAATATACCAACATATCAAAAGCCATTAAAATATGAAACAACTCTAAAGATTTTTGCTTTCTTAATGGTCCAATTAAAAATTTTAAACATTAAATTTCAATATAACTTCAAAAATTAATACAGATTTATAGAATAGAATTTATTTTTTCAAATTGGTCATCGTTCGTCAAAAAAAAAAAAACAACAAAATACTCAAATGATAATGAATTTTGGTATTTCTGAGATCAAGAGAAATCATTAAAATAAATTTCTTATTAATGTTCATATCTATCTATGTATGTATGTATTATACTTATACTGTTGATACGAGTTGCAGAATTAATGATCGCAATCGTTAATCTCTGACATTAAAAATCGCATGCGTATATTTGTTCGAGTATTTAGATGTGTATTTTTGTGTATAATTCTTTTCTTCGGGAGAAGCTAAAATAAACGCAACACTTTTTGATTAAATACCCGCACAAAAAACATTTTTAATACCACAGGTAAGCTACAAAGATTCGTTTTTTTTTTGCAGACACTTTAAATCAATCAAATATATTTTATATCCTCCTCTCCTAATGCACGATTTGTAAGGTTGTGGGAATTCCAAGAGTAAGGATTGATATTTGCAAATATTATCCCTACACCACCAAAGCAGGGAAGGCTATTATACGTTTGTGCTAATGTTTGTAATGCCCATGAATATTGAGTCTATTGATATACCAATAGTTCCATTGTTTTACGAACCATATTGAAAATATTTAAAATCGGTCTCTGATTTCTTCTACCCCTCACACAAATCTCTTTCTGTATAGCATAAGCGTAGGAAAATTGGTTGGAAAACGGTTCCCATTATTATAGTTATTAAAAGACTCTAAACTTAACACATTTTCAGTAATAACAAATATCAGAACATTATTATAATTGAATTGAGAGTCCACTGTTTTAAAAGTTGGTATTACAAATTTGTGTCTGTAGATTTTTTTTAGTTAATTCGGTAAATTGAACCCTATTAATTCACTTAAAATTTCGTTCATATTCCGAATATTGGTCGAATTTTTTGTTTACCATTCTTAAAAATAAATATAACAATATTCAAAATAAATAACAAGAACAGAAAACTTTTAATTCTTAAGATTGGCCGGTGGATATGCTAGGGTAAGTTCAATATCTTGGTGACTGTCTCGAACTAGTGCATTTACCTATCACTTAGGGTAACTAGTAGGGTATTCGAATTATCCGATTTTTATCTTGTTCAAATAAAACGAATAAGAGATTTTAACTTGTTCGAATAATTCGATCACACCTTTAAAATTAATCGAATTATTCGAATAATTAAAATTTTTTTAAAAAAGTAAAGAATGAAGTTTTGATGTCGGTTTTTTAATATTTTATTGTTAAAGAAAACAAAAAATAACGTTAACAATTCAAGTATTGATAATGTTAAAAAACATTTGAAAACTAAGTCCAACTTTAAATTTTCAACAGAAATATTCTGATCAGATTAACTCCCGAACAATCTACAAAACAATTGACTAGCAAACCCTTTAGTTTCCGTTTTGGAGCTATGCTTTAAAAAATTTGAGCTAGTTGGACATGATCCTGAATTCAAATACAATATAAACGTAATAAGAACTTTTTATGTCGTTCATTAATTCGGGTTTTAAATTGAATAACTAATCTTTTAGTAAATTAATTATTCACTATTTCTAAATTATTTATAACAAATTGTATTATACATCAAGCTCTATCAACGTTGCCGAAACTTTGCTTAATAAAGTGGTCTTGGGGAATTACACAATAAAGGGAATCTGTCCAAAGTTTGATATCATTGTCAGTGAATGTGGCTAATTTTAAGTCAGACAGTGCATGATTGACGCATTTACAAATACGCAAAAAGTTGTTCAAAATCATGTATAAGACGAACTCCATGCTTTTCTTGCAACAACAATATTTGTGTTTATCATTCGATTTATTAAATATTTTGCAACACTTACGTACGCGGTTAATAACATCACTTACATTTATATGTACATATATTTTAAGATCAAGGCCTTCATCTATTTCAATGTAATCATTATAAATGTCATCCTTAATATCACTTTCGACGACTGTTTCAAATTCACATTCTCCGTCTCATTCAACTCCACTTTAATCTAAGTTAAAATTTTGATTATTAATTGCGATTCTACTAATATTTCGCCAGCTATATTTTATTCCGTACCTTTTATTATCATTGGTTCAAGTCCTATGTTAAAAATTTTGAATGATTTGTTTTCAAAATTGTAACTTCTTGCAGTAATATTTATATATTTATAGAAGAGCTATCGGAACACTCATCTACAGTGATCGAAAGTCCCTTTCTCATTAGTTATTTGTTGAATTTCAGAAACAAAACAATTTTTGTGAGTCATTATTACTTATTTTGAAATTATGAAAAAGTTTAAGCAATTTAATAAATTTAAATATATATGAACATTTATTCGTTTTATTCGATTATTCTACATATAATTGTTATTATTTCGTTATTCGAAAATGGACAAAAAATAACGTTAACAATTCAAGTATTGATAATGTTATAAAACATTTGAAAACTAAGTCCAACTTTAAATTTTCAACAGAAATATTCTGATCAGATTAACTCCCGAACAATCTACAAAACAATTGACTAGCAAACCCTTTAGTTTCCGTTTTGGAGCTATGCTTTAAAAAATTTGAGCTAGTTGGACATGATCCTGAATTCAAATACAATATAAACGTAATAAGAACTTTTTATGTCGTTCATTAATTCGGGTTTTAAATTGAATAACTAATCTTTTAGTAAATTAATTATTCACTATTTCTAAATTATTTATAACAAATTGTATTATACATCAAGCTCTATCAACGTTGCCGAAACTTTGCTTAATAAAGTGGTCTTGGGGAATTACACAATAAAGAGAATCTGTCCAAAGTTTGATATCATTGTCAGTGAATGTGGCTAATTTTAAGTCAGACAGTGCATGATTGACGCATTTACAAATACGCAAAAAGTTGTTCAAAATCATGTATAAGACGAACTCCATGCTTTTCTTGCAACAACAATATTTGTGTTTATCATTCGATTTATTAAATATTTTGCAACACTTACGTACGCGGTTAATAACATCACTTACATTTATATGTACATATATTTTAAGATCAAGGCCTTCATCTATTTCAATGTAATCATTATAAATGTCATCCTTAATATCACTTTCGACGACTGTTTCAAATTCACATTCTCCGTCTCATTCAACTCCACTTTAATCTAAGTTAAAATTTTGATTATTAATTGCGATTCTACTAATATTTCGCCAGCTATATTTTATTCCGTACCTTTTATTATCATTGGTTCAAGTCCTATGTTAAAAATTTTGAATGATTTGTTTTCAAAATTGTAACTTCTTGCAGTAATATTTATATATTTATAGAAGAGCTATCGGAACACTCATCTACAGTGATCGAAAGTCCCTTTCTCATTAGTTATTTGTTGAATTTCAGAAACAAAACAATTTTTGTGAGTCATTATTACTTATTTTGAAATTATGAAAAAGTTTAAGCAATTTAATAAATTTAAATATATATGAACATTTATTCGTTTTATTCGATTATTCTACATATAATTGTTATTATTTCGTTATTCGAAAATGGCCATTTTTAAATTGTTCGAATAATTATTCGTAATCGAACGATCATTAGTCGAATGAATACCCTAGTAACTAGTTACGTGACTAGTTATTTTACCACGTGTATGTCTTAAGCAGAAGGTCAATTGACCCTTTTTGTTTACAATGAGTCTGTCTGATAACTGGTCCAAAGTAGTCAACGCTAACTATCTAGCTATTTTACTATGTACGAGTTCTTGTAAAAAGAGCTTCCACCGACAACTTTCTAATATATTACTTCTGGTGCATAAAATAACTACTTTCTAAAGTGCAGTACAAAATAAACGTTTAAAGATACTAAAGTGACAATTTACTTCATTCACTCTAGGTTGCATGGGATGTCAAAATGAAAATAAACTGAATGAGTATTACTTACATATGTATATCAACACAATTTGTATAAAAAAAGTTTTTACGAATTACTCAAAAAATGATGATGACTGTATTCACGCTAGATTACCTGGGATGTATGAAGTAACCAATTGACTTCTGTCTCCACTATAATTAGCACATACGTGTCATATGACCAGTGTTGCCAATTTAGCCCTTTTTAGGCTAAATTTAGCCCTTTTTAATCTTGTTTAGCCACAAAAAAAATAATTTAGCCTTTATCCAATTTTTTAGCCTTTTTATACCCTTCAACTTCGTGAGAAGGGTATATATAAGTTTGTCATTCCGTTTGTAATTTCCACAATATAATTTTCCGACGCTATAAAGTATATATATCCTGCATCCTTATAGATAGCGGAGTCGATTAAGCCAAGTCCGTCCGTCTGTCTGTCTGTTGAAATCAATTTTCTGAAGGCCCCAGATATCTCCGGGATTCAAATCTTCAACAATTCTGTCAGACATACTTTCGAGAATTTTGCTATTTAAAATCAGCAAAATCCGTCCATAAATAACGGAGATATGAGCAAAAATCCGAGACAACCTCTGAAAATTTCATCAAAAAACACAATGTATTGCATGCTTTGACAAAAAAGCAACAAAACGTATGTTTGGATGTGCATGCTTTGCGTATTTTGTTTTCATTTTTTTTGTGTTTTGTTTCTTTTGGCGTTGTTGTTGTTTTTTATACAACTACACGTATGTTTGGTTGTGTGTTGGTTTTTTTGCTTTGCGTATGTGGTTTTGTTTTGACAAAAAAGCAACAAAACGTATGTTTGGATGTGCATGCTTTGCGTATTTTGTTTTGTTTTTCTTTTGTGTTTTGTTTCTTTTGGCGTTGTTGTTGGTTTTTATACAATTAAAGTTTAATTATTAAACGTATGTTTGGATGTGTGTTGGTTTCATTGCCTTGCGTATTTTGTTTTTTCTTTTGGTGTTTTGTTTCGTTTGGCGTTTTTGTTGTTTTTTGTGTTCTTGATAAATTTAGGATGCTGTACGCTGAAAGTGAGCAATGTACATACATATATACTAGTTATAAAAAATAATAATGCATCCACAACAAAGGTGAAGGGTGTATAAGATTCGGCATAGCCGAATATAGCACTCTTACTTTTTTATTTTCATTTAGCCAATTTTATGTCTGAAATTTTTGCTGTTGAAAATTAGCAAAATCAGTTCAAAAAAATTGGCAGGGATATATGACAAAAATTAACTAAAAATGTTGAACCAGCAAACAATTTAAGCACATACAAATTGTTGGAACCTTCCAAACATTAAAAAATGCCATAACTAATATAGAGCAAATGGACATTATTTGAATTGAAAATTATCATTTCAAAACATTTTTATTCAAAAAAGTTTTGTTTTTTTAAGTATCAAAAATTCATTATATGTGTCGAAAACATTCATATTTGTTTTCATTGCACATTCGATTTATAAGAGATTTCGTTATCGAAAGATTTTGTAACTTCACCTACACAGTAACCGCTCCTGACAGTCATTTCCAAGCAGTTCTACGAGACTGTCGTAAACTAGTGATTTTGGATAACTTAGAGACAAATACACTACACAATTAACGTTTAAAGTCCCTACACTATAGATTACATAGAGACACTTAAGTGACAATTGTCTTTATGCTAGATTACATGGGATGTATAAATTAACCAATTGACGAGATAAATATTAAGGTTGGATGCTACTTTACAGCACGATCAAAATATTGATGATTTTAAAGGGAAAGTCACAATATAGAAGCTCTTGGCTTTAAAGTTTAAACAAGTATTTATACCAAGATATTACAATTAATATAAATATCCATCGTTTTTTAGAAGAAAAGTTATGTTAAAAATAGTTTTAGAACTTTAATTGTTTAATACCTGGTATAATTTAAAGAGTTATAACTGCTGACAACAGTGTTGTATATTTTTAAGACATTTCGAAATCCATACTTAATTATTTTCTGTTTCTGCACAAAAATATAAGTGCATATTTTTTAAATTTTTAGGTCATATTTTGATTTTTTTGAAGCATATTTTCCAATAATAAATGCATGAAAATCCGCCCCCTACTAATTATGAACCGATCGTAACAAAATTTGGTGACATGAATTTCGTATATATAAAACTTATTTGGTGGAGATACATATATAAATTAAACATTTATGACCGATAAAGTCCAATTTCGGGAGGACATTTGTATGGGGGCTAGGTGAAATAATGGACCGATTTCAGCCAGTTTCAATAGGCTGAAAAAATTGTATGTACCAAATTTTATCGAATTATATTCAAAACTACTCGCAAGGTTTACATGGACAGCCAGACGGACGGACGGACGGACATAGTTTAATACACTCAGAAAGTGATTCTAAGTCGATTGGTAGGGTAATAAATATGCAATTTCATTAACTGAGGTTTTAAGTGTTCGAATGTGCGGGAAACGAAAGAATTAAAACATTGATAGAAGACTTTTTTCAAAAATATGGGAATAAAAAATGGTAATTGTTTGCAATAAAAGTTTTGTTTATGAATAATTTTTAATGAAATTTTACACTTATTGGAAAATTTTGATCGGAATCCAAAAGTGAAAAAGAAATTTTGTGAATTGTTTATGACAATTCCACCATTCCCAAAAATAGTATTTTTTTTAGCTTTTTTGACCCTGTTGACGGTACCGAGGTCCGGGCATAGAAAAAAATACTTTTTTATTTTTTTTTAATTTGAATGCCCATAACTTTTGACTCAATAGAGGTTTTTAAATAATTCTTTCTATAGAATATTAGCGGTATTCACAATGTAGAGTACTTGACCTAGTAAAAAAGCTATTTATTGGCAAACATTTCTAATGTATTTTGTTTTTATTTTTTTGATATTGTGCTCATTTACTACATTACCAGGCCAAGTACTCTACATTGTGAATACCGCTATTAATAAAATTGAAACTTCAAAGAAAAGACATTTTAAGAAAATCGGTAAAGATTTGTAACCGTTATAAGTAAAAAAGCAGACTAAGGTAGGTAAAAGAACTAAAATTTTAATTTTCAAATGCGAATAACTCGTAAATTATAAGAGATAATATATAGCTATAACAATGTTTTTTGTAGTTCTTTTCTTGTGTATTTCATATATATATTTTTCAAATCGAATCGAGAACAAAAATTTTACATAATTTTTTAATTGTTGATATACCATATCAACCACCTTTGTGTTTTAAGCTAAAATTCATGGGCCATGAGAAATTTTATTAAAATCCGTTTATAAGTTACATATTTATTTCCACTTTTTTTCAGTTTGCCCCCTGTGCACTGTACGAAGTGGATATAGTATATCACTTTCTGAATCACTTTCTTATGTTTTTACGTTGTTTGGCTGAAATTTAGCGGGATCTCCTTAGTGGGAATGACCACTCTCATATAAAGTAAATAGTTATGAATATCTGGAGAATAGTAATAGTTAAGTAAAGCTTGACATGAATTATTTTGTTACCATTGTACATAAAATATATTAAAATACCTAGTATATAGTTGTTTTTGAATATCAACTAAACTGTCATTGTGAGAGCCCTGGAGAAAGGGACGAATATCTGGAGAACTTTGATAGAGCGATTCTCAAATCTTTGCGTGAGTTATTTTGTTGCATTGCACGTAGTTTATAACAACGACAACTGAACGTAGTTCTGAACAAAGGAGATGTCAAAGATATCCCATTCAAAGATATAATATTCATTATCGTTATGTTGGTACCATTGTACGTATTGCAAATAGGTGGTATCAGATCATACACAGTAAATACATAGTTATTTTAGAATATCTAAATTGTTGATAACACTGTGCTACTTAAAAAAACTGTCAAGCGGGGCACCTGGCGGGTTAACATAATTCGAGTAGCTTTAACCTAAAAAGGTTGGCTCTTGTTTTCGAGATACACCGTTATATGGAGGAGGTTGCACAATATATATTCGCTTAACTCAAAAACGGTTTTACTTTGTTTCAAGGTAGTTTCAGAAATTACAATTTAAAATTTTTGGTGATCGGTCCATAATTTCAACTGATATGCAAAGTATAGTCTTGTAAATCCATTTAACTTGCTTATGTGTTTTGCAGATATCAGAACAGTAAATTAGAGTGTTTTATTAATGTACAAATACTTAATACCAAGTATAAGTATCGTAAGTTTACGTATATAAAATAATGAGAGGGGATATCATCAGTTGTATCTTGACCTTTAGAAGAAATCTTAAAATGCTTAATCCGCCGATTTGGTTAATATGTACAGGTGAATTTTGACTAAATTTTAATGGAATATTTTTTAATAATATTTAAGAATTTTGAACCCGGTGGTGAGAGGGTTAACCTTTTTTGGTTTCAATAAAATCTTTAGTATGGGAACTATTGACCTAATTATTGTTGGCTTTAATTTTCGTACATTTTCTTAACAAAATCCTGAAAATTTTAAAAATTTATTTAACAAAATTTTCTAAAACAAGTAAAATTTATATTGTTACGAAATTGTACTTGAATTCAAATATAACGATTTTAACGGCTGATTTAAAAGTAGCCTAATGCTTTCAAATAACAGTGCTGTAATAGCAAACTGTAACATATCTGTGGGCATTATTAACATTGAATAAAAGCTTTCAGTTGACCATTGATCGTAAGTTGGCAATGCTGTTTGCTGCGACCGTATATTCAAATATTCAGTTAAAGAACATTATAGAAAGTACACCACAGATGGCGTATGTATTAGAAATCTCTAGACAGTTAAAGAGAAATCTAGAGTGCAGATGGCAGTGTTATAAATAGTGGCAGAGGTTGCAGTCGTTAGTGAGTTTGGTCAGAGACGCTTTTCGAATAAACATCAACTGAGTGTGCTGTGTTTTTCAAGTGAATTCGTGTACATTATAAAGTGTGTTTGTATTTCTGCGAATTTATAAACGTGTGTTAAAAAAAGCATTGAGTGACTATTTAATTCTGTTGTTGTACATTTTAAATAAATAAAGAGTTGTTACAATTTTTAAACTACTGGACGGCTTTTATTTGCAGTCAAAAGTATCCGGTTTATTTAAAGGAAATAAACCAACGTTTTGAAAAGGTTAAAACGTAACAATATAAATAAGGGGTTTTTTTAAATTTATAATAACTCTAAAACATATTTTATTGTTACGTAACGGGTCTGCTAACACAATGTCCAGATTGTAGTCGTTACTCTTCTTATTAGGTTCTCACATGTCCTATAAAAACTTTATCTTTAATTTCGTCTTTATCAGAAACGGAAAATGTGAGCGATCTCATACCTTAAAAAATTAGAAATCGATCAATTTTGCTGTTATCATTTTAAGAACTTATATTAACCACTTTTGTCAAGCAAAATTAATGTCTCTAATACGAATGATACAAATACGGAGCAAAGAATTTTAATTCGGTATTCTTAAGAAAAAAATACAAATTAAGACTTTTTATAATCTCCAACATTTTATTATTAATTATTAATTTACACACCAGAAGAGTTATTACTCTCACTTCAATACAAATTTAAATAAATTCACCAATATAAGAATCTAATTGATCATATATGGTCACACATATATGTGTTAATATGTATGTATGTATGTATGTATGTTATTGTGTATGTATCTATAAGGAGTACGATGTGTACAATGTGTCTTTTTAGTTGTAGTATTTGAGAAACTAACAAAATAAAAAAATATTTACTCGTACTACACGTTTAGAATATTTAAATATTCAATATCATATTCATGTTTTTTTTTTTAATGATTTTCTTATGATTTCCAAGTTTGTCTGTTTTTAATGGATTCCTGTCAATCATGAACATTTGTGATTGATTAAGTGACAAACAGTTGAAATTCAAAATGGATTTAAAGTAAATATAATTCTGAAGATTGGAAGACGGGAAATAAAAAGTAGAACACAATCTATACACCCCAGTAGCAGCAAATTTCTATTTCTGTTTACATGTGTGTACATGTTTATTATTGGAATTGAAATTGGAAGAAGTATCTCTAAAGTACGAGTATTCTACACATTAAGTATGTTAAAATAAGAAATCCAAGAAATTTCTGTAGAATTGTTCCATAATTATTACCTAGAAAAAATATTTTTATATTAATTCTTAGCGAATCACATTTTCATTAGTTCAAAATTAGAAGCATGCATGTGCTTATTTTAGTGTTCTTTGGATGTTCGTTTTAACAATTTGCATACAAATGTTTAAATATTTTAATAATTATTTATAACACTGTTTTCAATAGGTACAGTGGGTTCATTGGCGATAAAAGCTACGATAAATCAACTTTACGTTAAGTGAAAAATCGTAAATGAGGTAAGAAATTGTAATTACGAATGTAAGTTGACGAAACTTAGTACATAATTTAATTGAAATCGGATCAAGATTTCATATATATAAAAGGTAATGCATGGTGTATTGGAGTATATAATATACTCTGAAATCATGTTCCGAATAACCAGCGAATGACAAAGCATTTGGAAGACATTGATGAACCCATCTGGTATCAGTATTTGGTCCACCTATCCATTATTGCAAAAAATGTAATATTTTGAGAATCCTTGTAAAAAATATCAAAGTTGTCATTCGACCCAGTCTAATGTACATATCTAATCAATTTCATTTATAAGATCATAAAATAAACAAATTAAATCCTATGAATTACATACTTACAACCACCCAATAACAAAAAAAAAATAGAGAAAAACCATTAACAAGAATTAAACACGAAAGCAAAAGAGTTTAATTTAATTTCTACTACAATTCAGCATCAATAACATGGATGAAGTTTAATTTCTGGCGTAACAATGTGATGATAATGCTGATCAGGTCTTTAAGTAAAAAATAATGACAAATTGTTGTTATACATACATAGATGTTATTGCTGTTATTAGTAGTAGTATTCTTGTTGTTATTAATGATGTTTTAACTGGTGTTTAATTAATTGTTACTCAACCCCTGGCAGCAGTTTTTATGTTGTTAAATGAATTTTTTTTTTTAATTGTTGGTGTTGAAATTTTTTAACATTAACGAATTTTAAAATATTCAAAGTAAAAAAGTAATAATAAACTGCTAGAAAAGCACAAGAAAACATGCAAAAATAACGCCATGCTTAACTCCATAACTTTTAGTAAAACTTCGTGAGGAATGCAAATATAATAAATATATTTCGGAATTTACAATAAAATAACATCACTGTCTTATAGTTCGGAGTATCTTCTTTATCCATTGTACTAACGGTAGATTGGGGACATTTTCAGATGAAATAAATTTTAATAACTCCCCTGCAAAAAATTGGTAATTACTTGCAATTACTCAATAACTTACTTTTCAATGACTACTACATACCATCTGCATAACATAGAAGTTGTCGTATAATAATTTATTTATTATCTGTTATACAATTGCTTACTTTCTAGTCATTTGCATAAGTATATTCTGTTTTTACTGAAAACGTCTTCTGTGAGACCTAACTATCAATGAGTTACTGAAGTCATTACTTGTAACTAGTTTTAGTGATATCAATTTATTGTCGAAGTACTTGCCTCCTATTTAGTAGTTAAGTGCCAGAATTTAGCATTTTAATTTATTACTTGACAATTAAAGTTTCTGCAGGGTCAATAGCAAGGTTTGAATACCGACTAAATACCGTTTTATGTTGGTATCCGTTACCGTTCAATCGTTAATACCTAATCGGTATTTTATAGCTATCGTTTCGGTTTTAAAAACATCATACAAAATTTATCCAAAAAAGTATCAACAATTTCAAATTGCTTTCGAACATAAAACTTCATTCATAACACTGATTACAGCAAACGCCAGTTGCTATAAATCAGGAACCGTAAATAACGGTTATCCAGAAAATTTTAAATCAAAAACTCTCAACACTGGTGCATATTCCTATAAACGCACTTATTTTTTTTAATGTATTTTTGTTATATCTTTGTTGTTCTCATCCAAAAGCAACATTTAACTTTTTTAATGAGAGACAACTTAACGGTACTTTTTGAAAGTAAACAATTTTTCTTTCTTACAATCTTATTCTTGTTGTTTGCCTTAATTATGCGATCAAATGTTCTTGGTGCTATTTTAAGTGGAAGATTCGTAGGGTAAACGCTCCTATAGTCGGCATGACCCAGTAGTCGGCATTTTTGACTTAAAAGCTTAATAAATAAGAATAACGATAATTTTATACAAAAGTATGATTTAACTTTAATTAAACATACACTCATTTATCTTTATGTAATGTTTAAATTTGGGTGAGATGAGTATTTTCATCTATTTTTGTCCTCATTAAGTGACCATCTTTCAACTGGTGCGGAAGTGCCTGTTTTTTAAGAAACAAGTTAGTAACCATATCAATTTAAGTAATATTTTTACCAGAGTGGTGTTAACAGATAAAACTTTGTTTAAATATTACCTACAATGTGAAAGTTTTCACAAAAAATATTTTTTTTGGTTATTTTAATTGATGCCGTCATTACCCAGCAAAAACTTTATTTACCTAGTAAGCCAGCAAGTATAATTGGAGCAAAGCGATAACTACTTATTATTTGACTGAAACACTACTTACCGTTGTTCGAGATTTTTAAAAAATTCAGGGGTCAAGCTTACAAATGTACTTACAATCAGTTGAGAAATAAGTAGTAAATTCACAACAAGAATATGTAGCTAAAAAAAACACAAAAAATATTGCCTTGTGTGGGAATCGAACAGTCACATTATTTGCTTGTGTTTGATAGTCAAGCTGCTAACTCACTGCTCCATGTACGAGTTATTTTATTGGAAGTTAACAATAGTTTTAACATCAACATATAAATGAATATGATATGAACAAAAAAATTAATGGCTTTGACAGGTGGCGAACCACTAACCTCCTGTTTTCCAGTCAAACACACTACATAGCTGTGCTAAATGCAAAAGTTCATTACCAGTCTGTATAAAAATAAGTACTTATTCTAGTAAATAAAATAATGTGCCGGATAACCACCACTCCTTACAAAAGAATGCATGAAATAACTAGTTGTCATTACAAAAATTCACAAAATTTTTGCTGGGTAGGAACAAAAATTTCTATGATTTTCAATAGTCGGCATAGTGATGCCGACTTCAGGAAAATTGCTAATTTTTTGTATTAAGCTCAAATTCTACAAATTTGTTTATTACTCATCTCTCTTGACAATAGATTTGAAGAAAATGAGTTTGAAATGAGTTTACCCAATAGTCGGCACAGTTTTAAGAGACCAAGCATCCTGAACTCGGCAGCAGCTTTTTATTTGACTGGAGATCGTTAAAAAGAGTAATATTTAGAGATTCAGTAGGTATTATTAATTCTAACATCTTAGAATTCCAAATATGGACACTCCAGAAAAAAAACCCATGCACCAATATCCTGAAAAAGCCTTAAAATATTTTCTATGCGAGAGAAGGCCCGATTTCTGTATTAGGTGCCAGTAAACAATATGGAGTTCCGCGTTCAAAAATATAGGACAAATTATACGGTTCCGAAGGTCCTATGAGAATGGGGCCGCAAACAGTGTTATCTAATTCCAAAGAAAGTGAGGATTAACTTAACACGGTTCAATCAATCGTGAAGAGCAGCAAACCACACCATTTGTATATGATCTACCCGGAAAGAAATGGTATAAAGGGGTTTTTAAACTGTTCTCTCTAAAATAATCATGTAAGGTACCTTAATAAACAGGCTCTTTACTAAATCAGTTGGAGTTATTAGTAGGTGATCGGCCTGAAAATGAGAAAAGAAACGGATTTGGATCTAGCTTTTTAAATAGTCAACCGACTAGCTCCTAATATGAGCGTAGAATTGATTCCGATGACATTATCGAAGAGAACAATAACTTAAAAATAAATTATCAAACTATTGAAATTGTGAGTAATCTTACCATAGAGGCAGGCACGTTCATAATTAACAAGGAAAAGTTGAAAATATGGTAGTATCGCCAACTTTAGCTGCAGAAAATCACAATGAAACGTTGAAACCTGTTCACTACTCATCTCCAACTTTATCAAATAATTATTCAAATACTTGGTTTCAGCCTTTTAACTGTTCAAGTCCAATCCCAACAAGTTGTAGTTGTACATTTAAAATTTGTTCAAAGTTTTTTAATAATATTATGGTCACTGGGATATTGTATATGATTGCGGTAACCATAATATGTTTACGTTACCATTAACATGATTGTAAATAAATATATATTTATGGCAATCATTTTCATGATAATGATTTATCATAATATGTTGATCTCAGAATATGATAACCATAATCCTAGAACAACACAATATGTTGAAGTATTACATCATAAACATGGTTGCCACAAACACATAAATATTTACTACAATCATATGTATATATGATTGCTACAATGATGTGAATGGTAACTTAAACATAAAATAAACATAAATGGTTACCGCAAACATATACATAATTACAGTGGCCATAATAGAAAAATAAAATAAACCAAAACAAATTAAAAAAGGAAGATAAAACGAGTTAGGGGCACATGTGAAGAGAATTTGGACACAGATCTTGAGGATGATGGTCTAAAAACGTAGGATATGATATTTGCCCACAGTGGTTTCACCTCAAATGCACTAATTTATGTTTTTTATTAGTATTTATTTAAATGGCTGATATTTTAAATAAAAAATAACTTGAATTCTTTTAAGATTTTATTCTTTTCTTAATAAAAAATGCTATGCCGACAATTGGGTCACAAATTGCCGACATTAGGATCAAGGGTGCCGACTTCGGGCACAAATCGTGTTTTTTCAAAAAAACGTAAATTGCTCAAATTTAATAAAAACTGCTTGAAAAGAATTAATTGAGTCTAAAACTATACAAATTACTAAACAACAATAACCCATTTACATCCCAATACCATGTTCACACTCATAATGGTATCACTTTAAAAACTGAAAAAAAGTTAAACTGCCTACTACTTGTGCATTCACCCTATAAACGCAGACGTGAAATTTGTTTTAAAAAAGTTACCAAAAATAAAATATTATCAATTTTAGTTTTTTTCAAACAAAGGAACGTTTCTAATAGTATCATCTTAATTTATTGCAACTTTTTCTATTTGAATCAATAAATTTCATCACTTTTAAAGATGACCAAGGGAACTTTTTTGTCCGATCAAGAAAAGATTCAAATTAAATTTTTTCACGACCAAGGATGTTCCAATAGAGAAATTGGACGTAAAATCGATCGTTCGGAAAGTGTTGTGCGAAATTTCTTGAAGAAAGGTCAAAATTATGGAGTTCGCAAACCTACAAAGGGAAATACAAAACTAACAAGAAGACAACTTAATCTAATAAAACAAGAAGCAACCCGCAACAAATTGAATTCCACACAAATATAGAATAAATTGAATCTTCCAGTGACTTCCAAACACGTAGCACACATTTTACGAAACGATGAAAACATAAAATGGAAAAAGCCGAAATGTAAACCAATGCTAAAAAAGCACCATAAAGAAAATCGTCTAAAATTCGCAAGAAAATATATGAAATGGACAGATGAGTGGAAAAAAGTAATTTTCTCTGACGAAAAAAAAAATTAATTTAGACGGTCCTGACTCATACTCATGCTATTGCCACGATTTGAGATCAAACGATGTTCGGATGTCAAAACGTAATTTCGGTGGTGGCAGTGTTATGGTTTGGGCAGCGTTTTCTGCAGTTGGCAAGTCGAAAATATGTTTTGTTCCGACAAAAATGAATAGTGCGATTTATAAGGAACTGTTGGAAGATGCTCTTCTCTCATTTATGGATGAAAAACTGGATGAAGATTGCATATTCCAACAAGATAAACCCAATGGAGTAATAATGCCCAGGATAAATAATGCCCAGAAAGAAATGACTGTGACAGAGCTGAAACTAAGAATTAAACAAGTCTGGGAGGAAATTGATTCCAATGTTCTTAAAAAATTAGTAGAATCAATGCCAGACCGTATTTTTGAAACAATCCATAACAGAGGACCATCCACACATTATTAATAATGCTACAGTGGCCCATAAATTATAGTGCGTTTATAGGAAAATACCATTAAAAATGGCTGTTAATCTCGAAAATTAAGTAAAAACTAAATAAACTACAAATGAATTTTTTTTTGTAAACAATATTTTAATTAAGTCTTAACTAATTTAATAAATAAATTTGTAGCCTCCTAAATTTGATCATGTTTAATTTTTACAATCTTTTTAAAAAAAAGTAGTGTGCGTTTATAGGAATATGCACCAGTGTATGCCAGAATCAACGGAGATCTATACTGTTATATACCAATAGATTCGTATTGCTCTTTCAGTTCGCATGAAAACCCTTAAAAAAAGATTTTTAAATATGAGATTCATAAAAAAACTCATTTGAGGAGATTTATTTTTCCCGTCAGAAAAAAAAACTCATTTGAGGACTTTTATTTTTCCCGTCAGGAAAAAAAACTCATTTGAGGACTTTTATTTTTTTCGTTAGAAAAAAAACTTATTGGAGGACTTTTATTTTTTCCGTCATAAAATAAAAGTCATTTGAAGAGTTTTATTTTTCCAGTCAGAAAATAAAACTCTTTTCGTTTATTTGCTATTTTTTTCAGTATCATTCTTTATTGGGTCTATCTGATATAATGTTTGTTGTAATTTATTTGTTTAAAAAAAACAACAACAATTTGATAATGGGAATCAAACAATAACAAATTAAAATCCCACTTGATTTTATTTTAATGACAATTTATTCAATTACAATGCAAGGGGCTTTACAATTTGTAATGATTTTCTGATGGAAAAAATAAAAGTCCTCAAATGAGTTTTTTTTTATGACGGCTATTTAAAACTCTTTTTTTAAGAGTTTCATGCGAACTTTTATTTTTACGTTGAATAATAACTGTTTTAGATGGAGTTTTATTTTTAAAGTCACAAAATAACTGTTATAAAATAACTTTTTTATCACTTTTAACCGTTACGGTCCCTGCTATAAATATGTGACCTAAATCAACACCATGTCTTGTCGTTTCTAATTAAAACAGCGGTTTCGGATCTGGTAAACATTCGAAACAAATATTTTAGACTAAAAAATTTCAAAAAAAAATTCAAGATTGCCGAAATAAACTATGTTTATGTTTTACTGAAAACCTGTGTATTTTAATATACATGTACATTAGAGTTAATTTGTGACCAGGTCACTTCATTTGTTTTTCGGGTATCGTCATTTTTCTGAAGGTTTTTGCGTAATTAAAAATAATGGCGTCCTTTTTTTTGGAAAAATTTCACTCCTAGTGGTGGTTCAACGCATCTAAAAACGTGGATTTTGAGCACATTTTTCAGTAGAACAAAAACGGTTTAATATATTGCAAATCTGATTTCACCAATGGATTCTGCATCAAAAATTAATACAATTGATGTTTTTTGAATCCTTATAAATAGTTCCACAAACCCACAATTTTAGTTTTCTTAAACATGCACGATGAAAAGGCATTTTAAGCTTAGCAAAACGGCACCAATATTTCCTTTCTATCACTAACCATTAAAAAGTTAGGCTTCAAAGTTATTTATTTAATAAGCAAATAAAATTTGGTAAAAAAAAAGTTTAGAAATTTGTTTATTAGTTTGCTTAGCAAAACATTTTTAAAGCCACATAACTTTTTAACGGGTTGTCATAGAAAGGAAATATTGGTACCGTTTTGATAAGCTTAAAATGTCTTTTCATCACGCATTTTTAAAAAATGATGAGATTTGCGCCCCCTGTTGTGAGTTAGTGGAAATATTTTTAGGAATTCAAAAAACATCAATTGTATTAATTTTTAATGCAGAATCCATTGGTGAAATCATATTTGCAGTATATTCAACCGTTTTTGCTCTACAGAAAAATGTGCTCAAAATGCGCGTGTTTAGGTGCGCTGAACCACCACAAGTAGTGAAAACTTTCCAAAAAAAAGGACGCCATTATTTTTATTTACGAAAAAACCTTCAGAAAATTTATGATACCCACAAATCAAATTTTTGAAATTAACTCTAATGTACATAAATACATGATTTGAATATACGCAAGATGTCGAGCACATACATACATACATACATATAACTTAATTTTTGAGATATCATTAAAAATATTAAATTAATTTTTATAACAATAGCAACAAAGAATATTCAGAATAACAAAAACTAAGCATAGAACTATACCCTGACAGTTGTCAATGTCACTTTCTCATCTTTTTTTTAAACAAAAATACTCGTATATTAAATATTTTTAGATGTTTATTTTATTTTTGTGAAATTCGTACATAGGTGTAGTTTGAATGCGATGTACACTCACACACTTGTAATTGTGTGTATTTATGTATGGATTTATATATGTTGAACGTAGATAAATAGCATTGAAATTGTGATGGATTCGTATTGAAATTCCCGCAATATAAAAAACAAACATGTTGATTAATTAATCCACACAATGGTTGACATATCGTTTTTTTCGGACTCAAATGCGCTGTATAAGGTACACGCACATACAAAATTATGTTGTTGCTTTCGCAGTCGTTGTTCGTTAGAGATGAGCGCGTGAGTATCATTTATTTGAAGTGACAAGATTTTCATTATCTTGGTTGATTTGGATGATCTTGTAGAGTATTTCATCTTCTCGCATAATGAAGATACATTGAGAATCCAGTGGATGTTACAATTTCTAACGTACCAAGAGGTGCTCTCGTGGGCATATCTGTCATATATAATGTAGAATACTTACCATGGGTATATCAGCGGAAATTTGTCAGTGACAAATTATTTAAAAATAACTTTTTTACATTCTCAAGTAATAACATAATGATTTTGTATATAAGTCCAGTGTGCCAGACTTTATCAAATGCTTGAGAGATATATATAAATAATGCAGAGCAATACTAGCGAACTTCACTATTAAGTGCGAATGGTCTTGCATCATTGCAAATGCAAAATTGTTTAGGTTTTTGTGTGTATTTTATTATTGGATTACTGTAAAATTTTGCATTTGCAATGATGCAACACCATTCGCACTTAATAGTGAACTCTGCTACTGTTTTCTGATAAGGATTGTTATTCGATGCACATGTTCAATAGTACTGGAACCAAATTGATGGTCAGGAATAATGTTATTAGTATCAAGATATGGTTAAGACCATAGAGAATTATACATAGACACGAGAAACTCTGATTTGTCAAACAAAAATACAACAAATCATATGTTTGATACAACAACAAAATACATTGACTAGCATGTACTTTGTTGTTGCAACGGTTAGGTATTTGACAATAGACTTAGGTTTTTGACAATTACATCTCGTCTCTATGTTACCCTATGGTTAAGACTTTAAAGGAGCAAATTTTCAAACAATTTTGAAAATATTGACACCAACCTGATTGGTATCTCTGAAACTTTCCATGAGGTTGGGAAATATCCAATGGAGTTAAAAACAAGTAAAAGTGCTATATTCGGCTATGCCAAATCTTATATACCCTTCACCTTTGTTGTGGATGCATTATTATTTTTTATAGTAATTAGTATTTATATACATATGTATGTATGTATGTATGTATGTATGTATGTATGTATGTATGTATGTATGTATGTATGTATGTATGTATGTATGTATGTATGTATGTATGTATGTATGTATGTATGTATGTATGTATGTATGTATGTATGTATGTATGTATGTATGTATGTATGTATGTATGTATGTATGTATGTATGTATGTATGTATGTATGTATGTATGTATGTATGTATGTATGTATGTATGTATGTATGTATGTATGTATGTATGTATGTATGTATGTATGTATGTATGTATGTATGTATGTATGTATGTATGTATGTATGTATGTATGTATGTATGTATGTATGTATGTATGTATGTATGTATGTATGTATGTATGTATGTATGTATGTATGTATGTATGTATGTATGTATGTATGTATGTATGTATGTATGTATGTATGTATGTATGTATGTATGTATGTATGTATGTATGTATGTATGTATGTATGTATGTATGTATGTATGTATGTATGTATGTATGTATGTATGTATGTATGTATGTATGTATGTATGTATGTATGTATGTATGTATGTATGTATGTATGTATGTATGTATGTATGTATGTATGTATGTATGTATGTATGTATGTATGTATGTATGTATGTATGTATGTATGTATGTATGTATGTATGTATGTATGTATGTATGTATGTATGTATGTATGTATGTATGTATGTATGTATGTATGTATGTATGTATGTATGTATGTATGTATGTATGTATGTATGTATGTATGTATGTATGTATGTATGTATGTATGTATGTATGTATGTATGTATGTATGTATGTATGTATGTATGTATGTATGTATGTATGTATGTATGTATGTATGTATGTATGTATGTATGTATGTATGTATGTATGTATGTATGTATGTATGTATGTATGTATGTATGTATGTATGTATGTATGTATGTATGTATGTATGTATGTATGTATGTATGTATGTATGTATGTATGTATGTATGTATGTATGTATGTATGTATGTATGTATGTATGTATGTATGTATGTATGTATGTATGTATGTATGTATGTATGTATGTATGTATGTATGTATGTATGTATGTATGTATGTATGTATGTATGTATGTATGTATGTATGTATGTATGTATGTATGTATGTATGTATGTATGTATGTATGTATGTATGTATGTATGTATGTATGTATGTATGTATGTATGTATGTATGTATGTATGTATGTATGTATGTATGTATGTATGTATGTATGTATGTATGTATGTATGTATGTATGTATGTATGTATGTATGTATGTATGTATGTATGTATGTATGTATGTATGTATGTATGTATGTATGTATGTATGTATGTATGTATGTATGTATGTATGTATGTATGTATGTATGTATGTATGTATGTATGTATGTATGTATGTATGTATGTATGTATGTATGTATGTATGTATGTATGTATGTATGTATGTATGTATGTATGTATGTATGTATGTATGTATGTATGTATGTATGTATGTATGTATGTATGTATGTATGTATGTATGTATGTATGTATGTATGTATGTATGTATGTATGTATGTATGTATGTATGTATGTATGTATGTATGTATGTATGTATGTATGTATGTATGTATGTATGTATGTATGTATGTATGTATGTATGTATGTATGTATGTATGTATGTATGTATGTATGTATGTATGTATGTATGTATGTATGTATGTATGTATGTATGTATGTATGTATGTATGTATGTATGTATGTATGTATGTATGTATGTATGTATGTATGTATGTATGTATGTATGTATGTATGTATGTATGTATGTATGTATGTATGTATGTATGTATGTATGTATGTATGTATGTATGTATGTATGTATGTATGTATGTATGTATGTATGTATGTATGTATGTATGTATGTATGTATGTATGTATGTATGTATGTATGTATGTATGTATGTATGTATGTATGTATGTATGTATGTATGTATGTATGTATGTATGTATGTATGTATGTATGTATGTATGTATGTATGTATGTATGTATGTATGTATGTATGTATGTATGTATGTATGTATGTATGTATGTATGTATGTATGTATGTATGTATGTATGTATGTATGTATGTATGTATGTATGTATGTATGTATGTATGTATGTATGTATGTATGTATGTATGTATGTATGTATGTATGTATGTATGTATGTATGTATGTATGTATGTATGTATGTATGTATGTATGTATGTATGTATGTATGTATGTATGTATGTATGTATGTATGTATGTATGTATGTATGTATGTATGTATGTATGTATGTATGTATGTATGTATGTATGTATGTATGTATGTATGTATGTATGTATGTATGTATGTATGTATGTATGTATGTATGTATGTATGTATGTATGTATGTATGTATGTATGTATGTATGTATGTATGTATGTATGTATGTATGTATGTATGTATGTATGTATGTATGTATGTATGTATGTATGTATGTATGTATGTATGTATGTATGTATGTATGTATGTATGTATGTATGTATGTATGTATGTATGTATGTATGTATGTATGTATGTATGTATGTATGTATGTATGTATGTATGTATGTATGTATGTATGTATGTATGTATGTATGTATGTATGTATGTATGTATGTATGTATGTATGTATGTATGTATGTATGTATGTATGTATGTATGTATGTATGTATGTATGTATGTATGTATGTATGTATGTATGTATGTATGTATGTATGTATGTATGTATGTATGTATGTATGTATGTATGTATGTATGTATGTATGTATGTATGTATGTATGTATGTATGTATGTATGTATGTATGTATGTATGTATGTATGTATGTATGTATGTATGTATGTATGTATGTATGTATGTATGTATGTATGTATGTATGTATGTATGTATGTATGTATGTATGTATGTATGTATGTATGTATGTATGTATGTATGTATGTATGTATGTATGTATGTATGTATGTATGTATGTATGTATGTATGTATGTATGTATGTATGTATGTATGTATGTATGTATGTATGTATGTATGTATGTATGTATGTATGTATGTATGTATGTATGTATGTATGTATGTATGTATGTATGTATGTATGTATGTATGTATGTATGTATGTATGTATGTATGTATGTATGTATGTATGTATGTATGTATGTATGTATGTATGTATGTATGTATGTATGTATGTATGTATGTATGTATGTATGTATGTATGTATGTATGTATGTATGTATGTATGTATGTATGTATGTATGTATGTATGTATGTATGTATGTATGTATGTATGTATGTATGTATGTATGTATGTATGTATGTATGTATGTATGTATGTATGTATGTATGTATGTATGTATGTATGTATGTATGTATGTATGTATGTATGTATGTATGTATGTATGTATGTATGTATGTATGTATATTGCCCACTTTCAGCGTACATCATCCTAAATATATCAAGAACTCTTTTAAAAATTGTAGGAGTTACAAACGGATTTTTGCTTATATCTCCGTTATTTATGGACGGATTTTGCTGATTTTAAATAGCAAACTTCTCGAAAGCATGCCTGACAGAATTATTGAAGATTTGGATCCCTAAGATATCTGGGGTCTTCAGAAAATTGATTTCAACAGACAGGCGGACGGTTTAATCGACTCCGCTATCTATAAGGATCCAGAAAATAATATATAAAAATTATATTGTTTAAATTACAAACGGAATGACAAACTTATAGTATATACCCTTCTCACGAAGGTGAAGGGTATAATAAACAAAATAAATCTCAGTGCTGAGTTTTGTAGGTTACTTATCATTGTGGAAGTAATTTTATCTATACCAGGATATATTGCTGCTTTGAGACCTTTGATAGCTGACTTCACGGTAGAGAAACAGAATTTTCTTGGATGGGGAACCATCACATGAAAAATTTGGTGTAAATTTATTATCTCAGTGCTTAACAAAGTTTCAGTTGCATTCTTCCTACCATTTGTATGCAATAGGTGTTTGCATTTGTTTCATAGCTCTCCATAGACTATATTCTCTTTTCTTAGTAGGTTCTAAGTTTTGCAGATAATTGTTAAGATTTGATTCTTTATTATCCTTTAAGACGATTCGTAATCTTTTTTGACATTGGTTTAGTTGAAACTTCAGACTCGGAGACCGTAATTCCTGACATTTGCGTATGAGTACCCTTTTCTATCTTATAAGAGAACATTTTGAATGTATGTAACTTTTCAAGGAGACTGGGGGTTTATATACTTTATATACTGCATTTGTAAAAATCTTGGACCTAATGTCGAAAAATAATCGTAAAACTTATCTCGATTAATATTATGCCTTGGTGAACAGTATATTGATGATATTGTTACTCCACAATCAGGCCTATTTATAAAGGTTGCCTGAATATGATCACTTTTGTATTCCGGAAATGGAAAATGTTTTATATTTTTTCTGCCTAGAACAGCTGTCCCAAAGCATGCCCTACCACTCGGATGTTTAATATCATAAGCATTAGGGTATTCATTCGAATAATGATCGTTCGATTAATCGAATAATTTCATACGAATAATTATTCGAACAATTTAAAAATGGCCATTTTCGAATAACGAATAATTCGAACAATTTTATCTAGAATAATCGAATAAATGTTCATATATATTTAAAGTTATTAAATTGCTTAAATTTTTCCATAATTTCAAATTTAAATAGGTAATAATGACTCACAAAAATTGTATTGTTTCTGAATTTCGACAAATAACTAAAGAAAAGGGACTTCAGATCACTGTAGATGAGTGTTCCGATAGCTACTTCTATAAATATATAAATATTACTGCAAGAAGTTACAATTTTAAAAACAAATCTTTTAAAATTTTTAACTTAAGACTTGAACCAATGAAAATAAAAGGTACAGAATAAAATATTTGTTATTTAGTTGGCGAAATATTAGAAGAATCGCAATTAATAATCAAAATATTAACTTCGATTAAAGTAGAGTTGAATGTGATGGAGAATGTGATTTTGAAACGGTCGTCGAAAGTGATATTGAGGATGACATTTATAATGATTACATTAAAATAGATGAAGGCCATGATCTTAAAATATATGTATAAATGTAAGTGATGTTATTAACCGCGTACGTAAGTGTTGCAAAATATTTAATAAATCGAATGATAAACACAAATATTGCAAAGTAACGTTTTGTTGGAAGAAAAGCATGGAGTTCGTCTTATACATGATTTTGAACATCGTTGAACATCTTTGTAAATGCGTTAATCATGCACTGCCTGACTTCAAATTAGCCACGTTCACTGACAATGATATTAAACTTGGGACAGATTCCCCAAGACCACTATATTAAGCAAATATTCGGCAACGTTGATAGAGCTTGATGTATAATACAATTTGTTATAAATAATTTAGAAATAGTGAATAATTAATTTACTAAAGAATTAGTTACTCAATTTAAAACCCGAAATAATGAACAACATAAAAAAGTTCTTATTACGTTTATATTGTATTTGAATTCAGGATCATGTCCAACTAGCTCAAATTTTTTAAAGCATAGCTCCAATGCGGAAACTAAGGTGTTTGCTAGTCAATTGTTTTATTGTTCGGGAGTTAATCTGTTGAAAATTTAATGATGGACTTTGTTTTCGAATGTTTTTTAACATTATCAATACTTGAATTGTTAACTTTAACGTTTTTCTTTAACAATAAAATATTAAAAAACCGACACACGGTGGTATGGGAGAAAAAAAAGAGGGAAATAAATCTGTAACTTCTAAACCCTTAGTCCGATTTGAATGAAATTGCACATGCGCAAAGGAGAAGTGTTGTCGAGTTTAAGTTTTGAATCTGGACTTCACGCCCCCGTCACGCGCTGGACCAGGAGTCCCCAAAGTAGGACACCTCGGGTATGGTCAATTTTTAAAATGATCCTATTTGTTCGTTTGTGTTCCATTTCAAAACAATTACATATATAGAATCTCCTCATCGAGCACTACATAAAATCTCCTCGTAGCTCTTATAGCTTAGGAGATATTCGCATTTGAAAATTAAATTTTCAAAATTTTTACCCACCCTACTCCAGTTTTTTGATGACCGCGGTACCAAATATTGCCCGATTTTCTCCATTTTTCTTTCATAGGATTACCAACAGATGTATATAACAAACAGAGAAAGAATTGTTTAAAAATCAGGACTGAGTCCAAAGTTACATGTCTAGATTCAAAACTTAAACTCGACAAGACTTCCCCTTTGCGCATGTGCAATTTTATTCAAATCGGACTAAGGGTTTAGAAGTTACAGATTTATTTCCCTCTTTTTTCTTTCTCATACCACTGTGCGACATCAAAACTTCATTCTTTAATTTTTTAAAAAAATTTAAAATATTCGAATAATTCGATTGATTTTAAACGTGTGATCGAATTATTCGAACAAGTTAAAATCTCTTATTCGAATTATTCGTTTTATTCGAACAAGAGAAAAATCGAATAATTCGAATACCCTAATAAGTATGGTAGTCATTTATTCTGAAACAGTTCTTTAGAGTAAAGTTCCTTATTATTTTGTTTGATTTCAATGAGTTTTAAATATTATTTTCGATCAATTCAATATATAAAGTTGCTTGTGTTTTTTTTATTTGTGGTCGAAACTATATCACGTGTCCATCTCTGGTGTGATGTGTTTGTATTGTTGGTAAGACGGCTGAATAGTGTGGGATTGATCAATTTAACCAAGTGGTACGTACAGCACATTTGTGTCGGATGGTTATAATTCAATTCAAAAGATGTTTTAAATTCCACTTCTTTTTTCATAAATGAAAACCATTGTATGCGTTAGTATTAAATATAAATAAAAATTGTGCTTCTTTTTGTAGCAAATAACGAATTTTTTAAAACATTGATTAATTTATTAGTTTATTTATATCTAAAAAATCACACACTCACTCATAAACACACACATATGTATAATATAAATTTATACTACAGACATATTTACTTTAAATTGTGATGTTTTTGGCCACATTAACAAAATCTCCCGCTCATAATGTGTATTTCTGGTAAATATGTACTTCTTATGTACTTCTTTTTCTTTATAATTTATCAACTCGTATGTGTGTGTATCTAAAATTTAAAAAGACCCGCGAACATTTTTCGGCGAATTCGTATCAACAATCTGGACTAGTTGCCGATTTTGTATTCAATGTCTGTTACAAATGGTACCAAGATTTGTAAGAGTGGTTGACAAGACGTCAACCACGTAATTTCAACCCGGTGCACATCAGAATTCCAATCGAAATAAAACAAAAAACAAATAATAATTTTTGATTAATATTTTGCATTAAAGTTTCAGAAATATATTTTCCTTAAAATATTTAACAAAAAAATTATTTATAGATTTTTGATATTCAGTGATATTCTGTGAATTATTACAAATAAATTATAATAAAATTAACTTAAGACAAATTAAAAATTTACTATCAAAATTATAAAAAAATGATTTTTTTAAAAAATTAAAGATTAACAAGTTTTAAAACTCATAATAACTAAAATAATAGTTCTCCAGATATTCAAGTATAAATACTAGCATTCAATCTTATCTGCCTATTTTTAGTCAAAAAACTTACAATGACTGGAAAGTAATTTATAAAAAGTTAGAAAACTCATTAAATTTTTGGAAATTGCTAAAAACATCAGACTATTCTGAAATACCGAAAAATACAGACTATTCTGTTAAGGAATTTAGAAAAATCAGTTAATTGTCTGTTAAAGTTTCAGATTATTTCTGATATCAAATATGCTGCAAAAAATATTTACTGGGATATTTACTGGAAATACTATTTACAGATATACTATGTGTATTGACATGATGATCCCTGCAGTTTTAAAGGTATAAAATGTCAACTTTTAGACACTGATCACATCATCCAGTGTGATCGATTAACTAAATAATGATTACCAGCATAAAATAAATAGGAAAAAATATCAAAATTACTTTTCATTTCACACATATCGAGCCCTTAGCGCCAAATTATCGTAAGCGACAAAACACAAATTTTACAGGAGAAGGTTTTTTGATTATTTTGAAATTTATACATAGAATTAAAAATGTTATCATGCGATAAGTATAATTTCGTTCAAGCTATTTGTCTATTTTTCAAAAATATTTATAACTAAATTCCTAAATGGGAATTTTTAGTTTTTTGGCTATAATATCCATACCGGGGTCGGGGTTATCGGGACCCTTTACAAAATAATTAGAAACATATTGAGCCACCTAAAATCGGTTACTATATTTTGATATCGAAAATGCGATTTGAGAATTTTTGTCCTAAAGTTTTATTTTACATAAAAAATAGGTGTTTTTTGAAAGGACCTGGTCCACTCGGTAACAACAATTTTGAAATTTGTTTTCCTTTAAAATATTTTATGAAAACTTAGCTTTCAGAAAGTATAAATTCCTTATACATCCTCTTAGAAATTTTTTGCGATAACTTAAAAAGAAAAAAGTTCTTTTTTTCCAAAAAAATTAGCGAAAAATCGCCTTTTTAAAATTTTTTAAATTCAAATGCATATAACTTTGAACTTAGTAATTATTTTTAAAATCGGGAAATATTTGGATACACTGTTATCAAAAAACTGGAGTAGAGTGGGTAAAAATATTGAAAATTTAATTTTAAAATGCGAATATCTCGTAAGCTATAAGAGAGGTTTTTTGTAGTGTTCGATGAGAAGATTCTATATGTGTAGTTTTTTTGAAATCGGAACTCAAACCAAGAAATAATATCGTTTTAAAAATATAACATACCCGAGGTGTCCTAATTTGAGGACCCCTGGTGGTCCCATGAGGTTCACGTTTAAAACTTAAACTCGACAACACTTCTTCTTTGCGCATGTGAAATTTCATTCAAACCAATCTAACCATTTAGAAGTTACAGATTTATTTCCCTCTTTTTTCTATACCACTATGTGTCGCTTACGATAAAATTTGTTTACTGTAAAATGTAAACATTGACTTACGATAAAATCTTACCCCCTATAATTTTGAAGTTATTAACAATTTTGATATTCTGAGAACGCTAAAACATCAGTCGGTCCATAAAATTTTAATTTCTGCAATAAAAAAAAATTTTAAAAATGTCGCTTACGATTATGTATAGGTGATACAATAACACAATACATGACATGCATTCCCATGAATCAGGTTTTTGTCAGGAATTGTTTAGTTGTCATCTATGATTACCATATCCAACCTGTCATAAATTTCACACAGTCTGGTTCCCGATACCTCAGATACATCGTTCAGCATATTTTCGCTAAGAAATATAATGATGTTCTTTAAAACTACTTATTTCATATCTAGTTTTAAAGAACATCATTATATTGAAAATGTATAAAAAAATTCAAACAAAATCTTCTGGCTGGTTGTCCGAAATACCCAATTGGAGGCGTTACTCAATGAAGATAGTTGTGAATCTCATCAAGAGCTTGCGAAATCATTGGGAGCTACTCAGTCAGCAATTTCAAAACGTTTGCAGGAAGCAGGATTCATCCAAAAGCAAGGAAATATGAATTGAAGCTGAAACACGTTGAAAGACGATTTTTTATATCTTAAATGCTGCAGTACCTGTTAAAAACCACTTAAAATAAAGTGGTTGGGAAGTTTTGCTTCAACAGCTTTATAGTTGAAACATTGCCCCGTCTGACTTCTATTTGTTTCGATTGAAGCAGAACGTTCTCTCTGCAATACGCTTCACTTTGAAACAGAGTATCCGATATTGTCTTGATTCGTTATTGGCCTCAAAAGATGTGCAGTTATTTTGACTCCCAATATTTTCAAATATATTTTTTTTTATTTTTTGTATGGAAAATTTCCAAATCAAGTTAAAGTAGCAAACAAACGATATATTTCTATAATTTAACTCTATTATAAGATTTACACATTTATTGCGTAAATTTACAATTTGGTAAAAATACAGTAGCGGAGTTCCCTATTAAGGTCGAATGGCCTAGCATCATTGCAAAATCAAAATTTTACCATAATCAAAATTTTTTTTTTGCAATTACAATGATGCAAAATCATTTGCACTTAATAGTGAACGCCGCTCGTATTAAGATAGTTGTGGTATATGTGTTTTTCTTAACCTCAAAATTCCCCAGTAAAAATATTAAAAATTTGTTTTATTTTAATTTATATAATTATTGTTTCAACTAATACAATTTAAGTTTTCTTTAGTAAATGTTTGTTGTTGACTAGTTTTTATAGTTTCTAGTTTTGTTTGCAGTTTCTTCGAATAAAATCGAATAAAAAATATATAATAAAAATATTATATCTAAAATTACACTATAACGAAAAAAAGTGAATTTTTCTGATCCTTTCGACTACAATGTGTTAAAGAAAATACAGGTAGGCCTCCATTTACACGGTTTGTTGGGCCCAATAAATAGCGTGTAAATCAAATTCGCGTAAAACGAGGTTCTAATTTAGAACGAAATGCTTTTGTGGGGCCAATAATTTTTTATTTCGCGTAAAACAATACATCAGTCACATAACAAAATAGAAATTGGGACCTAAAATCGCGTTAAATAGAAAACACATATGTATGTACATACATATCGTCACCTTAAATGAAAGCGGACGTAACTACACAAAAATTCAAAATGTAGTTACGTCCGTTTGCATTTAATGCGACGATATATACTTGAGGAAAACTTATTTTATTTGTACTTTTAAAAATTTAATTAAAACAAAAGTAAAGTAAAAAAAAACTAAACTAAACAAATTATTTCTTATCGAAAATTAAGAAAAAAATGTCAATTAAAAAAACAAAATATTCTAATACATAAAAGAGATCAAAACATAAAAAATTCATAAAAATTAACGAAGTTTTTAAAAAAGAAATCTGTTATTCGCTGTGTTTTTTTCGTTTCTTGTTGTTTTTTGCTGCGTTATATAAAAATCGTGTAAAAAAAGTCGCTTATTTGAAAAAATGGTTTCTAATATGAGTTCGCGTTATATCGAATTCGCGTTATGAGTTGTTTACCAACCTAATATGGGTTTTAGATATATTTTAGGTCCTTATGATATATTTTAGGTCCTTATGAAACTTAAATACATTAGTCTGCCTGATGAAAACAAAAATATTTTTGTCATACACTTTGTAACCAAATTTATTATTACAAAAAATAAATCTTAAACTTTAATTTTGATTCTAATATGTATATGGGCTAATCCTGCGTGACGAACGTTTCATTCGTACACGTTTTTATATTTAAATATGAAATTTTTTTGGTTTTTCAAATAAGATACCTCCAACGTATACTATACGCTATAGTGAGATTTAAGTGCAATTCCAAATGGCATAAGACATTTCCTTTTAATTGCCATTTCTTACGAAATAATTGATCGCAAAATTTTGTGACGCACGTTACAAAAAGTGGAAGTAACTTTAAAAGCGAATTTGGCATAATAAAACACACAAAATCTTATTCCTAAAAGAAAGATGAATGAAAGAGAATTCTAATATAACTTATTTGCATGAACAATCATTTGCCGTTTTCATAAAAAGCCGAGAACATTTTGTTACGCACATTACGTGACGCTCGTTACAAATTATACAGATGCTAGAAAATTATCTCCTTCTCCGTGAGAAGTTGCGAAAAAATCCATTCAAAGTAAAATTACTCAAAATTCATTTGTATTTAAATTGAATGGTCAAAAATATAGCTGCCAATCGAACCATCTTGTTAACATTTCAGTAATTATAAAAATACATTAAAAAATTAAATTTTTTTGTATAAAATTAAGATGTTGGATTTGATAATCATTTTTGTATGAATGACCATCAAAATATATTTTGCTTATATATAAAATATAATATACATATCAAGTCTAATATTACAATTAAGAATTCCAAGTTTGATTCATTTAAAAATTTTTTTGTTGGTAGACTGTTTCTGGGACTTGCCCATATCTATGCTTTTATCTGCATATTTTTAAGCTTTATTGCTAGCTGATTTCTAATTTTATTGCGCATTTTTAAACTTGCCCTGATAATGAGACTTGGAATCTTGTCTAAATAATACACATTTTTGAGATTAGTATTTTATCTTCAGATTTTATTCTCCTAAAAATTCCCGATTTGTAGTTAACATTCCCATCAAATCCCCAAAACCAACTTGTGTCAGTCATAAAATTTGGGAGAGAGTAAATATTTTCAATATATTTTACTCTCACCCAGCATGGTATAGGGTATAATTAATTTTTTGTTGATTTTTATGTTGTGTAGCAAAAATGAAAGCAAGAGTTTCACCTATTAAACAAAAACACCTCGTATCAAAATTTCAATTCAATCAAAATTTATAGTGCGGCGACCACTCATAATTTCGTTTTCCATTATTAACAATTGTTTGATTTCGCTAGTTGAAAAATGTTCAAAAGAATAATAATTGTAGTTATATTCTGATACTATTAAGTTACATCAAGTATATTTTAAGTCACTCCCATCGGTTTTTATTTGTAACAAAATTTTAAAAACTCTTAAAACTTTGTCAACATATCACTTTCATGAAGGCCCAAATCATAGAGAAATAGACATAGAGCGGAAACTAGAAAATAACTCAAACAAAAATATTGCTCAAAATAATCACACATAGGAAGGAATGTTGTTTTTATTTTCACATAGTTTTATTTACTAATACATTCTCACCACTTAGGTTTTTGACAACTGAGTTAGGTCTTTGTCAGAAGAGCTTCCGATCTATGTATATTTCTCTATGGCCCAAATAATGTGAAATAAACTCCAAAAATATTTTATATACAATTTTTTCTTTTTGATTTTACTTCAATTGGAAGTTATTTCATAATGAAATAATTCCTTTTTAAAAAATGAAAAAAAACCCCAAAAATATTAAATAAATCCCAAATTTTAATTTTTTCCAATTTTATTAGGACTTTCATATTTCATTTTCCTAATATTTTCAATATTTTAATGTTGAGCCTTATCCAGTAATTGCAGCAAGCTCTTCAATTATAAGTCAGATAAAAGTCTTGCAAGTAGAATTGTGGGTAACCTATTAGTCCAATTCACAATCTTGTATTAGAAATTTATGCAATGGTTTATTTCTGTATATTTTGTTAGTGTAAAATAAAAATGCAGTGCATATTCAATGATGCAAGACCATTTGCAAAAGATTTTGAATTTGGCTATTGTGTTTTTTAGCTAAGACACCCGTCAACGAGTATCTAGTTCCAAGGGCTGCAGGGATGTATGTAACAATATACAAAAACAAGTAAATGAAACTAAAAAAATATTATTAACGAGTTTTGTATTAATTCTTCTTTTTTCTGTCGTTAAGTTAACAATCCGCAATTGTCACAATTTGACATAATTGAGATGCGCTCTCTGTACCCAACTTAAAAAATATACATTTGTCATTTACTTGACACTTCCGCTGTCACGCCTTGACGTTTATTATTCTAAACAAAATTTTCATGACCAGACTCTCTTCATTTCTCTGCCTGTCATTTCTCTCAACTATTTAGACGTAAATATACAAATTCTTTTCTTTTAATTTGGTTTCTGTAAATGTTTTAATTTTAAACACATAAAAAATTATATATGTATATGTACATACTCGTACATATCCCAGCAGTTAAGCATGTAGTCAATGTACCCCTTACATACAGTAATTGTCACTAATGTCTGATCACTTGGCTAACCCCAATTGATATATTTTGGGTCATTTGACACGTATGTGCTGTTTGTAGTGCTGAGAGAAGTCAATTGGTTACTTTATAAATCTAGCTTGAATTATCACTTAAGTGTATCTAAGTAATCTAGAGTTTAGTTGCTTTAAATGTTTATTTTGTACTGCATTTTTCTTTTTTTGAGTAATTCGTTTAAACTATAATTCTCATACAGTTAATTTTATTTTTGCTTACGTATACTGACATCCCATGTAACCTATAGTGAAGTCAATTGTCTCTTTAGTATCTCCAAGTAACCTATAGTGTACTGCACTCTAGAAAGTGGTTATTTTACCCACCAGAATTAATCTAGTGGAGAGTTGTCGGAGGAAATCGCTTATTAAACTGTCAATTAGCACCTGTACATGTTAAAATAACTAATTATGTAGCTGATCAAGTGACCAGTAAGGTAGCTAGTAAATAACTGACTCTATGTAGCCGTTATGTGAATCCAATGCGTTGACTATCTTGGACCAGCTATTGGACAGTATCATTGTAATCAAAATGGGTCAATTGATACCCTTCTTAGGAAATGCATGTAGCTAGTTGGCATCCTAAATGATAAGCAACATAACTAGTACGGGACAGTCTTCTAGAACTGCTGGGATGTATGTATAGAGAAAATCTTTTACATGGTGCAAAATAATGATTTTACGAGTATCAGCCCTACCTAAACAAAAGCGTAAGGCGGAACGTTTTTTTCCGCTTAGCTTTAACGCTGAAATGTCATACCTGAATAAAAGCGTCAACGCTATGTCAAACAACAAAAACAAAGTTATCAAAAAAATAAATATGTATAACAACCCGGATTATTTAAACAATAAAGTAAATTACAATAAATGTGTTTCTGATTTTTGTTTTGTGATTTGTAAACAAAAATTTTATAAAAAAAAACAAAATATTAAAGTTTAAAAAATGAGTTTCTTGCTTAAAGGGGGGTCAGACGGCATGTTTGTGTTTTGTGCCATGTATTGGGACATTTTTCCACATGTAATCATATACATACCGTGTGATCCATATGAAACTTTGTGTATGTAAAATATAGGTAAATCCCGGTATAACAAACGATATGTTGTCAGGCCCATTCGTTAAATTGAAAAATTCGTTATATCGAGATGTTTTTTTTTATTAATTTTGGACAACTTTTTCTATATTGGAATTTAAATAAACGTATGTCGTTTTGATCCCTAGGTTGGATGAGCGGTGTGACATTAGGATGCATGAATATCATCCAAATTTGTATATCTTTAGTAGTTTTTACTAATTGTTCTTCTGGAGGATGGTTTGGTGAATTATCCACGATTAATATAGGCTTCATTGTAAGAGGTTTCGATTCTGAAAATGATTCAACCTGAAGAAAATTAAACTCAGGGACAAACATTAAAAAAAAAGATTTTGAAGATTCCAGATTCCACTTAATTTGTGTAAAGATAATTTACAGGAAATACTTAGTCACGATAAAATTAAGTAGAAATTTATAACCGATTATGGCCAATAAGCTAAGTTGTTGATAATTTAGTTATTTCATATTTCATTCATTCATCTAAATTTTTAGTTTTTCTTTCAATAAAATTCTTCTACGGTTTCACATATTTAATTCACGTGAATTACAGCCTTTTTCACAATATCGAATGAAAGATTTCATTCGCATTCTAAGCGAAAGAAAGCTGATTTTGGATTCCCTAACTTCATATTTATGTAAACGAATCAGTTTTTTTTTTCGCTTAGAATGCGAACGAAATCTTTCATTCGATATTGTGAAAACAATCAATTAAAACCACTATAGAAAAAATGACAGCTATTATTAAAGAGAGTAACCATTGAAAACGGTAGTTTAACAACTTATTTCCTTATTTTTACATTCTTTACTACTTTTGTTTTTTATACTTTCTGTTCGTTATATTGAGCGTACAATTTTCGAAATATTCGCTATATAAGGTTGTCAATGTTAAAAAATTGGTCGTTTATTTGATTTTGTTTGTTTTTTCTCATCATTCGTTATATCGAGAATACAATTTTTGAAACGTTCGTTGTATAAAGTAGTAGTGGTACGAATTTGACCGTGCGTTAAATCGGATTTTCGTTAAAGTGAGATTCGTTATACCGGGATTTGCCTGTACATATGTATTACTCGTGACATTATTGGCAATTAGAGCATGTTCTATTTACGTTTGTATAACAGTGTTGCAAAATAAAAAAACAAAAAAGAGTAAAGAGTAAAGAAAAATCATAACAAAATAAGTTTCATTACATTAAATATATTTATTGTGATTTAAAAATGTTCTAAATAAATATATTGTTAAAAACAACAAACATATAAACTAATAGAGGTTATGTCACATATAATTACATATGTACGTTTGAACGTGGAAATTATGAATCGTATGTATAACGTGAATTTTGACATACACATGGAATTCCATATGTATCGAATACATATCCCAATACACAAGCAATACATGCCGTCTGACCCCCCTATTATTTGTTTTTCCTTTTGTATGTATGTGTTTACATTTATTGTGTTTTGCAACTAACTTCACTATTAAACGCGTTGTCAAAATCGGATTTTCCAATTGCAAAGCGTTGCCGCCGCGGTTTTTCGGTATGCTGCATACAAAATGTATGGGCATGAGAAATTGTGACAACTAGAAAACGCTTGCCGCTTTTGTTTAGGTATGCTTGTACATTGTACAATGTACAATATATGTACAATGTACATATATTGTACATATCTATGTATATCGAATACTCGAACACATCTTGTGGAATATTTGAATCATTGAGCATTCGAGTTATAAATGGTTGAAAGGTTTAGTTTGTAGTTTAATGAATTTTCATAAAAGTGGCCGAAACTTTAATCAATTTATTTTAGAGTTGATATATAATAAACGCAACAAATCTTTACATATACAATGTGGTAATTGTCAAGTATTTAAACGAATTGTAAATAATTTGTACTTTACTTGCTTCCATCAACATTAATTGACTCGATCAACTATAGCGTGAGCCAAGTTTACAAAGATTACATTATAGAAATATTAACCTTGTGTTCCCCAAAATATTATCCCTCTTAACGAAAACAAAGCAAGAACAAAGCTTTAAAACACGCAGAACCAAATGACACACATTTATTTTAAATATTTCATCATATTCACATTCGTTAATGTTGCGAAATGCCTCGCTTTTTTGTAAATAAATTCCGCTTCCCTCCAGTTTGATTCTTTGGTAATAGGCACCGTTTCTAGTTGCCAATTTGGGCTAGGAGAGGATAAATTGATACCATTTAGACATTTCGAAAATATCTCAAACGTACTTGCTATGTTTTGAATTTATTAAGCTGAGCACAAAATAGGATTCTAATTATTGATAATATTTATTAAAAAATTTGTTTTCGAAATTTTTTAAAAATGTCTAATCTAAAAAACATTTTCTCTAATCGGAATTAGGGCAAGTTGAAAATATTTGTCTCAGGCTGTTAAAATTTCTATTTTTAGAAAATCCTAAAAAATACTAATTGGTAAAGTTTTAGTTTAAAGTTTGATAAATTTTAAAATCAACAATTTAATTTTTGTGTCCCGATTATAAAACCAAACATTTAGAATTGTTGTAATAAAAATCTTGAAAATGTGCAAACGTCTTGAATTAAAATAAATCTGATGTTTCCAATTTTATCCTAGAGTGTGAATAAAAGAACGATAACACTGGTCAACACACCAAAATTTTCCAGACTTCTGTCCATTGTTTTTGGTTTAATTAAGACTACTGATTACGATGGCATCACTAGTTTTTTCAAGCAGCTCTAGTTTAAAAGATATAGGACATTTAATATTTACATGATTTACTCCATTTGTAAATCACGAGTTCCTCCAAACCTTTAAATATTTTCTGGATTATTAATCTACATAAAAATCTCTTTCATTTGAGTATAGTCACATTGGTGAGTATATCAGGATATCTAAGTTGTATTGCAAGGATATTTAAAATTATATTTTTTAGGTTAGTCGTTAAGAATTTGAAATCCATTGAAAGGTCCTGAAATATTTAGAAAGCAACTTCACATTTTATCTAATTTTCTACTTGTTTAAAAAGTACCAAAAATGTATATCTTCACATAAATATTAAATATTTTTACCAAATTTATTTTACTGAGTCAATGTGAATACTAGGGTATTCATTTGAGTGATGATCGTTCGATTAGTCGAATAATTTTATACGAATAATTATTCGAACAACTTAAAAATTACCATTTGCGAATAAAGAATATTTCGAACAATTTTATGAAGAATAATCAAGTAAAACGAATAATTGTACATACAATATATTTAAATTTATTAAATTGCTTAAAATTTGTCATAATTCCAATTTTAATTTCAAAATCCAAGCACATACAATGAAATTCCAAAATTGTTTATTATCCATTGGACAGTGGGGCAGAATCAAAATTGTTTGGAAATAAATCTGGCATTTCTAAATGGCTACGTGGGCGTAGTTAAGGAGTATTCGAGTTTAAAATTTTAAAATGATCCAGGGGCGGCACTATGGGGTCTCAAAATAGGGTACCTTCGACATGTCAAATTTTTAAACATGTGCAATTTTTTTGTTTCCCATCCGACTTCAAAGATCTATATTTTTTTTTTTTGCCATACCTTGGTCAGCATTTTTAAAAATATAGGTCGTAATTTTAGACCGAATGGACTCCAATTTTTTTTAGTTAGACAATTAAATTAAAAATATTTCAGAGCAATATCAATTACGGATCCTAAAATTAACAATTTTCAATTTAAATATAAAAACATAGTCGATTTTTGCTGTTTTTTTTTTTGACAAAAAGGGGACTTAACTCTTTTTTTATTAAAACAAAACTTTCTTTAAGAACATATAACAATTTTATATTTTTCTTTTTTCCACTTTTGGAATATGTTGCCCCTACGACCTTCGGAATTTGACCTATTTTTTATAAAAATTTAAAATTTGGGTCACATGTTCTAAAATCCCAAAGCTGGGATCAGAAAACAAAAAGCAGCTTTGGAAACCTTGATGAAACCCCAATTTATCGTTAAAGTATTTCCCAGCCCCGAAGGAAATGTGGACCCTATAGGCAAAATTGTAAAAAATACCATTTTTTGGATTTTCGCTTAAATTTTTAGGAATTGCGAGATTCAATTTGACCTTTTGACAAGGTTTTTTACACCTTGTTATTTAGAATAACAAACTTAAAAAACTTTGAAAATTTCATTGAGTTTCGTTGATAAATAAAGATTTTATTACATATTCATTGAGTTTCTAAAACTAAAATTTATATCAAAATTTTAATAGGAACAATTTGATCCATTTTTTTTCCGAAAAAAAATCCACAAAAGACAATATTATAAATTTTTGTAATGAACAATCATAAATACATAAAAACACAACTTTAAAAAAAATTTAAAAAAATGTTTAACCTGTTTTGTATCAGAATATGTTTATTAGCGAGTTTTTTCACTATAACTTAAATAAGTCAAAAACCTCAATAAACCCGCAAGATTTTTGTTTCTGTATATATAAGCTGAAAGTTCATATTTTATTGGAATTTACCCGATCTCGCCCTGAACTTTTTTAAACTCAATCTATATATCAAAAAAACCCAATAATGGAGAACTTTAAAAAAATCTTAAAAAATATTTTAAAAACATTTATCTAAACAAATATTATTTATTTATGTTCTCAAATACCTGAAGTTTATGGTTCCATTTTAATATTTCTACTTTTAACAGATTTAACAAAAAATATAAGCTCTCGAAATATCACAATTTTCAATTTTAACCACAAATTTGACCGCTCACTGCCAATAAAGTAAGTTACTCACAACTGTAATTTTAGCAGTTTGTTATGTATTATTTAATGCACTTTATCCCAATACCAAACATGACTGAAACGGATAAAGTTCAGCTTTTGAATTAATCCCCACTTTTGGTACATTTCAACCCTCTGTGCGACTGTGCATAAAGTTCTTATTCATGGTGGTGAAATAATTCAACATGTTGGAATTCCAATAGGCACTTTATCAGAAGAGGCTCAGGAGCATCCAACAAAATTTTTAAATCAGCCAGAATGAGCCACAGCAGAGGATTTTCTCGCAAACAAAACAATAAAGACGTTATTCATTATCTATTAATATCATCGGATCCATTGATTAGTCAAATAAGAATCAAAAGTGATAAGAAAGAAATAGACATGCTGAACGAATCCTTAGAACTTATTAACTAATTTATATCAAAATGTTTTAAAACAATTTTATTTCATAAAAAATAATATTTGCAATAAATGTATAAAAAGTACTAAATGTGTATTTTTTTGGTCAATTTAAAAAATTATGTAAGTTTGAGAGTTATTTGTCCAAACCATGTAATTTCTTTAATATATCATTTATGTAAGTTTGAATTATAAACCTAATTAAAGCCATTTACATAAATTACATACTTTTTTCGATACTTTTATAGTGTCAATGTTTATTTGGCCAACCCCTGTATGCAATTTCTAATATATTTTGCGATGTATCAAGTGTGTTGTTCTTAAATGCACACAAATTTTCAATCATTTACATGAATTTTTCGATAATTTCAAAACGTCTGTGATTGTTTGGCCAAACCCTGTATATGTATTCCGTAATTTGTACAACCTTTTTTTTCAATCACTTATGGTATTCATCATTTTTGGACTAAATTTTAGGCATTTACATGAATAACGTTATTTTTTTGATACTTTTAAAATGTCCATGATTATTTGGCCAAACCCTGTACCAATTTCTTTTCGATCACTTATGTTATTCTTCATTTTTGGACTAAATTTCAGCCACGTACATGCAATTTTTTGATACTTTTAGAACGTCCATGCTTTTTTGGCCAAACCCTGTATTTGAATATCGAATTCTTAATACAAATACCAAATTTCAAAAATTTTTATGAAGAAATAATGAAGTTATGGATTTTTGGCCGGAATTGATATGTATCTGGATCAACTAAATTTAAAGTCTTTACGCCACGAAAAATCACTACATCATAGTTCTAACTAAAACAAATTTACATTTTTAACGCTTTTTGGTATTTTGTATGTCCCTAAAAACACCTCGTAACTAAATTGCTCCATCGCACGGTGGCTCAGAACTTAATTTCATCGGCCAAAAGTCCAACATTTTGTTAACACCGATTTAAAAACTTTTAATGCCATTCAGTGGTAAACACATTGAAACTAAATTAGCCAAAAAATTAGATAAAAATATTGGCAACTAGCTGAACCCGGTCCACGTTGCTGGCCTTTACAAAACATTTGTTTTATATTGCATCTCGATTTCTATTTTAATATACAGTGTCGGATAAAGTCGGTGAACCAACCTTCAATGTTAATACATGTAGTGGCACTTCATACACCTAATATGCAAGAGTTAACAACATTTTTTATTACATACCGGTTACCCAAAAGTCTTTTCTGAAGATTCCGTGAAAATTTCATCAAAATCGGTCCAGCTATTTTTGAGTCCATACGGAACATACATACACATCCATTTTTATGAAATATAGATAGGGCATTAGCGGTATAATGTAAAAATTGGATTTTTACACACCGCTCAGCTCACACCCACAGACCGAATATCCGACTTTACAGTGTTACCAGCTACGCTATTCTGATGATTCCCTGAAAATTTCATCAAAATCGGTTCAGACGTTTTTGGGTTCATTCGGAACATACATACGAGTAATGATCGTTCGATTAATCGAATAATTTCTTACGAATAATTATTCGAACAATTTAAAAATTACAATTTTCGAATAACGAATAATTCGAACGATTTTATGTAGAACTAGCTGACCCGGTGCGCTTCGCCACCCCAATTAAAAGAAAGACATGGTACTATCAAGTCTCACTTTGTGAATCTAATTGAAAATGTCTAATTTCATATTTCTGGGTCCATTATTGTAGAAAATGCAAAATGTGTTCCTAATTTAAAATTTTTAGGTATATTTTATAATAATATTCAAAAAGTACCATTGCAATAAGGAAATAGTACCATTGATTATCACTTTTAAATTCGCATTCACTAAACCATAACCCGTCAAGTTTGAATTTTAGATTTTTATATCATTTCCTATATTATCAACTAATTTTGTTTCTATAATACTTAATATGTAATAAATTATCACAAAACCGAAACAGATCGGTTTTTAATTTTTTAAAACCGAAACCGCGGTTTTGAAATTCTTCGATTTTTTGGAAACTCTAGGTCCATTATTATAGGAAATTCAAAAAAGTACCCATGAGAATAAAGAAAAAGTACCACGAAGTATGCCCTTGAATTTTCACTCACTTGGGACCATATACGCCTAATTTCATATTTCTATATCCATTATTACAGAAAATTAAAAAAGTACCATCAGAATAAAGAAAAATTACCAAAAAGTCTACCCCTAGAATTCTCACTTAGGACCATATATGCTTAATTTCATGTTTCTAAGTTCATAGTTATAGAAAATTCAAAAAAGTACCATTAGAAATAAAAAAAAAATACCAAAAAATCTCCCCTATAATTCTCCCTCACTTAGGACCATATGCGCTTAATTTCATATTTTTATGTCCATTATTATATAAAATTCAAAAAGTACCATTAGAATATAGAAAAAGTACCAAAAAGCAGCCACTTGTGGATTCCCACTCACTCGGGCCCATGTAAGCTTTTTTTCATGTTTCTAGGTTCATTGGTGAAGAAATTTCAAAAAGTACAATTCGAATAAAGAAAAAGCACCATAAAGTCTCCCCTTAGAATTCTCACTCACTTAGGACCATATATGCTTAATATCATGTTTCTAAGTCCATTGTCATATAAAATTGAAAAAGTACCATTAGCACATTTTGGTACCTAAATATAATCCCTTATTTCTAACACTAACTTCACTCAGATACATATCAGCTAACTTTAATGTCGATAACTGAAATAATTTAAAATGTTAAAAAAGTACCATTAGGAGAAAAGTACCAATTTCCCTTTTCTTCCTTGAACACCCCTCAAGTTTGAAATTTAAAAATATTCCATTTTGCCAAAATTGTTTATGCTGTTTAATGTGCCCAAGAATAAATATGTTTTAAAAAAAGTACCAAACTGTTTACCCGGATTTTGGTACTCGAGTTCCAAGTAACACCCTGTAAGTTAATTTTTGTATGAATCCAGGAACCAACGTTAAAAAAATTGTCAAAATTGGATTAATAATTTCAAATATAATGTATTTTCCCGATTATATCCCCTTTTTGGTACCTTTTTTAATTTCAAATAAATTTCTGTAACGTGGTGGGAGCTCATAATAAAATATTCGTATGTCTATGTCAAATTATAGAAAAACATATTTTATGAAAAAGTACCAAAAATAAACACAATTTTTATCCCTTAAAGGTTCGAATTTCCAAAAACTACCAAACATATATTTTTTATTTTTTGATAAGTAAAGAATACGATTTAAAATTTGATTCTATGTTTATTGGTTTAAAAGATACATAGGGTGCAAAAAAAAGTACCAAAATACAGTTTTTACCCGTTTTCTCCCCTAAAAGATTCGAATTTCGAAAAAGTATGAAACACCTGTCAGCTTATTTTTTGAATGGAGTAACATGCAATTTTAAGTTTTTTTGTATCTTTATTACTTTTGAAGATATAAGGTTACCGAATTTACCCGTTTTACCCTTTTTTTACCCCTTTTTACCCCCTAAACGTTCGAATTTCCAAAAATCCCTTCTTATCGGATCGTTTTGAGGAGGGAGCAACCCACAGTTAAAATTTCGTGATTCTAGCTTCAGCCGTTTGGGCTGTGCGATGATGAATCAGTCAGTCAGTAACGTTACTCTTTTATATATATACAGGTAGGCCTCCATTTACGCGGTTTGTTGGGCCCAAAAAAATAGCGTGTAAATCAAATTCGCGTAAAACGAGGTTCTAATTTAGAATGAAATGCTTTTGTGGGCCAATCATTTTTGATTTCGCGTAAAACAATACATCAGTCACATAATAAAAAAGAAATTGAGACCTATAAATCGCGTTAAATAGAAAACACATATGCACATACATATCGTCACCTTAAATGAAAGCGGAAATAAGGCGACGATATATACTTTAAGTAAACTTATTTTATTTGTACTTTTAAAAACCTACTTAAAACAAAAGTAAAGTAAAAAAACTCAACTGAAAAAATGATTTCTTATCGAAAATTATGGAAAAAATGTTAATTAAAAAAACAAAATATTCTAATACATAAAAGAGGTCATAACATAACAAAAAATTCATAAAAATTAATGAAGTTTTCAAAAAAGAAATCCGCGTTATATAAAAATCGTGTAAAAAAAGTCGCGTATTTGAAAAAATGGTTGCTAATTTGAGTTCGCGTTATTCCGAATTCGCGTAAATAAAGTACCGCGCAAATGAAGGCTTACCTGTATAGATAATCGAATAAAACGAATAAATGTTCATGTATATTTAAATTTATTAAATTGCTTAAACTTTTTCATAATTCCAAATTTAAATAAGTAATAATGACTTAGGAAAATTTTATTGTTTCTGAAATTCGACAAATAGCTCAAGATAAAGGGAGTCTTTCGATCACTGTAGACAAGCGGTCCGATAGAAGCTTCTATAAATATTACTACAAGGAGTTACAATTCTAAAAACAAACAGAATTTGTTATTTAGTAAAAAAAAAAAGTTGAATGAATTTCGAAACAGAAATTTTAGCTTCTAAACATGAACATATGCTGGCGATATATTAGTAGAATCGCAATTAATAATCAAAATATTAACTTAGATTAAAGTGGTGTTGAAAGTAATGGCGAATGTGATTTTGAAACGTATGAAATTTATAATTTATAATAGACGAAGGCCATGGTCCTAAAATATGTATATATGTACATTAGAGTGACAGCCGATTTTTTTTTTAGATTTCAAAGAGTGCCGGGTGGTGGAATATTGTGACACTAGTCCTAATAGTCAAGTGCTGAAAATTTGAGCCAAATCGGACAACGATTTCTGGACGCGCATCGAGGTCAAAGTTCAGATATATGCAAAATTTTACTATTTGTAAGGAATAAATAGGTGAAACTCGTTAACTTTCTGCATTGTTTTCTAGAAATATGTAGATTTATTTATATTAATGAATATTACATTAAAAAAAATTTTGGAAATTAACCCTGTATCTCCTTTGGGTCAAAATGACCCAAAAACTGTATTATCGCCAAAATTAGAGAAAAATGCAATTTTTTCAGTTTTTGAAAAAATTTTGCAACTAAATAAATACTTTTGCAATTGAATGCAAAATAATCGAAATATGTACGTAATTATCGCTGTAGTGAGATATAAATGACAAAATTTGGTTAACAAATGTTAAAGTTATTACAAATTCGCCAGACCATTAACTTGTTTCAGGCCACTTGAACAAAAAATTTAGGAAAAAAATTAACATATTTCGAGAAAAATTTAAATAAGAGCTAATTTTTTTTTTTTGAATATATCCGTATTTACTTGTGTATGAGTTTTTGCCTTCGTAGGATACAAACATTTTGTTAAACAAATTTCAGAATTTTTTGATCATCACATCGGAATTTATTGAGATCAAAATAGGGAATAAAAATATGAAAAAATTATGTCAATATTTAAATTTTGCGATTTTCAAGAAAAACTAATTTTTTGTCCATATTTAGGCGAGTGAGCCCAATTTCCTTACTGTTATAAATTTTAAGTAAAACCTATTCATAATATTATAGTCCTTGTAATTTTAAATATTGTCTGAAATTTTTACTAAAATCGGAGAACGATAACCTTTAAATCGTGAAGGTCAAATGTAAAATTTTTCAATATTTGGAATTTCTAATGAAAATATAGCGAAATGTTATATATTTTTGGGCCGATTTTAATGAAGCTTGAGGAAACATTTGTCACTCTAATGTACATATATGTAAGTGCGTACGTGAGTGTAATAAATCTAATGATAAACACAAAATATTGCAAACTAACGTTTTGTTGAATGAAAAACATGGAATTCGTCTTATACATGATGTTAAACATCGTTGGCTAGCTTTGTCTAACATGGTAATAAACTTTGACTTCAAATTAACTACGATCACTGATAATGATATCAAATTTTGGACAGATTTGTGTAATTCCCGTTGATAGAGCTTGAGTGTATAATACAATTTGTTATAAATAACATTATACAACACCAAAAAAAATTACGAGGTCCGACCAATAAATTTTGATAGAGGAGACAAAAAAAAAGTTTACATCTGAATTTCATTTGAGAGGGGGTTTAAGTTTCCCAACTCTGGCACATTCTTACTGTTAATCTTCATAAGAAACCATATGATCCTTACATTTTAGGCATAAAATGTGTTCAGCAAAGTTATGTAAAAAGTTACGGAGAATATTTTTGTAGAATATGTTAACCCTTTAAATCCTCAAGACATGGGTCTTTTTTGTCCTTCTTTTAAAAACTTTAACCCGCCCTCAAATGAAATTCAGATGTAAACTTTCAAAACGCCGATACACGTGTCTTTTTTTTTGTCTCCTCTATCAAAATTTATTGGTCGGACCTTGTAATTTTGGAAAAAATTTGATTTTGTTGTATAGTGTAATTTAGAAAAAGTGAATAATGCATTTACTAAAGAATTAGTTACTCATTTTAAAACCCGAATTAATGAATGACATAAAACAGTTGATACATTTATATTATACTTCAATTCAGGGTCATGACCAACTAAAGAAGTGGCCACATAAAATCGCTACGCACTGTTGTAATCATAACAACGCCCCTTGTTATCAAATTGGAAAAAGATTTACATTCGTTTTTAACAACAAATCCTACAATGAATTGCAAGTCATTATGTTTAGTTTTAAAAAGTGTAGACACAATGGAAAAAGAAGCTAGAGAAAATTGTGCACAAATGTCTAGAAAATCCGACTTTGTCGGGTTATAAGATAGCCAAAATTTGATTTTCGGCAGATATCAGATCAAAAATTTGAATAAATATGAATACGTAAAATTGAACAAAAATATTAATTTTGCAGGCAACCCGCAGCTGCGGTTTGAAGAGTCAAGCTTTTCAGAAATGTTTTTAAAGAATTTTCAGAATTATATATAAAAAGAGAGTTTGGAAAAGCGATTGGTGTCATTTATAAGACATCACACATCTGATACAAAATTTTATCCAAGTTGTCATTACTCAAATACAACTATGAAGTGGTATAATGAGAATAATATTGATGTTATACCAAAACACATCAATTAAACAAATTTTCCAAATCTTCTATATAAATATGGTGGAATAACGGTAGAAGTGGGAAGAAAAGTTCTGCAGCTATTAATGGGAGGCATAAGAAGAAAAGCCAGCAAATTTATTCGCCTACAGTTATATATTTTTGAAAGCTTAATAAGTTACCTTTAATTTCATGTATCAAATGTTACCATGTGTTGTTTCATTTAAATGTTATGCTCGCTTTAATCCGTACCGATTTTAAGTGGCCACTTCTTTAGCTAAAATTTTTTAAAGCATAGCTCCAAAACGCAAACTAAAAAGTTTGCTAGTAAATTGTTTTGTAGATTGTTCAGTAGTTAATCTGATTAGAATATTTCTGATGAATATTTAATGATGGACTTTGTTTTCGAAAATTTTTTAATATTATCAATACTTAAATTGTTTTATCTTTAAAGTCATTTTTTGTTTTTCTTTAACAATAAAATATTAAAAAACCATCAAACTCAATTCTTTACTTTTTTAAAAAAATTTAAATTATTCGAATAATTATTGAATTAGGGTATTCAATAATTATTCGAATAATTTAAATTTTTTTAAAAAAGTAAAGAATGGAGTTTGATGGTTTTTTAATATTTTATTGTTAAAGAAAAACAAAAAATTACTTTAAAGATTCATTCATTTTTATATATATAGATTGTGGGCGTGGCATGCTGTTAAAGTCAAATATTTTATGTGATTTTTGTAAATTTGATCAGAAGTAAATTATCATTACTCGTAAACTATTATCCAGAGGACGAAGCTTATTGAAACTGACTGAAGTCGGTCCATTATTTCACCTAGCACCCATACAAATGTTCGTCGGAAATTGTTAATTTATATAGGTATCTCCACAAATTTTGCTTCAAATAAGTTTCATATATACTGAATTCATGTCACCTAATTTTATGATGATCGGTCCATAATTAGCTTCCATATAAGGCCCGCTTCCAAAAATCACTTTAACGAGCATAAATCTCTTAAAAATACAGGTATTAACATAAAATTAAACGGCAATAACTTCAATAGAGACATAAATCACACGACCTAATTTCATGGCGATCGCTCCATCATTAGTCATACACGCAGAGAAAAAACATGGTTGTGGTAACCATAAACTAAAAGTAACATATTATGATCAGATTTATGCTTGTAGTCCAAAACATATTATGATCATTATTGTTATCATGAATTATCATAATATGTTCTGAAATAATCATATTATGATACAAATCAATCATAACATGTTCTGAAATAATCATATTATGATATAAATCAATAATAATATGACCCAAAGTAATCATATTTATGACCCAATTAAATCATATTATGATCCAATGAAATCATATTATGATCCAAAGTAATCATATTATTATTGAAATTTATTTTTATAAATACAAAATTTTATTTTAATAGGTTTTAGTTTTGAGGTACTAAATTCCCAATTTAAATATTATTGATAAATTCATTGAAATTTATTGTTATTCGCACTAGGAAAGTTAAAGATAATATACAAATAAAACTATAGAGCAAATGGGAATTACAGACACTCAAAATTTACTTGTAAAAACAACACAGCTTAAACAAACACCAGCACTCACAAAAAAGACTGGGAAAAAAGACTATTAAAAGTAATCATATTTTGTTTGCATCTTAAACATATTATAACTACATAATATAATATGTTTACCAATTTATCATTATTTAGTTGTTGTAAATATATTATATTTATATCTTAAACATATTATGACTACGCGTATAGAAACTTAACATTTAATGGTTGTACATAATATAATATGTCTACCTATTTATCATTATTTAGTTGTCCGAACCATTCGGTGAACCATATTCATATTTATATCATTTAATGGTTACAGTAACTAAAATATTGTTTAAATTAAATTAAAACAACAATTATATGTTTACGACAACAATATATTGTTGCAACGAACATAGTATAGTTGTCGTAACCATGTCGAACCATGTTTTTTCTCTGCGTGTAGCTCCCATATATTGCCCTCTTCCGAAAATCTTCATCATTATCGGTTCAAAAGTTTGGACGATGAAAAATGTTCCTGTGCCACTGTGCATTGTACAGATATTGTTTATCATCATTATCTCATCATGATACGAGGTTTCAAATTATTAACCGAAATGTTTATTTAGTTATATGCTATAGATATCTGCTAGGTATTTGCAAGTGGTTATACCGAAATGCAAAAGTTTTATTGTTGTGAACATTTTTAGGTATATGTAATTTAATTGCACAATCAATACCTGCCTGGAAATATTTAAAATCCGCAGAAAAATAATTGATGGCACCCTAATAGAGAGTCGAGTTCATAAATAAATAAATAAATATTTATTTATACAATGCTATACTCTTATCACCTATAATGAAGGGTATTATAAATCATCTATAATTAAACAATGTTTTTGTTTTCATCTTTAATTTTTTATTTATTTAAATTTTTTATATCACTGGAAAAAATAGAGGAACGATATTAGGAAACAACGCTTTTAACATTTGCAGTTGCTGCTGTCTATTTTATATCACAAAATATTTTAAGATAAAAAAACACTCTTATGTTGTTGTTTCATTTCGTTTTTATTAATCGATACATGGTTTTTATACCCACCATAAAAAATATAGGCGGTATATTGATTTTGTCATTCCGTTTGTAACACATCAAAATATTTATTGCAGACCCACATTAATATATATCTCCGCCAGTCTGTCTATTGAAAACGCGATACGGCCCAGCTAGGTGAGTGAAATTTTCCCCTAATACTCTCTGATTAGTTTTGTTTGGTAATGAAAATGGGCAATATCGGTCTATGATTTCACCTAGCCAACATACATATAAATGTCCGCCCGGAATACTGTTTTAGCAGTCATAAATATGTGGCAAAAGTTCTAAGTACTCTGAAATTATAGTCCGTATTACACATACAAGGCATATACATTGTCTTATAATAATTAATATCGTGTTGTAATTAGACAAAACTAAGTTTTATATGAACCTAAATCTTTCTACATATTTTGTGAGAATCGGTCCATAATAGATTCTACCCCCACATATTGATGGTGGGTATACAAGATTCGGCACAGCTGAATATAACACTCTTACTTGTTTAGTTTATTTTTCAAACATTTCACAAAGTTATTTTATTAAAAATAAATACAAAATAACAAATTTTATTTTATTCTATTTTCTGGTTCATTTTGTATTGTTTAGTTTTATTAGATTTGTTTGTTTCGTATGCGAAATGGAAAATTCGATTTATTTGTTTTGACAGGTGACTTATAAAGTAGCAACAACAACATAAATACACATAGGAAAATAAATAATTGAAATACAACAACAGCAATAACATTTGTAGGAGGTGACAACACCGATACATACATAAGTATAAGTAAAAGTTTCTAATCTGAGTAGTCGTCGTAATCTATCTGTGTTAATACAAATGCGATTTTCGGATGGATTATGTTGGAATACATATGTAGTATATGAGCAGAGTTGTTTTCAATATTATTTGAATTTATATCATTTCTTTATATTTTTCTCATAGCTTTGAATTGCGTCAAGGATTAAAATGTGATATGAGTGTGCGTCTATTGTTTGTTGGTCATAATTTACGCTATATAAATCTATAAAACACAAATTTTATTTGAATTCAATAAACACGATTAATAAAAAAAATATTTCTTAGATTAATTTTATTCCATTTAATATGTATTAATTCGATCTATCCAAGGCGCATTAATTACATTAGTTGAGAACGTATCGGCAACAAATACAATAAAGGCAATATTTGTTAATTGTGAACCCAGCAGTTAAGCAAGCAGTCATTGTATCCCATAAAGACAGTAATTGTCACAAATGTCTTATCACTTGGCTGACTCCAATTTATATATTTTGGTCATATGACACATATGCGCTCTCTTTAGTGCAGAGAGAAGACAATTGGTTACTTTGTGCATCCCAAGTAATCTAGCGTGAAGACAATTGCCACTAAAGTGTCTCTAAGTAATCTGAAGTGTGTCACTTTAAACGTTTTGTGAGTAATTCGTACAAACTAGTTTTATACAAATTGTGTTGATATAATTCTCATAAAGTTTATTTTTATTTTTGCTTAAGTATACTGATATTCCATGTAACATGTAACTTTAGTGTATATAAGTAACCAGTTAGGTAGCTAGTATGAGAATTCAATACGTTGAATACTTTTGGACAAGCTATCAGATAATCTCATTGTAATCTAAAAGGGTCAATTAACAAGGCAAGTATCTAGTTACGTAACGTATCTACGTTTATATACCTACATAGTTAAAACAACAACAAGTCGAGATAATCGTAGCTTTTTTGTACATATCTCAGCCATTTTAGGGTATTCAATTAATCGGATTTCTGGTTTAATCGGTTAATCGAGCAAATAATTAATCGGGGTTTAGATTTATTCTGTTAATAATCGGTTAATTTTAAATTATTCGATTAACCGAATAATTTCTATTTAAATTTTAAACTTAAAATAAATCCAACAATTTTCTGTACTTATTTAAGTATGTATTTTATTAATAAAACGAACAAAACCATGGACAAAAAACAAAACATAGCAATTCAACCAAAAAGTAATTTTCTTTAGTTTTAATAAAACTCTCTCGCTGTTTGTAGATGTTGGAGAAATGGAAATCATGGTAAAGAATATCCAATATTTCAGTTATTTTTTTAGTTTTTTCATGTTCTCAACCGACAAATACATGTAAATTAAATATGTCAGTTTTTATACTCAATAAAAATGTTTCTTGGATTATTCTATTTGAATTAAAATGGAAAAATAAATACAAATAAAAATATGTTAAAGTGCAAAAAAAATGAAATTTCGGTTAATCGACACAAATTAATCGGTTTATTTGTTATTTGAAAATCGCCAATTTTGAATTATTCGAACAGTTAACCGACCAAAATTAATCGGTTAACCGATTAACGGTTTAACCGATTGAATAATCTAATAATGATGTATCAGTTATGTATGAAAGTTATCTGGGGGCTTCGGAAAGTTTATTTCAATAGACAGATTAATATGGCTATATCGACTCCGCTGTCTGTAATGATCCAGAATACTTTATAGGATTGCAAATGAACAATATGGAAATTACAAACAAAATGATAAGACTACCATTCAACCAATGTGTTTTGTTGAAATTAAAAATAATGGCCCATAATCATAGTCAAACACTAAAGTCGGTTCTTTTTAGAAACAACTTTAAAATTAAAACCAGCTTTTAATTATTTTGCAACTATAGTCAATATTAAAGTGTGTTTTAAACCGACTTTAACTGGGTGCCACCTAGGGATGCCAAATTCAGATTCGCAAATAACTGGACATTTGGCTTTAAAAAGCTGGGCAAATCAAAAAAAAAAAAGCTGGACATTAAAAAATTACTGAGAAAATGTTAATTTTGGTTTTGTGTAAATAATTTTTTTTAAATATATTTTTAACTATTGTAATTACACGGTGCGACAGTGAAAACAAAACTTGGAAAACGACCTAGCTTGGGTATAGGTCTTGTTGAGAAACACCCTCTTTATTTAGAAATTTATTACCTACTAAAAAAACCTTAAAAAATAAAAGTTGAGAGAAAGTAATTTTTTTTTACTTTTTCTGAAATTTAGGCGCCTCGAAAATTATTTTTTTGATATGTCGTAGTAGAATTTTTTTTCCTCATGCCAAAAACTATCGAAAAATCTATGGCGCAATATCAATTGCAAAATCGAAATAATTTAAAAGTAATAAATTAAATACTAAAAACACTGCCACTTTATTTCGTTTTTGAGCTTACGGATTTGGCCAATTCTAAACCTTTAGTGATTTGTAAACAATTTTGAAAATCTGTACAAGATTCCTCTAAATTTGTTCGTATTAATATTTTGTGGTATTGAAAATACGAAACATACAACTTTTCTAAAATTCTCGAATTCATTATTTTCACCTTTGATAAACAAAATAGAACCATATAATTTGACAAATCTCTTGGTATTTGTTTATAAGCTTCACAAAGGAGCAGTAATCGATACATAGTTTATCGTTATCTAGTTCTTCAGATAATTCAAGCTTTTTGTAAATCTTCCCAAGAAAGTAGGACATTTTATAAATTTAAAAATCCTACTTTTTAAATAAGAGGAGTTGTAACGATTTTCTAAATAGCTAACTGCTGTTTTTAAAAAGTCTTCTAAGTCCGTCTTAAAAGTTTTATGTTTATTAAGCCACATTTTTTTTAAATGCTGTTATCTTTGGTGCCAAAAAATGTGTTATGTATTCTACATTTGAGGCTATTCATCTAAAACTGTACAAGAGTTGTAAATTCCTGCACTAGGTTTTGCATAAAATATAAAAATGCTTCTGATAATCCTTCAGGTTTACATTCTTCTTCTTCATTGGCATCATTATCAGAAATTCCATGACACGTAATCCCATAAAACTTTTTGCATTTGTGTTGTTCCATTTTTTCCAAAAATTATATATACACGTTTTTGCATATGTTGAAACTGGACAGTAGAGTGTCCCAAAATTTTTTTTTTGGAATTTTGGAACGCATTTATATATATAAAAAATAGACCCTCTATTTTTTTATATATATAAAACTATAGTTAAATATGAAATTTTGTCTTTCTATCGATTACAAACCGTGCCGACTTGCGATTTAGTTTTGTGGTGCATTTACAAGGGGAAAAAATGCAATTTTTTCAGTTTTTGTAAAAATTTTGCCATTAAATAATTACTCTTGCAAGTTAATTTAAAAGAATCGAAATGTGTACGTAATTGTCGTTCTAATAAGACATAAAACACAAAAATTGGTTAAAAAATGTTAAAGTTATTAAAAAATCACCAGGCCATTAACGTGGTTCAGGCCACTAGAACAAGAAACGTAGGAACAAAATTAACATATTTTGAGAAATATTAAAATAAGCTTATTTTTACTTAAAATATATACATATTTACTTGTATATGAGTTTTTGTCCGTTAACCTATTCACAGGTATGACCAAAAAAAATTATTTTTTTTAACGGCAGTTTCAAAACTACAATTTCAAATTTTTAAAAATTTTGTTAAACAAATTTCAGAATTTTTTGATCTTCACTTGGAGATTTATGAATGAGCCGAATTTCCTTACTGTTATGATTTTTAAGTAAAAGTTATTCAGAATATTATAGTCCATGTAATTTGGAAAAATAGCGAAATGATATATAGTTTTGGGCTGATTTTGATCATCAATATTGGTGGACAGTAATACATTTGAAATTGTACCACAAAAAAACGTGTGGTATAAGATACCCTCCATAGATATATCCTCAAACACTGTAAAATATTCAAAAACATACCAAATTTGTTAAAATTAAATCAAATAAAAAAAATTATATAATTTTTCTTTTGTTAATTTAACTGAATTTTAAATTGTCAAGAAAAATCAAGTTTTTTTCTTTAACGTCAAGAAAAATCAATATTTTTCTTCTGAATGTCAAGCTTTTTGTCGAATTCGATCTGGCAAGCCTATGTCTATGGTAGACCTGAAGTCCACTCTTAAGTAAAGACGACTTTATTTCTCCTAAAATATACTTTATTTCTGACTATGATTATAATCCAATGCATTTTTATTTTTTTAATTTGAAGACCTTATATTAACTTTGTCAATAATAATAAATGAGTATATATTTTTTTTCTACAAAAAATAAAAATATATGGCCTTTTTTATGACAAAACGTAAAATATACTAACCTTTTTACATGTTCCAACTTTGGATGCGTGTAACTTTGTATATGGACGAGACTGTTAACAAGTTCAAGAGACTGTAAACCAGTAAGAGTGCTATATTCGGCTATGCCGAATCTTGTATACCCTTCACCTTTGTTGTGGATGCATTATTATTTTTTATAATAATTAATATATATGTACAGTAGTTTTGACTTACCTGCCTTTCACTTAAGAACATTTTACATATAAGTGCACAAAACTTGTGTTTTGTATATTTATTTACCAAACTCCATATCAATTCGTTAAGTGCATTTTTATCTTACCTGCACAAAATATCGTGCAAAGTTGGTTGTGCAGGTAAGTCAAAATTACTGTATATGTATTCAGCGTATATCATCCTAAATATATCAAGAAAGTTTTTAAAAATTTTACATTTAATTGCTAACGAACAGATTATATTGTAGAAGTTACAAACAAAATGACAATATTATATATACCCTTCTCACGATGGTGAAGGGTATAATAAATCAATAAACCTAAATATCTCTTCAACTATTAGGGATAAACTAAACATGTAAGCGTGTAAGATAATCTCAAGAGCTATGTATAATTTAAATTTCAGCTCATTCGGATCATAAATGTATTTTTGGCGATTTTTTTACACAATTTGAGACCCGAGGTGTCCAACTTTGAGGAACTACGCACTGGCCCCATTTACGCTACGAAGCTGAACAAATGTAAATCAACTCCAAAATACCTCAGCTCCAACCATGTGAATTATTTCCAAAAACATTTCAATACCTCTGTGCGGCGGCCAATAAACATTGGACGTATGATAAGATGGACACAATGTATTGCAACTAGAGATGCTAATCGGGACTGATTTTTGGTAAAGACCCGGGGTTTCGGGATTTTCGGGAAATCTAAAATCCCGAAAATTATAAGAAAGAAACGTACATAATTATGTCTTTACAATTGAAAGTAACTTTTTTATTTAGCAATTAATTTTTATTAGACACTAAAAAGCAAACTATTGCATCTATGGTTTGGTCTGCCATCCTGGAATGAATTTTGTTTCCGACATATGCTGCTGCCGAAAAACATCTTTCAACGGCAAAACCGTTTGCAAATACTTATAACAAATCTGCAAGTATTTTCCTTTTGTTCCTTCAGAAATAAAGTGATCTATTTTTTTTACAAGTTGCAAATCTACATTATAACTTGGTTTCGTTATTGTTAATTGGTTTTTTTACATTTATATCTTTTAGCCTTTTAGCAATCGAAATATTTTCATTTTGTTCGAGCTCCTCATCTGAGAAAAAATCAATTTCGTTTGAAGAGGATTTTAATTGAGTTTTGTTAGATAACTTTAAAAAAAATGTGAAGAATTTATTTTCCAGAGCCCCACTCTAGAAAAAACCAAAAGTACCGCTTTCCTTTATTAACTATGTTGTAGCAGGAGTTGAGCTTAACAACTTTGCTGGACATCACTTTGCGATATTCAGGCATGTAGAATGTCAAAATGCATCACTTTGCGATATTCGGGCATGTAGAATGTCAAAATGCATAAAAAAGGCACACAAAAATGACAATTACCCCTATTTATTTATGATAAACGGGATTTGGAAAATCCCGAAAATCTCGGGAATTAAAATTAGAAATCCCGGGCTTCGGGGTTTAAGAAATCCCGAAACCCCCGTGATTTTCGGGAACGGGATTCCCCGTTTGGCATCTCTAATCACAACCACACATACGATTGAACTTAAGTAGAGTGGCTGTTAATTTAACCTGACCTATATTCATTAAAAAATATTTTCAATTATTTGAATTTTAATTTCTTATGAAGATATAAAAATTATACTTTAAAAAATTTGACATCAACAATATTAATTTTAATTTTTGTATTATATGTATGTATTCCCAAACATTTTAGCCTTTTTGAGGCTGGATGTTTGCATTTTTGTCAAAATATAAAAATAATCATGACTCGACCGACTGTTTCTCTCTTACACATTATTTATATCCTTCTCGAATAGGACTTTATCGAATTTATTAGAAATAGCGTAAGAAGTTCACCTCGAATAAGGAATTTTGGTTCCATTTTGTACGTTTTTCCTTTTTCAAACAATACAAACCTTTCGTCAGAGTGCTAAATATTTGACCTCATCTGCTCTGTGTTTTATTGTTGTACAAGTACAAACGAATTGATATGCTTATGGAAATCGTAAACACAGTAATAGATCTTTTATTAAAACTGCTCTTGCGCCATACAAACAATCACTAAACGATCAAATTAAATGTTTGTGTTGTTTAGTGTGTGTGTTTTTCGGATATCAATCAGTTAAGTTGAGGTAATATTTTATAGATATACGACGCACAGTGTCTCAGAGTAGTTTTTCATCGGCAAAAACTCTGTAACTTTTGAAAGAGATTTTTTAGAATTTTTTTTATGGCGAAATATTTTCTTGAGTTGTTAAGAAATCGTGGCTAAAATTTAACTTTTTTTATAGCATTAACTTAGTACGAAAATGCGGATTTTATGTTTTTTGAATCAGCTTAACTTAATAGTTATAAGATTAAAAAAAAACATTTTAATAATACCCAGGTAGGGTTGCCAGATTCAGATTTGCAAAAAGCTGGACATTGGGGTCTAAAAAGCTGGATAAATTAAAAAAAACTGGACATTAAAAAAATTACTGAGAAAATGTTAATTTTGATTTGTGTAAATAATTTTTATTAAAATATATTTTTATCCATTGTAATCAACATATATTTGTATTACACGGTACATGGAAACATGGAAAACCACAAAGCGTGGGCTATAGGTTTTGTTGAGTACATTACAAATTGTGTCAAAAACTTTTTCGAAAATTTAAACCGATTTTAACAAGTAATGTCTCGTTTTTTTCTATGTAGAATTTTCTTTAAAACGTTGTACAAAAAAATATATTTTCATAGAAAATATCCAGTTCAGTCTGTCATATACATATGCATATTATTAAATACTAAAAACACTGCCGCTTTATTTCGTTTTTGAGCTTACGGATTTTACCCCCAGTAACACGAAGTCTGGTTATGTTTTAACTAATAGTTATACTGACAGTTTTCATACAGAAATAATTTTAACCGAAAGTATAACTATTAGTTAAGGCATAACTAGACTTCATGTTACTGGGGGTTAGCCAATTCCAAACCTAGAGGTTTGTAAACCATTTTGAAAATCTTTTCAAACTTCCTCTGAATTTGTTCGTATTAATATTCCAGCTCCAATCAGGTTGAATGACATTCGGTTTATTTCTTTAAGGTCCCTGGGGACCTTTTTCATTTTCAAACTGAAATTACTCCTTGATGGTCCGTGGGAAGTATACCCGCCCCCCCACATGTATTCCAAGGAAATTTTATATAGAATCATTTAAAATCGTGAAAATATACTTGTACTGAAATTTCAACAATAGTTTTTTAGGCTTTTTTCATATAAAACTCATAAAAAATTAATAATGTTATATATAAAAGAAAATTTTTTTTCTAACATACATGTAGAATAAGTAAATAATAATAAATCAAAATAAAAAAAAATTTTAAAAAATGCGTTTTCATATAATAGAAGTACAGGGTCCCTGTTGACCTTGTACTTCGTATAAGGACCATAATAAAATAAGACCATATCATTTGACAAATCTCTTGGTATTTGTTTATAAACTTCACGAAGGCTGCAGTAATCGATATATGTTAAGTTTATCGTTATCTATTTCTTCAGATATTTGAAGGTTTTGCGGAAGTTTTTGTAAATCTACCCATGAAAATATGTTTTTATATTAAATTTAAAAATGCTATTTTTTAAAAAAAAGATTTTCTAAATAGCTGACCGCTGTTTTCAAAAAGTCTTCTACTTCAGTCTTAAAAGTTTTTTGTTCATTAGGCGAAATTTTTTTAAAATGCTGTTAACTTTGGTGACAAAAATTTTGTCATTTATTCTACTTTTGAGGCTATTTATAAGTACGGTCATTATATCGAGCAACTTTAAAACTGTACAAGAGTCATTCTTGTATGTTGTATGAAATTCCTGCATTATGTTTTGCATAAAATATAAAAATGCTTCTGACAATCCTTAACTTTTACATTCTTTCATATGACACGTATTCCCATAAAACTTTTTGGCATTTATTTTTTCCTTTCTTAAAAAAATACATACACTTTTTTGCATAAGTTATTACTGTGTACTAATTAGAAGTAAGTAAATTTGAAGTAATAAATAATATAGATATTATTGTCGAAAATTTCTATTTAGCTGGAAAAATGAAATTTTAGCTTGAAACTGGAGAGGCATCAAAAAAGCTGGACAATCCAGCCAGGCTGGCAACCCTATACCCAGGATAATTTTGTTCCGTTGTTTTTGGACAAAAAAATACGATTTTTTTAATGTTTATTTTTTTGTTTTGTTTTTATATTATTAAGGACAGCAATTTTTATTTTTTTATAATAACTGCAAGTTGTTTAATGTTTATTTTATTTTTTTAATTAACTAACAATACAAACAAAGTTCCAAGTTCCGATGTTCTACTTTCCATTGACTTCGAATGATAGAGATGAACGGATCTGACGTTGCCAGTAACATATCAAATATCTTCATTTGTAGAATTTGGTGATATTTTCTGGTTTGAGCTCTCTATAATATCTGTAATCCTTATTCCTTTTTCCTTTTTCCTTTCGCCAAATGGTAGTAAATGAAGCTTACCGACATCTTCTCCATGATAAAGAACTTTGAGAACTATAGCAAACGTATTTCTCCATGGATATTTGGTTGTATATATTCGTGCAGTTTCCTTCGCATAATCACCAAATTTTCATTGCAAGTATGTACATCGATAATTTTTTTTAAAATCTTCTTATAAGATTTATATCAACACCAGTTTCCATCATTTATATCGTACTCTTGTATGTAGCGGTGATAATCCGAATTCATATGCATCAGTATTATTTAATAATTTTCCGCGACTAGGTTTAACCTTCGCTTTACCAAAGGTTTTTTATGTACGTGGTTTACCAATACCCACCCGGGTGATACTGCACTTCTATACATATATCCGATGAACAAAATTTTAAAAAATCGAAAAAACCTTATAAAAAGTTTAAAATGTTTTTATTAAATATTATAGAACTCTAAAATTTGTTCATTGAGTCTAAATTTTATTTAAATCGAAACAAAATGAAAAAAATTATTAAGCTAACAAAAACCGAGTGGTCACCCGGGTGGGTATTGGTAAAGCGAAGGTTAAGTCCCTGAGTTTTTATTCGAATACCACTGGCTTTTATTATTTTCTTACATTACTATATTCCTAGGTAGCATAAATAAGTACAGTCCTATTCCACTAAAATTAAAATTCCACTAAACATAAATATGCAGCCAATTATCGATAATAGTTTGCGAATATTGATAATTTACATCAGATCAAATTTACAAAAATCACATGTTTTTATAAAGTAACACAAAACACCTTAATTTCAATATGTTTTGGAAATCGGTGTTAACAAAAATATGGACTTTTGGCCAATGAAATTAATTTCTGAGCCACCGTGCGGCGGCAGTAATATTTATTTTTGTTGTTATTTCTTTACCACATTCTGAAACGCTAATGATCATAAAATTGAATTCATTTCATACAATCTAATATCAAACATTAAATGAAAAATAATTTGTACGTTTTTAATCCGTTGGCTGAATGTTTTTTCACATTTATATTTTTTTTTTTCAAAATTTAATGATCAACAATTTTAATGACTAACTCTTTTCAAGTGAATGATGCAAACTAAATATGTGTGTGTATACATCAGGATCAGAGTATTTGTTTTTTTTGCCCTAAGGGAATCAATCAAAATCATTGATCGACATGCTGATTGAAAACATTTAAATATGTTTTTATTTTTATCGGTTTTTGTTTTTATTTTGCGTAAAGAAATCACTTTCAATTTAATGATCTTCTGCTCCATATGAAATGATAAAAGGATCATTTAATATTTAACCGTCTTATATACATACATACAAACTGTAAAAATTATGTACATTCACATGTATAAATAAAGGGTGATTTATTACGCCTTTGATTTAAAATTTACAAAAACAAAATATAGCAAAACGACAAAACGTAATTTTATCGAAAATTAAAAGTTAAAATTTCCAGTCATTTTATTTGTTTTCATTTCTCTGAACTCACACGGTACCCGCATATGTGAGAAAAATTCTGATAGAATTGCTACATACACCTATAAATTTTAATTTATCTTAAACTATTTTTCAATAATTGTCGTTTGTTAGTTACTTTTGTGTGAGTAAAAAATCGGTTAGTCAGCATATCTGGCAGGCATTTGGTTTTATGTTAAAAGTTTTAACCAAATCTCATGTAGCAATTCTGCTTTATTAAAGTCCATAGAGTACGAAAATACTTAAGGATGGATTAGCCGGCCGTAATGTAATGTATTCTTAACGGAACAGCTGATCGTTTTTGTTGTGTGTGAAGTAGTTAGAGCAGTTATAGTGATAAAATTTAACGTATGTAACTGTAACGTCTGAACCTGTTAAAAACAAAATTTCACTACGTTTCTACTTGACATCTGCTGGGTTGATTTTCAAAAGAAAATAAATTGCAAAATAGTTATTTTTTGAAAAATAGCACACAATATTGGTTTTATATTTTATTATTTTATATAAAATCAGCTATCAACCGCTAAATAATTATTTTTTGGGGTTTTTATATGAGTTACATAATACAAATATGTGTTACATATTTTACTATTGTTTTACGTTAAGTGAACATTACGGTTACGTTTCATCATGAAATTAAAATTTAATTTGTTCTAAAAGTGAGTGGTTGATATTTTTAATATTTTATGAATTTTATTCAATTTCAATGGCCAGTCAAATATCTATAAAATTGTTTCAACTTAAGGTCTTCGGGTCATATATATTGACAATATATCTTTGCCAGCACTAATATATATCTGTCTCTTTTCATTATACTTGCTGAACAAGTATACTGGAATTCCACCACAGCTATTTTTTCTTATCATTCATAAGGTCTTCGAGTCAAATTTGACCCAGTTTGATCTGTAATAACTTTTTGGAAAATACATGAGTAATAATAGTTTAAAGTCAGGATGCTCCCTAACTAAAGCAAAATACTGTCAACTATGTATTAAGTAAAATTAAAGAATATGCAAGCATATGTATGAAAAAACGAAAATCACAAAAATTAGCATAGGTCATTAATTTTTTAATCGTTTTTTATTTACTTACATATTTTGGAGAGCTACTTTAGTATGATAAATAAGAAAAAAATAGTTTACTGCCTCACGATCAACTAACAGCGTTATGAAAATGAACATTGCACAGTGGTATGAGAAAAATAAGAGGGAAATAAATCTGTAACTTCTAAACCCTTAGTCCGATTTGAATGAAATTTCACATGCGCAAAGGGGAAGTGTTGTCGAGTTTAAGTTTTGAATCTGTCTACCTTATATCTTCTACCTTATGTTTTTTACGTGGTAAATAAATTAAGGAAAACTTAACAACACGCTGAGAATTAACCTAGCACTGTTATTTACATTCATAAAAAAGTTGTTATGTAGGCAACATACTTTTTTATGAATTTCTACGTTAGGTATATTCTCAGCGAGTTGTTAAGTTTTCCTAATTAATTTGCCACGTAAAAAACATAAGGTAGACATGTTACATATCAATGGATAGAGGATTTTGTCAGCTTTTCAATAATGTATATAACTTTTGACAATTAAAAAATTCATGGAATACTTTTTTGAAAAACATGACAAAAAATGCTTTTTATTGAGTTTTTGCATAGATACAAATTTTTCAAATTGAAATACAATTTTTATTTATGAATGTTTTTTAATGAAATTTTACAATTTTATAGATTTTTTTATTGAAAATGGAAAAATAAAAACAAATTTTGAAATTTGAAATCAGGAATCAGGAATCCCGCAATTCCCAAAAAAGTATTGAAAGATTCCAAAAATGGGATATTTTTGTTTTTTGATTATAATATCCATACGAGGGGCGGGGTTATCGGAACCCTTTACAAAATAATTAAGAACATATTGGGCCATCAATGGGTTACTATATTTATATATCGATTATGCGATTTGAGAATTTTTGCCCTAAAGTTGAATTTTACAGAAAAAATAGGCGTTTTTTGAATGGACCTGGTCCCCTCGGTATCAAAAATTATAAATTTTTTTTCAATTTAAAATATTTGATGTAAAGTTAGCTTTTCAAAAACTACAAATTCATTATACAGCCTTTTAGAAATTTTTTAGATAACTTAAAAAGAATAAAAGTACTTTTTTCTCAAAAAAATAGCGAAAAGTTGCCTTTTTTAATTATTTTAAATTCAAATGCATGTAACTTTAAACCAAAGTATAACAAGTAGTCCAACTCTTTGACAGCAGTACCTAACTCTAAGCATGTGTTAGTGAAAAAGTACCTAAGTCTAAATATGTGTTAGTAACAAAAATGTACATGTGTTGGTGCCTTTTTAATTTTCACCAGACAAACAGAGTTCTAAAAAAATGTTTAAATTTTAATTTATTTAAATTTTCTTCTATTTCCAATACCTAAAATTGAAACTCTGTTCTATAAATTAAATTCACCACAAATAAAATTATGTGTCAAAATTTAATAAAAAAAATAATATTTTCATTTGAGCAAAATTAACGAGTTTCGGGAATAAAAGTGTCCAGCAAAGTGTTCAAAAAATTCGTAAAATATTGTGTAGAAGTGTAATACCTGGTTCGGTCTTTATTTAGTCGGAAAATAGTAGTTAAAATTTCAAGTATTTTGATGTGTTTAATTCTCTCACAAGGGTGTTGAATTCACACGGTACCCGTATATGTGGGAGAGCAATTTTAAAAAATTGAGAGTTGGACTACTTGGTATACTTTGCTTTAAACTTAGTAATGATTTTTAAAAAATTTATTCTTTATTTGATATATAGATCTATAAAACAAAAATGGAAATGCGGTCATCAAAAAGCTGGAGTAGTAGATTCAAAACATAAACTCGACAACACTTCCCCTTTGCACAAGCGAAATTTCATTCAAATCGGACTAAGGGTTTAGAAGTTACAGATTTATTTCCCTCTTTTTTTTCTCATACCACTGTGCATTGGTTGAAAAAAGTGCGTTTATCATTTAAATAAAATAAACAATTTTAAAATATATTTCAAAACAACATACTTATAATTTCTTAAAGTTTGTAACTTTAAGAATATTGATATTTCACAAGTCTTTCCGAACTCTATCACATATCCATTAATTTGTTATCTCAGAAATCATCCAAATTCACTTCAAATATTATATTCATCAAACCAAATATTATTTTCAGTAAACCTTCTTTAATATTCAAGCAAAATTTCAAGATAGATACTTGATTTCTCAAGAAGCTATATATAAAAACAATCGAATAAACATCAATAATTTGTTGCCAGTTTTCTCGTTCGATATGTGAAAATTATTATTCTGCCTATTATTCAGTATTTATTATTTCAGCCTTGCCTGGTACAAATTTTTAGTACTTTAGCACATCGTACCACGAATGTATGCCTTATGTGTAATTTATTTCCGCCTAGAAAATCCTTTGAGATGGACTATGGATATGCGAAAGATCTATGTATGTAATGTGCTATTGAGCTGGCTAATATCCAATTTTGTATATTTGGAACATTTCGCCAGACACAACAAATGTTATGGCTGGATCAAATAATTAAGTTTTAGTTACTTAAAGAAATATTTTCAAAATATCGCATGTAATTAATGGGCTGTCATATATGTAGCTTAAAACTATTTTAGAAGTTAGAAAAAATTCAATCGAGGACATACTGAGAAATACCGAGAGATATTTTTGGCGAAAACCATACGTTGATGGAAAAATTCAACATTTGTTATGGGCATTCACGATCTTGACGTGAAACAGTCGGTATGTGCCTCAATGAAGCCATTGTTTACAGAAACCGGGACAGCAGGGCCAGAATCAAATGCTACACAGAAAAAATTAAATAGTAAAAAACGGAACAAACGTTTAGTTTTTCTGAATATTTCTTAGGTTTTTTGCACCCATTATGGCTGTAGTAGACAGAATAAAACGTTCAGCATTAAGTTGAACGTGCGTTCAGCTTTTTACTATATAGAGTTAAGATTGTGCAAAAGTAAACGGGCGCACAGTGGGGGATCTGAAAAAAAAGTGGAAATAAATCTGTAACTTCTAAACGAATAGCCCGATTTTAATAAAATTTCCCATGGCTATAGAGTCGGCCCCCCGTTGGTTGGGGCCGACTTATAATATTTCCCGAAATGTTATCTTTCAGAAAAATATAAACACATTATTTATATTTTTCTCATTTTCTGTATAATTTAAAATTAATGTAGGTACTTTTTTCGAAAAAAAATGGCGAAAAAACGATTTTTTATTTTTTTTAAGTTTGAATGCACATAACTTTTGACTCAGTAGATATTTTTAACAATTCTTTCTTAAGATTATTAATAAATTTGTTGTTAATTCAAGAAAAGATACTTCAAGAAAATCGGGAAAGAATTGGATCCGTTATTAGCAAAATGGCCGACCAAGGTAGGCAAAAAAAATAAAATTTTACTTTTCAAATGCGAATAACTCGTAAACTATAAGAGATAATATATGGCTAAAGCAATGTTTTTTGTAGATCTCGTCTAGTACATTCCATATATATAAAAATCTTTCAAATCGGATCGCAAACAAAAATTTGGCATCATTTTTAATTTTTGATATAACCGAGGTGCCCCACTTTGGGGCATTGTGGCTCGGCCCCCCCTTGGTTGTTTAAGCCCAAATTCAAAACTTAAACTTATCGACACCTCCTCTATAGCCATGGGAAATTTTATTATTTTTTTTTCAGATCCCCCTGTGGGGAGTTCTCTTTTTAACTATATTCGTTTAATTTTCGCAATACTGAACGAGAGTTGAGTTTTATATCAGATGTGTTCAATTTTTTCATTACTGAACATAAGCTTATTATTTTACCAGCTGCGTTCAGAGAATTAAATAAAAGATTTTTTTAATATTAACAAAATTTACTAACCGAAACCTGCTCTTCTTGAGGAAATTCCTGCATATGTCATCGTCAATTACCTTAAAATAAGATGGCGTTTTCCAGAATTACATATATTTGTACTAAATTCAAAAACATAAACTTAAAAATAAATAATGAACAAAATTAATTACCATAAACTCACATTTTTCAAATACACACTGTCTTGTTCCACTTCTTAAAAGGCTTCTCACGAATATCTTCTCGGGGTCCCATTTGTTTAATAGATGTAGACGCCTATACTCTATTCCCGCTTCTATAATAAACAATTATATTAGTTAAATAATATGTCTAATAACACTGTGCTAGTTGAAAAAACTGTCAAGCGGGGCACCCAGTGGGTTAAGCTAATTCGGGTACGCTGAATTCAGGGTGCTAACCGTTTTTTAGGTTAGCTCGTATTTTCGAGATATACCGTTATTTCGAAAATGGAGGAGGTTGCACAAAATATATTCACGTAACTCAAAAACGGTTTATTTTATTGAACAAACTGAAAAAACCGAAATTCCGCAACAAAATTACCTTTAAGTAAGGCTTAACATGTTTTTAATCTTCGTAGTCATTTTAGAAATATACATTTTTTTTTTAGACAAATTTCGAAATTTTTGGTTTTTAAAACGGCATTAAAAATTGGAAAATGCATATACGCTCTTAATTTTTAAATTCAAATGCATATAACTTTGGAGTCAGTCACGATTTGTAAACAATTCTTTTTTTGTTTGACATATACATTTGTAGTTAGTCCAATAAAAGAAAAAATGAGCAAATCGGGACCCGCTGTTATCAAAAAACTGGAGTATGGTGGGTAAAAATGTTGATAGCCACGATGAGGTTTTTTTTTAGTGCTCGATGAGAAGATTCTATGTGTGTAAGTTTTTTGAAATCGGAACACAAACGACACTTCTCTCTATTCGCTTGTGGCGTACGGTTGATTTTTAAGAGAAAGAAAAAAAATAGCGTGTTAGTGTTTACAGTTACTTTTTACTGTGGAATTTTCCTACAAAATAATAAAGATCTGTAATTTCGATTTGAATTGGTGTTTATTTTCCCATTTTTTTACGTGATTATTAATATCTTAGTTGCGTGTTAAAAAATCTCGAGGATGGGGGACGACGCTGCGACTCCTGTTGCTCACACATCATCACAGCCAGATTTCGAAAATTTCTTCCAATCGAATTTGATTACTGATTTTAGAAAGTCGCGTGGTAATGTGAAGAGGACAAATTCTAATCCTGATGTCTCGGCACCTTTGGCCAAGAACAACAAGGTAACCTCATTAAAATCGTCAATTCCATCTGATCTCAGTTCATCCCTGACGGATTTAGATGACACTGTACCTCAGTTTTTTGAGTAATTTGAGATCTAAAATGGCGGCTTCAAGATGCGCTGGAATGAATGTCCCAAATGGCGTGATATTTTGAAATATCACGTGAAAATTATGACCATTAAATGCCTCTCTAGAACTGAGGTGATAAAATCATATTCGACTAATCAGTTTGAAATATTTAATGAATATGATGGGAATTTCCCATCCCTACCGGTGGCTAAGTCCACGCCTGTGAAGGATAGGGATCAGGAAGTTAATAGGATTCTTACCAGACCAGGATTCTTACCAGACGGAGGTATAATCGTGTAGTGTATGCGAAGCCTCCACCTCCTAGGCCTGTACCTAATTATGTACTTCTTCAACCTGTTGATACTGACCCTTCTATGCCGGTGATTTACAGGGAGAATAAAGCTAAGGTTTCGGATTTTGAGAAAATCTTTGCTGAATTCTCCTCTTTTGTTAAGGATTTCTTTACCAAGGAGGGCAGTGGTTCCCACCTTCGTGTACTTAATGATTTCAACAATAAAATATCTAATGCTCTTTCTGATTTACTTACATCTGGTGATCCATCGTCTTCTCTTTCTAATTGATAATGAAGATTTTAAAGCACAATGTCCAGAGTTTAAGATCAAACGAGTCTTCAACGCTCGTCATTCGCTTTGGGGTGACAGGCTTGACTCTTCCCGAGGATGTTGTTTTAGAGACATTTTCAGTCGATCAGATTTTGTATGTTTGAATGATGGTTCCATCACTTTTCTTCCTCATTTAGATAGAGACAGAGGGACTGTTTTAGATTTGACCTTTGCTAGACTATCTTCTAGGGTATTCATTCGACTAATGATCGTTCGATTAATCGAATAATTTCTTACGAATAATTATTCGAACAATTTAAAAATTGCTATTTTCGAATAACAAATAATTCGAACAATTTTATGTAGAATAATCGAATAAAACGAATAAATGTTCATATATATTTAATTTTATAAAATTGCTTAAAATTGTTCATAATTTCAAATTTAAATAAGTAATAATGACTCACAAAAATTGTATTGTTTCTGAAATTCGACAAATAACTAAAGACAAAGGGACTTTCGATCACTGTAGATGAGTGTTCCGATAGCTCCTTCTATAAATATATAAATATTACTGCAAGAAGTTACAATTCTAAAAACAAATCTTTAAAAATGTTTAACTTAGGACTTGAACCAGTGAAAATAAAAGGTACGCAGTAAAATATTTGTTATTTAGCTGGCGAAATATTAGAAGAATCGAAATTAATAATCAAAATATTAACTTCGATTAAAGTGGAGTTGAATGTGATAGAGAATGTGATTTTGAAATGGTCGTCGAAAGTGATGTTGAGGATGACATTTATAATTATTACGTTGAAATTGATGAAGGCCATGATCTTAAAATATAAGTGATGTTATTAACCGCTTACGTAAGTGTTGCAAAATATTTAATAAATCGAATGATAAACACAAATATTGCAAACTAACATTTTATTGCAAGAAAAGCATGGAGTTCGTCTTATACATGATTTTGAACATCTTTATCTAACATGGTAATAAACTTTTTGCGTATTTGTAAATGCGTCAATCATGCACTGCCTGACTTCAAACTTTGGACAGATTCCCTTTATTGTGTAATTCCCCAAGACCACTTTATTAAGCAAAGATTCTGCAACGTTGATAGAGCTTGATGTATAATACAATTTGTTATAAATAATTTAGAAATAGTGAATAGTTAATTTACTAAAGAATTAGTTACTCAATTTAAACCCCAAATTAATAAACGACATAAAAAAGTTCTTAATACGTTTATATTGTATTTGAATTCAGGATCATGTCCAACTAGCTCAATTTTTTTAAAGCATATCTCCAAAACGGAAACTAACGGGTTTGCTAGTCAATTGTTTTGTGGATTGTTCGGGACTTAATCTGATCAGAATATTTCTGTTGAAAATTTAATAATGAACTTTGTTTTCGAATGTTCTTTAACATTATCAACACTTGAATTGTTAACTTTAACGTTATTTTTTGTTTTTCTTTAACAATAAAGTCTTAAAAACCGACATCAAAACTTCATTCTTTACTTTTTTAAAAAAATTTAAATTATTCGAATAATTCGATTAATTTTAAAACGTGTGATCGAATTATTCGAACAAGTTAAAATCTCTTATTCGAATTATTCGTTTAATTCGAATGCCCTACTATCTTCTCTATCAGTCCAATGGCGAACTTGTCCAATGTGGTCTGGCGGTTCCCATCATTTTCCTATTATTATTGAGATTGGTGCTGTTGCGGTTTCACCGACCTAATTTCTTTCTAAACGCAGACTCTTGCAGAATCTGTCGACAATAGAACTGGAATTGCATTATGGATTGTATTATGAACTCCCTTAGGAATGAAATTTCTAATGCAACATTCCAGTCCGGTAAATTTGTGCCCAAGGCTTTGTGGAATGGTGGTCTTTCATGTCTCTTCAGGAAACATATTGCAGCAAGGAGTAAGGCTCTTAAGTATCCAACACATGAGAATCTGGAGGATTCTGTAAATGCTTCGGAAGCCTGGAAATTGGCGCTCGGAAAGCTAGAAGTGATGATTACAAAAAAAGAATAGAGGAAGTGAATAATCAACCAAATACTGCTGCTGCATGGCGTTTTGTCAATAGTTTGAAGGATTACAACTCCAATGGACCCTCGATGTGGGACGATGATGCTAATGGTTCTTTCTTGAGGCATTTGGCGGATCAAGTTTCATCTAGGGATCGATTTGTTTTCTCTACTTCTAGGCCATCAGATATGAATATTATACCTTTCTCATTTAAGGAGTTCACTGATGTTCTTGACTCAAGGAAGCGAGCCTCTGCGGGGTGTCTGGATCGAGTTACTTATGATATGGTTAAATCCTTGTCTGTTGCTTCTAAGGAGTCTCTTTTACATGTTTTCAATAATTTGTTTCTTGATTGTACTTTGCATCCACATTGGAGGAAGATTAAGGTTTTTCCCATTCCCAAGAGGCGTGTTTCACTAGATGATTTTAGGAACTTGCTCTCATCTCAGTTTTTTTGAAGTTGTTGAATATGATGGTAAAGAAAAGGTTGACTACGGCTGTCGATGCTTTGGGAGTCTTACCCGCTCGTTCCTTTGCTTACAGAGGGAGAATGTCGACGAAAACGTATTTGAATGAGTTTCTTTTCAGGGTGTCATATCTCAAGTCAACGGGTATGAGAGTTGTGTTGGCAATGCCTACGACTGTGTGAATGTTTCCATACTAAGAAACATTCTATTCAGTGAGACTATTTCTTTGGATTTGATTGATTGGATATCATGTTTTCTCTCTGAAAGGGAGCTGTGTATAACATGTCCGTCAGTGTTTTTAATGGACTTCCTCAGGGAAGTTGCCTCAGTCCGATACTTTTTAACCTATACACTGCTGGTATTCACTCTCTTGAGGATGATATGACCCTGATTTTTCAGTATGCGGATGACTTTCTGATTCTATCCTTTGATTCTTTTTTTGACCAGGCGGTATCTAACCTTGATTCTAAAGTTGGTCAATTTCGATCGATGTTTTTTGACAGACGGGCTAATTTTGATATGGGACTCACTGTGGATGGTTGTCCTATTACCCAGGTGAATTCGCTTAAGTTTCTTGGTCTGACCATCAGAAATACTTTGACTGTTAATGATCATTATGATCGTGTTTTGAGGGAATCCTCTTCAGTTACCAATCTTCTCAAAAAGTTATCGGGCATCAGAGGAGGTCTAAGGCCTCAGATTGGATTGAGATTTTATAAGGAGTAAGAAGTAGATCTCGCATACTCAAGCGAGATCTACTTCTGCCCACGCCCCTAGGTATGTTGACAGGAAGATTCAGACCTTCCAAAACTCAAGTCTAAGACGTTGTCTAGGACTGTGTCCCTCCACGCCGATACATGCCATTTATGTATTGGCCAACGAACTGCCACCTCATCTTAGATCGGTCTATCTTGCGTCCAAGGAGCTTTTAAAGGTTACGTGTTATAACCCGTTTCTTATGGATTTGATTAGAGCGGCACCCTCATATCTTAAGAACAGTTACTCTTTTGTCTACGGGAAATACAAGGATATTTTTGACTCGATTCCGTCTCTTGGTGAATGTGGCACTAGTGACAAGATTAGGATTATTATTGAGTCATCCTTTAACAGGAACAGAGGTATGTCGAAGGAGGTCCTTGGAGCTCACTATCGTTTGTCGGTTGATTTCTATAAAATGAGGAATTTTACTTTGGTTGCTACTGACTCCTCGATAATGAACAATGGCACTGGATGTGCTGTTTTTAATCTTTCTTTTTGTACAGTACACGTGAGAGAATTTCATCACTGTCTGGAGAATTGCCATTAAAAAGGCTGTTGATATAGCCATTGAGGATAATAACTCGCATCTTGTTATTTACACTGATAGTAGAAATGCGTGTATTTTGTTGGGACGTGCTAGTTCGAGGAACTTTATAGTATCGGATATTGTTAATTCTATAGTTGATTCTCATATCCTTGGGGTACATATAGTATGGGGTCCTGCCCATGTTGGAGTTTGGTTCAAAGAGAGGGTAGATTACCTGGCCAAACAGGCCGTTTCTCTTGGCGCTCCTTTAGAGGTAAGACTTCCATATTTGGATGCACTTGTGAGGATAAGAAATTTTCTTAATCAGGAGTGGCTGGATTTCTACAGGACCAGATCTCAAGTGTCTGGACGTTTCTTTTTCTCTCTTTTCAATGAAATACCTGTAAGACCTTGGCACAGGGGTGTTGTTTGGGATCCAATTGACATCAAGATTATTAATAGGCTGTTATGTGGCCACTGTTATAATGTCGTTTACCTTCACATGATACGTAAGAGATCGTGTGATGTTTGTGATTTTTGTAACATGATCGACAATTCTGAGCATCTTATCTTTCACTGTTCTGAATTCAATGATATATGAATTAAACACCAATATTTTCGTAAATTTACAAATCTTTTTGACTTATTAAGTTATCATGACATCGGTATATACTCTCAGTTAATTACATACGAGATCGTTTTTAAGTCATAGGAAATAATCAACCGTTAGTCACTAACAGTGTTATACTAGAGGAAGTAGGCATTTTTCAGTGCCCATCGTTTTCCCCAGTGTTTTTTTCCTTCGTGTGGGATACCCTGGCTTTTTGCGTATTGCTTTGCCAACAGCTATTTTTATTAAAAACCAAAAAAAAAAGGAATACAAACGAAGAAAGAAAGAGGATCGTTTTAAAAATGTATCATACCCGAGTCCTACTTTGGGGACCCTTGGCCGCACCTCTGGTAGACTCAAGCGGTCAAAATTCAAACCATTCTCACCCCCCAGTTTGGTGAACATTAGTAAAAAAATCATCCTGAAAAAATTTTAGGTAAATCGGTTATGGTTAAGACGTGCCACAAGCCCTCTGATGTTTTGTGATGCATTTACAAAGGGAAAAAATGCATTTTTTTTCAGTTTTTGTAAAAATTTTGAAATTAAAAAATTACTTTTGCAAATTAATTTAAAAGAATAGAAATATGTACGTAATTGTCGTTCTAATGAGACATAAAAAACAGAAATTGGTCAAAAAATGTTAAAGTTATTAAAAATTCGCCAGGCCATTAATGTGTCTCAGACAACTGGAACAAGAAATGTAGGAACAAAATTAACATATTTTGATAAATATTAAAATGAAAGCTATTTTTTACTTAAAAAATATCCATATTTACTTGTATATGAGTTTTGTCTTCGTAGGATACCGTTAACCTAGTCGCAGGTATGGCCAAAAAAATAAAAAATTTTAAATGGCAGTTTCAAAACTCCATATTCAAATTTTTAAAAATTTTGTTAAACAAATTTCAGAATTTTTTGATTATCTCATTGGGATGTATTGAGAATATAATAGGGAATAAAAATGTGAAAAAATTATGAAAATATCTCTTATAGTTTTTCCGTACCTGCGAATTAAATTTTGAAATTTTCCAGAAAAACCAATTATTTGGCCATTTTTTGGCGAATGAGCTGTTATGAATTTTAAATAAAAACTATTCAGAATATTTTAGCCCAGATAATTCTAAATATATTCTGAAAGTTTTACTAAAATTGGAAAACGTTAAACCTTAAAACGTGAAGTTCAAATGTAAAATTTTTCAATATTTGGAATTTCTCTTGGAAAGACATTGAAATGTTGTATATTTTTGGGCCGATTTTGATGAAACTTAACAAAAAGTTTCGTACACATTTCTATTCTTTTAAATTAAATTGAAAAATTATTTTTTTAATTGCAAAATTTTTACAAAAACTGCAAAAACACTTTTTTTCCCCTTGTAAATGCATGTCAAAACTTCGGCACGTCTTAACCCCAACAGATTTACCTAAAATTTTTTTACTATTGTTCACCAAACTGGGTGGTGAGAATGGCCAAAATCCAACTTTCGTTTATTAAGGGCTACCCTAATGTATGTACAACTTACCTTGTAACTCCGGCAATAGAAATTGAGTTGCTCTAACAAAGCTTAATGTTAATGTATGGATGTCAGTATATAAAATATGAACCACTCACTTCAAAAATCAACACACAAATGAGATATGGTCAAAGTTAATATTTGTTGTTTTTCTATTAGAATCCCGTTATTTCTGTAGTCGTTTTAAAAAAATTTGCCATAAATATTTTTAACACGTCCCGTTCAGATTTATTGAACGATGCGTTTAGTTTTGTTTTACTATTCCACTATGCTGAACGGCACGTTTTACGGTTTCTATGAACAACTTTACTGAATTTTGCATTCAGTTACGCTAAATGAGTGTTCAGCGAAGAATTATTTAATTGATTTTAAAAATCTGAACAAAACGTTCAGGTCGCTAGTAGGAAAGTTTGGTTTTTAATATGCTGCGTTCAGAAAAACGTTTGCTTGGTCTATTACGAGCTGAACGTTGCGTAGTAAACACCAAATAAGCGTTCAGATCTTGGATATTTGAATGCGACTTTAAAGGGGCGTAGTAAATGATGAATCTGAGAGCAAGCAAATTGAAGCCAGATACGATCGAGCAGTGAACTATGAAGAATTTAACGAAGTCCAGCTAGCACTATTGTATAACCCACAAACTACAAACCCATTTGGAACGACCAATCAAGGTGGTTTACAGAATACAGAAATATTAGAGTCCGAAAAAAAATTTGTCTGACACCCAGCTTAAAGTGAACCGATCGAATCAGAATCATTTTCTGAGTCGATTAAACTCTATAAATCTTGTGCGCAAAGTATAGAGTGCAATTTTTAAGATATTTCGATAAAATTGAATACATATAATTTTTTCGACCCAATAACTAAGCCTATTGAAACCGGCTGAAATCGGTCCATTATTTCACCAAGCCATTATTTCTTCCCGAAATTGGACTTTTATCGGTCATAAATGTTTAATTTATATTGGTATCTACACAAATTTTGCTTCAAATAAGTTTTATATATACGGAATTCATGTCACCAAATTGTATTATAAGACCATATTAGACCCGCTTCCCAATATCATCTTAACGAGCATAAATCTCCCAAAAATATTGGTATACACATAAAAGTCGACATAAATAACGTTCATATAGACATAAATCACACGACCTAATTTCATGGTGATCGGTCCATAACACTATACAACAAATAGTAGGGTCAGTGATCGACGGGGGTTCTGCCCATCAGGAAATGTTAGATCGGTAAAAAAAAGTTATATGTCTAGGTCTAGGAATCGAGATATATCGATTAGAAATCGTATAGGAAAAATTTTAATTCTCTTGCCTTTTTCATGCATTTTGAACATCTCAATGTCCGAATATAGCAAAGATATGTTCAGAAAAGTTGTTAAGCTCAACGCCGGCTACAACATAGTCAATAAAGAAAAGTGGTATTTTTGGTTTTCATTGAGTGGAAATCAGTTTTTCATATTTTTTTTCGTTTATTATCTTACAAAACTCAATTATCCCTACGTTACACTGTGGGAGAAATCAACAATTTAGTGGCGCAAAATAAAAAAAAAACTTTCGCATATTTGATTTATTGTTATGTAGTTTCAATCTATAGTTGTTGCTGTACTTAAAAATATTTAACATTTATTAATAACTTCAGTGGTTTGGTATTGACAACTATTTAAATGTAAAAAATATTTCAGAAATTTTTTTTATGAAAAATTGGTTTAAAAGTTGTTATTAAGCTGGATAGTACAAGGTTTTCTTTAAGTTGTATTTTTACTTTTTTTTATGTAGATGGAATATGAGGCTTGGTAAATCAGAAAAATAAAAATATATTTTCCGCTATTTGTGATAACCAATGGGCATATTCTTATAGAATTTTATTTTTTTACTTTTTGAATTTTCGGAAGGTTGCCAGTTACTAATGCTGTGAGATGCAGTCCTAATTTTTTTACCAATATCAAGGCCATTTTACAGACTACATATGGTAAAAAATTTTGCTGCGAAAAAGTGCGAGGTGAATTTATATAATTTTTTTAAGAAATTATTATCGTTGGGACGATGTATAATCTCGTACTAAATTTGTTCCTTATTTTTTAAGATTGCATATAAGAAGTGTTATTGGTAATTACATTATATAAAAATTAAATTTATGTAATTCTAACTACTTACAAGTTGCTAAAAACAAATGCCCATATACCAAATTTGCCTTAAAATTATGAGTCCTTTTAAATATGGTAGTGTTTTATTTAGATTAAAAATATAACATTTGAGTATTTCGCCTTTTATCCAATAAAAAAATACTGAAATATCATTGGATAAAAGACGAAATGCGCAAAATAGGATTTGACTTTAGACCTATCGTTTCTTGGTTTTTTTTTGTCAAAAAAATCGACCCACCATAATGTACTACTTTATTGTTATTTGTTCTTATATAATGTACTCATGCAAGTATTTTAAGCTTTTTGGTGTCTAATAAAAATTAATTGCTAAATAAAAAATTTTCTTTTAATTGTAAAGACATAATTATGTACGTTTCTTTCTTATAATTTTCGGGATTTTAGATTTCCCGAAAATCTCGAAACCCCGGGTCGGGATTTCGGCAATCTTTACCAAATCCCGAACCCGGGATTTTCAAAAATCAGTCCCGATTAGCATCTCTAGTTTCATCTGCAAGCTATAAAATAGTGAAACCGTTATCGAAAGATGTTAGGAAATTTTTGTTGGATCCATTAATTCCTAGTGATTTTAAAAATCTCATAATAAAAATTCACAAAATTGTAACAAGTGTTAGTTAGCTTAATTACTCTTTATTTCATTGTTTAATTATAACTAAATTATTTATAATAATGAAATAAAATCATTTCATAACTAATAATTGTTATACGTTTTTAAAAATAAACTTATTAATAAAACTAAAAAAGTTTAATTTTATATGAATAATTCGACCTATGCCGGCAATAGGGTAAATGTCCAAAATCTATAGATTTAAATAGTTACTTGCTATAAATAAAATTACTTATATAATTTAAATTTTTTGAAAGATATATTAAAATAATTTCTTACAATTGAAAATAGTATAGAATTTCTTCCGAGGTTGTGTAGTTTAGCAGCCTCTCCCGCTCATTCTACTGAAGTAGCAGTACCCATTTTGCATTACTTTATTAGCTTACCTCCTTGCATGCAATATTTCCATATAAATGAAATTAATTTGGCCAAGCGTTTAGAAGATACGAATTTAGTTCCACTAAATTAGGGTTTTCTCCCACTGTGCGTTAGTCGCAATCATTTTCAATCGAGACTAGTCGCAATGTATCAAATTAATATCAATAAAAGAAAGCCGCGTTTGAAAATAATCTCTTCACTTTTTATTTCGAAAAATAAAAACAATATTAAATTCAAAGTATTTAAAAGAATAATACAAATAAAATTGCAGTAAAAATATATTTTTATCAAAAATTGCTTAAAAAGTTTGTTTGCCTGTATCAACTAGATCAGTTGCGACTAACGGAGGTTTAAAATCATCTAATACTGTATCCCAAGAAAAAATATAGTTGTACAAGTTCTATAACAATATTATGGTTACTGTAAGTATGTATATGATTGCGGTAATCATAATATGTTTAAGTTACCATTCATATAATTGAAGCAATCATATATGTATATGATTGTAGTAAATAAATATATGTTTATGGCAATCATAGAAGCCATAGTTCTAAAATATAAATATTTTGTATTGATAAGTTATTATTGTAAGCACATAAAAACACAGCATTTTAGAAAAAAAGCTCGGTAGGCCTGCCATATCTAAAGAACCATACAAAATCGAGCAAAATTAAAAGAAACAAGTAAGAGTGCTATATTCGGCTATGCCGAATCTAATATACCCTTCACCTTTGTTGTGGATGCATTATTTTTTATAATTAGTATATAGGTATGTATGTACATTAGAGTGCTCCAAGATTGTATGGACGAAAAAAACTTTCTAGGTACAGGCCGTCCACCCCTCTAGAATTGTTCTATGTATTGTAGAAACACATTGTGTAAAATATTAGGATGATAGGATAACGTTAACTGGTGGCGCAACGACGCTGAAGCTTTGAGGTGCATTTACAAGGGGAAAATGTGCAATTTTTCAGTTTTTGTAAAAATTTTGCCATTAAATAATGACTTTTACAATTTAATTTAAAAGAATCGAAATGTGTACGTAATTGTCGTTATAATAAGATATAAAAGACAAAAATTGGTGAAAAAATGTTAAAGTTATTAAAAAATCGCCAGGCCATTAACGTGTCTCAGGCCACTAGAACAAGAAATTTATGAACAAAATTAACATATTTTGAGAAATATTAAAATAAAAGCTTATTTTTACTTAAAATATATCCATATTTACTTGTATATGAGTTTTTGTCCTCGTAGGATACCGTTAACCTATTCGCAGGTATGACCAAAAAAATTAAATTTTTTTAACGGCAGTTTCAAAACTCCAATTTAAAATTTTTAAAAATTTTGTTAAACAAATTTCAGAATTTTTTGATCATCACTTGGGGATTTATTGACAACATAATAGGGAATAAAAATGTGAAAAAAGTATGTCAATACCTCCTATAGTTTTTCCGTACCTGCGATATAAATTTTGCGATTTTCGAAAAAAACTAATTTTTTGGCCATATTTTGGGGAATGACCAGAATTTCCTTACTGTAATTATTTTTAAGTAAAAGCTATTCAGAATAATATAGTCCAGGTAATTTTATATATAGTCTGAAAGTTTTACTAAAATCGGAAAACGTTAACCCTTAAATCGTAAAGGTTAAAGGTCAATTTTTTCAATATTTGGAATTTCTCATGGAAAGATAGCGAAATATTATATATTTTTGGGCCGATTTTGATGAAACTTAAAAAAAATATAAAATGAGGTCTAGTATTCACAATAACAGTACAAAAATGGAAATTAACCCTTAAGAGTACTTGGGGTCAAAATGAATGTGTTTTTCGTGATTTTAAAAGTTGAGGGTCATTTGGACCCCAAGTGCTATTAAGGGTTAATTTCCATTTTTGTACTGTTATTGTGAATACTAGACTTCATTTTATATTTTTTTTAAGTTTCATCAAAATCGGCCCAAAAATATATAATATTTCGCTATCTTTCCATGAGAAATTCCAAATATTGAAAAAATTTACCTTTGACCTTCACGATTTTAGTAAAAGTTTCAGAGTATATTTAGAATTATCTGGACTATAATATTCTAATTAAGTTTTGCTTAAAATTCATAAGAATAAGAAAATAGAGCTCATTGGCCTAAAAATTGCCAAATAATTGGTTTCTCTCGAAAATTTCAAAATTTAAATCGCAGGTACGGAAAAACTATAAGAGATATTTTCATAATTTTTTCACGATTTAATTCCCTATTATACTCTTAATAAATCCCAATGAGATGATCAAAAAATTCTGAAATTTGTTTAACAAAATTTTTAAAAATTTGAAAATGGAGTTTTGAAACTGCCGTTAAAAAAATTAATTTTTTTTGTTCATACCTAAGAATAGGTTAACGGTATCCTACGAAGACAAAAACTCATATACAAGTAAATATGGACATATTTTAAGTAAAAATGAGCTTTTATTTTAATATTTCTCAAAATATGTTAATTTTGTTCCAACATTTCTTGTTCTAGTGGCCTGAGACACGTTAATGGCCTGGCGAATTTTTAATAACTTTAAAATTTTTTAACCGATTTCTGTTTTTTATGTCTCATTAGAACGACAATTACGTACACATTTCGATTCTTTTAAATTGAATTACAAAAGTAATTTTTTAATGGCAAAATTTTTACAAAAACTGAAAAAAATGAATTTTTTCCCCTTGTAAATGCATCTCAAAACTTCAGAGGGCTTGCGGCACGTCTTAACCCCAACCGATTTACCTAAAATTTTTTCAGGATGATTTTTTTACTAATGTTCACCAAAATGGGGGGTGAGAATGGCCAAAATCCAACTTTCGTTTATTAAGGGCCACCCTAATTGACATACTTTTTTCACATTTTTATTCCCTATTATGTTGTCAATAAATCCCCATATGATGATCAAAAAATTCTGAAATTTGTTTAACAAAATTTTTAAAAATTTGAAATTGGAGTTTTGAAACTGCCGTTAAAAAAATTAAATTTTTTTGGTCATACCTGCGAATAGGTTAACGGTATCCTACGAGGACAAAAACTCATATACAAGTAAATATGGATATATTTTAAGTAAAAATAAGCTTTTATTTTAATATTTCTCAAAATATGTTAATTTTGTTCATAAATTTCTTGTTCTAGTGGCCTGAGACACGTTAATGGCCTGGCGATTTTTTAATAACTTTAACATTTTTTCACCAATTTTTGTCTTTTATATCTTATTATAACGACAATTACGTACACATTTCGATTCTTTTAAATTAAATTGTAAAAGTCATTATTTAATGGCAAAATTTTTACAAAAACTGAAAAAATTGCATATTTTCCCCTTGTAAATGCACCACAAAACTTCAGCGTCGTTGCGCCACCAGTTAACGTTATCCTATCATCCTAATATTTTACACAATGTGTTTCTACAATACATAGAACAATTCTAGAGGGGGGGACGGTCAAAATTCGCAATTTTATTTTTTTGGAGCACTCTAATGTAAATTGCCCACTTTCAGCGTACAGCATCCTAAATATATCAAGAACACAAAAAACAACAACAACGCCAAACGAAACAGAACACCAAAAGAAAAAACAAAAACAAAATACGCAAGGCAATGAAACCAACACACATCCAAACATACGTTTAATTGTATAAAAAACAACAACAACGCCAAAAGAAACAAAACACAAAAGAAAAGAAAAACAAAATACGCAAAGCATGCACATTAGAGTGCTCCAAGATTGTATGGACGAAAAAAACTTTCTAGGTACAGGCCGTCCCCCCCTCTAGAATTGTTCTATGTATTGTAGAAACACGTTGTGTAAAATATTAGGATGATAGGATAACGTTAACTGGTGGCGCAACGACGCTGAAGTTTTGAGATGCATTTACAAGGGGAAAATATGCAATTTTTTCAGTTTTTGAAAAAATGTTGCCATTAAATAATGACTTTTACAATTTAATTTAAAAGAATCGAAATGTGTACGTAATTGTCGTTATAATAAGATATAAAAGACAAAAATTGGTGAAAAAATATTAAAGTTATTAAAAAATCGCCAGGCCATTAACGTGTCTCAGGCCACTAGAACAAGAAATTTATGAACAAAATTAACATATTTTGAGAAATATTAAAATAAAAGCTTATTTTTACTTAAAATATATCCATATTTACTTGTATATGAGTTTTTGTCCTCGTAGGATACCGTTAACCTATTCGCAGGTATGACCAAAAAAATTTAATTTTTTTAACGGTAGTTTCAAAACTCCATATTCAAATTTTTAAAAATTTTGTTAAACAAATTTCAGAATTTTTTGATCATCACATGGGGATTTATTGACAACATAATAGGGAATAACAATGTGAAAAAAGTATGTCAATACCTCCTATAGTTTTTCCGTACCTGCGATATAAATTTTGCGATTTTCGAGAAAAACTAATTTTTTGGCCATATTTTGGGGAATGACCAGAATTTCCTTACTGTAACGATTTTTAAGTAAAAGCTATTCAGAATAATATAGTCCAGGTAATTTTAAATATAGTCTGAAAGTTTTACTAAAATCGGAAAAATTTAACCCTTAAATCGTGAAGGTCAAAGGTCAATTTTTTCAATATTTGGAATTTCTCACGGAAAGATAGCGAAATATTATATATTTTTGTGCCGATTTTGATGAAACTTACGAAAAATATAAAATGAAGTCTAGTATTCACAATAACAGTACAAAAATGGAAATTAACCCATGTGTTTCTACAATACATAGAACAATTCTAGAGGGGGGGACGGTCAAAATTCGCAATTTTATTTTTTTGGAGCACTCTAATGCACATTCAAACATACGATTTTTTGTCAAAAAAACCAACACACAACCAAACAAACGTTTAGTTGTATAAAAAACAACAACAACGCCAAAAGAAACAAAACACAAAAAAAAAAAACAAAATACGCAAAGCTTGCACATCCAAACATACGTTTTGTTGTTTTTTTGTCAAAGCATGCAATACATTGTGTTTTTTGATGAAATTTTCAGAGGTTGTCTCGGATTTTTGCTCATATCTCCGTTATTTATGGACGGATTTTGCTGATTTTAAATAGCAAAATTCTCGAAAGTATGTCTGACAGAATTGTTGAAGATTTGGATCCCGGAGATATCTGGGGCCTTCAGAAACAACAGACGGACGGACAGACAGACAGACAGGCAGACAGGCAGACAGGCAGACAGACAGACAGACAGACAGACAGACAGACAGACAGACAGACAGACAGACAGACAGACAGACAGACAGACAGACAGACAGACAGACAGACAGACAGACAGACAGACAGACAGACAGACAGACAGACAGACAGACAGACAGACATACAGACAGACAGACAGACAGACAGACAGACAGACAGACAGACAGACATACAGACAGACAGACAGACAGACAGACAGACAGACAGACAGACAGACAGACAGACAGACAGACAGACAGACAGACAGACAGACAGACAGACAGACAGACAGACAGACAGACAGACAGACAGACAGACAGACAGACAGACAGACAGACAGACAGACAGACAGACAGACAGACAGACAGACAGACAGACAGACAGACAGACAGACAGACAGACAGACAGACAGACAGACAGACAGACAGACAGACAGACAGACAGACAGACAGACAGACAGACAGACAGACAGACAGACAGACAGACAGACAGACAGACAGACAGACAGACAGACAGACAGACAGACAGACAGACAGACAGACAGACAGACAGACAGACAGACAGACAGACAGACAGACAGACAGACAGACAGACAGACAGACAGACAGACAGACAGACAGACAGACAGACAGACAGACAGACAGACAGACATACAGACAGACAGACAGACAGACAGACAGACAGACAGACAGACAGACAGACAGACAGACAGACAGACAGACAGACAGACAGACAGACAGACAGACAGACAGACAGACAGACAGACAGACAGACAGACAGACAGACAGACAGACAGACAGACAGACAGACAGACAGACAGACAGACAGACAGACAGACAGACAGACATACAGACAGACAGACAGACAGACAGACATACAGACAGACAGACAGACAGACAGACAGACAGACAGACAGACAGACAGACAGACAGACAGACAGACAGACAGACAGACAGACAGACAGACAGACAGACAGACAGACAGACAGACAGACATACAGACAGACAGACAGACAGACAGACAGACAGACAGACAGACAGACAGACAGACAGACAGACAGACAGACAGACAGACAGACAGACAGACAGACAGACAGACAGACAGACAGACAGACAGACAGACAGACAGACAGACAGACAGACAGACAGACAGACAGACAGACAGACAGACAGACAGACAGACAGACAGACAGACAGACAGACAGACAGACAGACAGACAGACAGACAGACAGACAGACAGACAGACAGACAGACAGACAGACAGACAGACAGACAGACAGACAGACAGACAAAACACAAAAAAAAAAACAAAATACGCAAAGCTTGCACATCCAAACATACGTTTTGTTGTTTTTTTGTCAAAGCATGCAATACATTGTGTTTTTTGATGAAATTTTCAGAGGTTGTCTCGGATTTTTGCTCATATCTCCGTTATTTATGGACGGATTTTGCTGATTTTAAATAGCAAAATTCTCGAAAGTATGTCTGACAGAATTGTTGAAGATTTGGATCCCGGAGATATCTGGGGCCTTCAGAAACAACAGACGGACGGACAGACAGACAGACAGACAGACAGACAGGCAGACAGGCAGACAGACAGACAGACAGACAGACATACAGACAGACAGACAGACAGACAGACAGACAGACATACAGACAGACAGACAGACAGACAGACAGACAGACAGACAGACAGACAGACAGACAGACAGACAGACAGACAGACAGACAGACAGACAGACAGACAGACAGACAGACAGACAGACAGACAGACAGACAGACAGACAGACAGACAGACAGACAGACAGACAGACAGACAGACAGACAGACAGACAGACAGACAGACAGACAGACAGACAGACAGACAGACAGACAGACAGACAGACAGACAGACAGACAGACAGACAGACAGACAGACAGACAGACAGACAGACAGACAGACAGACAGACAGACAGACAGACAGACAGACAGACAGACAGACAGACAGACAGACAGACAGACAGACAGACAGACAGACAGACAGACAGACAGACAGACAGACAGACAGACAGACAGACAGACAGACAGACAGACAGACAGACAGACAGACAGACAGACAGACAGACAGACAGACAGACAGACAGACAGACAGACAGACAGACAGACAGACAGACAGACAGACAGACAGACAGACAGACAGACAGACAGACAGACATACAGACAGACAGACAGACAGACAGACAGACAGACAGACAGACAGACAGACAGACAGACAGACAGACATACAGACAGACAGACAGACAGACAGACAGACAGACAGACAGACAGACAGACAGACAGACAGACAGACAGACAGACAGACAGACAGACAGACAGACAGACAGACAGACAGACAGACAGACAGACAGACAGACAGACAGACAGACAGACAGACAGACAGACAGACAGACAGACAGACAGACATACATACAGACAGACAGACAGACAGACATACAGACAGACAGACAGACAGACAGACAGACAGACAGACAGACAGACAGACAGACAGACAGACATACAGACAGACATACAGACAGACAGACAGACAGACAGACAGACAGACAGACAGACAGACAGACAGACAGACAGACAGACAGACAGACAGACAGACAGACAGACAGACAGACAGACAGACAGACAGACAGACAGACAGACAGACAGACAGACAGACAGACAGACAGACAGACAGACAGACAGACAGACAGACAGACAGACAGACAGACAGACAGACAGACAGACAGACAGACAGACAGACAGACAGACAGACAGACAGACAGACAGACAGACAGACAGACAGACAGACAGACAGACAGACAGACAGACAGACAGACAGACAGACAGACAGACAGACAGACAGACAGACAGACAGACAGACAGACAGACAGACAGACAGACATACAGACATACAGACATACAGACATACAGACATACAGACATACAGACAGACAGACAGACAGACAGACAGACAGACAGACAGACAGACAGACAGACAGACAGACAGACAGACAGACAGACAGACAGACAGACAGACAGACAGACAGACAGACAGACAGACAGACAGACAGACAGACAGACAGACAGACAGACAGACAGACAGACAGACAGACAGACAGACAGACAGACAGACAGACAGACAGACAGACAGACAGACAGACAGACAGACAGACAGACAGACAGACAGACAGACAGACAGACAGACAGACAGACAGACAGACAGACAGACAGACAGACAGACAGACAGACAGACAGACAGACAGACAGACAGACAGACAGACAGACAGACAGACAGACAGACAGACAGACAGACAGACAGACAGACAGACAGACAGACAGACAGACAGACAGACAGACAGACAGACAGACAGACAGACAGACAGACAGACAGACAGACAGACAGACAGACAGACAGACAGACAGACAGACAGACAGACAGACAGACAGACAGACAGACAGACAGACAGACAGACAGACAGACAGACAGACAGACAGACAGACAGACAGACAGACAGACAGACAGACAGACAGACAGACAGACAGACAGACAGACAGACAGACAGACAGACAGACAGACAGACAGACAGACAGACAGACAGACAGACAGACAGACAGACAGACAGACAGACAGACAGACAGACAGACAGACAGACAGACAGACAGACAGACAGACAGACAGACAGACAGACAGACAGACAGACAGACAGACAGACAGACAGACAGACAGACAGACAGACAGACAGACAGACAGACAGACAGACAGACAGACAGACAGACAGACAGACAGACAGACAGACAGACAGACAGACAGACAGACAGACAGACAGACAGACAGACAGACAGACAGACAGACAGACAGACAGACAGACAGACAGACAGACAGACAGACAGACAGACAGACAGACAGACAGACAGACAGACAGACAGACAGACAGACAGACAGACAGACAGACAGAAATGGCTATTTGCGAATAACGAATAATTCGAACAATTTTATGTAGAATAATCGAATAAAACGAATAAATGGGCATATATATTTAAATTTATTAAATTGCTTAAAATGTTTCAAAATTTCAAATTTAAATAAGTAATAATGACTCACAAAAATTGAATTGTTTCTGAAATCCGAAAATAACTAAAGACAAAGGGACTTTCGATCATTGTAGAAACAAATCTTTCAAAAGTTTTAACTGAGGACTTGAACCAATGAAAATAAAAGGTACGGAATAAAATATTTGTTATTTAGCTGGCGAAATATTAAAAGAACCGAAATTAATAATCAAAATATTAACTTAGATTAAAGTGGAGTTGAATATGATGGAGAGTGTGATTTTGAAACGTCGAAAGTGATATTGAGGATGACATTTATAATGATTACATTGAAAGAGATGAAGTCCATGATCTTAAAATATATCGATGGCTTAATATAGAAAGGTCGTATCTCGTTTTCTTTTTTTTTCAAAATCGGGTTTTTTACATATTCTGGTAGACAAAACTCAAATAGACCTCCCTTAAAAATAACAGATTTACAGTAATTATAAAAAAGTCCTAACTCATTTAAAAAATCGTTTGAAAGAAAAACCCCTAACTAATTTAAAGTGGAATGCATATTTTTTGGTTTATATTTAAACAAACAACTCTTCTACAAATATTTTTTGATATATTACAATTTTTTTGTTTTTTTTTTCACTTTCACTTTCTGATATTATTGAGTTTTTTCCTTCTCCTGTAAAGTAACGTTGAGATACGACCTTTCTATATTATGCCATCGATATGTATGTAAGTGATGTTATTAACCGCGTACGTAAGTCTTGCAAAATATTTAATAAATCGAATGATAAACACAAATATTGCAAATCTTTATTGTTTAATTCCCCAAGACCACTTAATTAAAGAATTAGTTATTCAATTTAAAAGCCGAATTAATGAACGACATAAAAAGATTCTTAATACGTTTATATTGTATTTGAATTCAGATCATGTCTTCGGTATCTTCAGAATTTGCAAAAATTAAGTTTTTTTCGGAAACTGACAATCTGCACTCCTTCAATACAAATGGGGTTTTCAATTAGACATTTCGTGTTCTCGACTGAAGCGCCAGAAGTTCAAAAATGTTTAATCATATTATCGTTTTTTTTAATATTTTACTGCTTTACTAAATTACATATATCTCAATTGTTTAACCATATAGAAATTCATACATCAAAACATAGATAAACATTGCTATAGGCTTTTATCAAGTGTATATCTTATATCTATGGGCCTCTCCATTTTCCTGGTATAGTAATTTAAACTTGGGTCTCAAATATACTGATTTTTTTTTCTAAGAATATTATATAGCTTGCCAAAAAAAAGACCTTCGAAGCCCATCCAATGACTATATCAATGACTATATACATCATTTAAAGAAACTTCTGTGGAATGTCGAAATACTTTTTTTTAATTTTTATGGAATGGAATTTTTAGAAATATTTTATTTTTTATTGTTTTGTAGAATTAATCTGATCAGAATATTTCTGTTGAAAATTTTATGATGGACCTTGTTTTCGAATGTTTTTTAACATTATCAATACTTGAATTGTTAACTTTAACGTTATTTTTTGTTTTTATTTAACAATAAACTACTAAAAAACCGACATCAAAACTTTTTTAAAAAAATTTAAATTACTCGAATAATTCGATTAATTTTAAACGTGTGATCGAATTATTCGAACAAGTTAAAATCTATTATTCGAATTATTCGTTTTATTCGAACAAGAGACAAATCGAATAATTCGATTTACATTTTAAATTTGAGCTCATAAATGGATTTTTGCCGATTTTTTTTAATTTTAGACCCGAGTTGCCCAAATTTTCTGGCTCATGCACTGGCACCTACGCTAGAAAGTTGAACCAACGTAAATAAACTCTCCAACAATGTAAAATTTCGTTATAATGCCTCCAATAGTTCCAGTGATACCGAATTATTTAAAAAAAAGTTTCTAAACCAATGTGCAGCATCTATGTGAGCGTCTACATCATTTTATATATAGTTATTTTTGCAAACAATTTTAAAAACTAAAACTAATTTCCATTAGAGCTGCCATAGGAAACTGTTTTTTTTTTTTTGAAAAGTCCTTTCAAAAAGAACATTTAAGGATTAAAATATTCTACAAAATTTTTTGCCGTAAAATTTCATTGGGGTCACCAAAGACACTAAAGTTGAAAATAGAGCCCTTTACGCTTAATTAGCAAAATTACACGCTATATCGGGTTTCACATTTTTTAAAAATATCTCCAAAAATCTAAGTATCTAAGTATGATCTGAAATTTAAAATGTAAATAGTCCATAAAGAGATATACAAAATATATGTAAGTTATATCTTTTAGTTCAAGAGATATTTTGGTTTATTTATTTATTTTTTTTAATTTTGCTCGATCTTTTTTTGTTTTTTTTTTATATATGGCGGGCCTACGAAGGTTCGAAATTTTTTTTTAAATATTATCTATATTTGCTATAAAATTTCGAAAACAATAAAAATAACATGCCAAAAGTTATCTTATCCCTATAAAAAGTTACAAGCATCCAAAGTTGGAACATGAAAAAATGGCCATATTTTTACGTTTTTCCAAAATAAATATAAGCTTTTTGTATAAGTGGTTGGTATTTTTTGAAAACCTAAGGACTTGAAGCTTAATAGTTTGGTAAAGTGAAATAATTTTATGAATTTTTCGGACGTCATTTACCTTAGAAACTAAAAAATTATAATATAAGGATTTTTCATGAACAAATATATAAAGTTTGAATTAATTTAAAATTGCAACGGTTAAAGATAATACATCAAAATTGGAAATAGTGTAGATCCAAATGTCCTTAAATCAATGGCGTTACAATTTTTTAAACTTTTTATTTTAAAATACCAAAATTTCTAAAACGGGGAAAATGTATTCCAAAAACTGAGTTTTTTAGAAAATACCCTTCTGCGATGTTATTTACCGTGTGATAGCAAAATAACTTTGTACGTATTTGAGTAATATATAGGGCTCTATAAACATGATGCCTTTGCGAGGATCGGTGCATCGCCTTTTTATAATTTTTTACTGAAACCAATTTTTTTTTTAAATTGTAAAAATTTGGATAAGTCTGGAGGCGACTAGGTCCACTTAGGTGAGGCAAGTTTTATTTTACACGCTTTTGCATTAGGTTCTCTTTTCGGGTCATATACAAATTTTATATAGTCCCGAAGAAAATTTTTTCTACAAAAGAAAAAATATAGCCATTTTTTCATGTTCCAACTTTGGATGAGTGTAACTTGTTTTCGAAATTTTATAGCAAATATAGATAATATTTAAAAAAAATTTCGAACCTTCGTAGGCCCGCCATATCTAAAAAACCAAAAAAAGATCGAGCGGAATTAAAAAAAAAATAAATAAATAAACCTAAATATCTCTTGAACTAAAAGACATATATTTTGTATATCCCCTTATGAACTATCTACATTTTAAATTTCAGCTCATTCGGATCATACTTGGATTTTTGGAGATATTTGTAAAAAATGCTAATTAAGAGTAAAGGACTCTATTTACAACTTTTGTGTCTTTGGTGACCCCCAATGAAATTCTACGGCAAAAAGTTTCGTAGAATATTTTAATCCTTAAATGTCCTTTTTGAAAGGACTTTTATTAAATTTTCTCGAAAAAGGGGTCAATTTGACCCCTAAAGATAGAAGATAGGGGGTTAAGATCTTCCACAGAAATTATCCCCATAAAATTCCACAATATAACTCTGACAATAAGAATTCTCTCAGATATTAACTTTTTCAGTTAGTATAATGCTACCTTCGAGCAAAAAATTAAAACTTTGACCCACTGTAAAAAAAATCAGACCAGCTGGACTATAAGTTTATTCTACAAATATGATCTACTCAGCATGCCCTTTCATAATTATAGGGTCGCTGTTCTGTTCCAATCAAAAAGTCTCAATTTGCTGGACAGTGTAATTAAAAGAAGTTAAGTTTAAAAATAATATTGGCATCTATGTATGTATGTACATTTGATTTCATAATTTTATTTGAAACTGTTCATCTGTATTAAAAGAAGTTTGAGTATGAATGCATTTAATATTTTTTATTAGTACGTATTATTAATGGGGATTCCTATACGATCCCATCAAAATGAAAATTCATCAAGCCCCTGCTGCCAACAACGATGTTTCGTATGATCGCCCTTCTAATGATCGTCATCGTATGGATCTCGTTGCAAATGTGTTCAACCGCATAAAGCGGAAGACAGCTGTGTTGGCAAGTATCGTATAAATGATTTAAAACTTACTTTTGGACTTTTAATACCTTTGGATTCGTCTTGGTTGAGGTGTAAATGAATGAATAAGTATGAATATATGTATATTAGGGATATAACAAATTTTGGCGAAATTTTTTGCATACCACCACGTAATGGCCAATGTTGTAAGGTACGCGGAATTAAATTGCAACAAAACAGAAAACGCTATATTTGTTTCCAACGTTAAACCAAATAATATATAAAACCCTAAAATAGACAATTGTATTAATTTAATGCAAGCAAACAATTTTTCATATTCATGTACTTTGTGGCAGTTATGATGAAAGTTATATACATGTGTTAGAAATACCGATGTTTGCACTTATCTGAGCTTTTTCAGTGTCTTATTTATGCAGATTTTTATTTTAAATAATCTACAAAAACTCTTCAATTTAAAAAGGTCCAAAAACTCTCAAATTAGTTTTAATTTAAAAACATTGGGACATTTTTTCTCTTTTGAAAGTGTGGAATTTCATCTGTGCTTGACAGTTGGATGATGGAACAGTTAAGAAGAACTTTCTTTTTAAAAAAATAATCTCTGATGTTTCTTTTTATGAAATTATTAATTATGTGTATGTGAAATCAAATTCCAAAAAAGTAAAAATTTGCAATTTACATCTGATTGATTAAGATCCTTATATACGTAGGTAGTTCTTATTTTGTTAACATTTTGAAATAAGTAAAAGCCAGATTATCAATATTATCTACATATATTAGGGTGATCGATTCTTCGAAATTTTTTAGAAACCGGTTTTCGGTTTCTTCAAAAATTGCAACCTAATATAAACCGGTTTCGGTTTTTTAATAATAACCGGTTTTTTGGAAAAATATTAAAACGCATAGTAATATGAAGAACAAAATTTTATTCATTAAAATAATAGTTATTAAAACAAAAACAGTTCATGGAAAACATAACGAAAGAAAAAAGAAATCATATAATTATGATAAAGAATTGACATGAAATCCCCCATACATATTTGGTGGTCAATAGTTATATCCCTAATGTACATACATGAGCATTAGGGTGGCCCTTAATAAACGAAAGTTGGATTTTGGCCATTCTCACCCTCCAGTTTGGTAAACATTAGTAAAAAAAAGCATCCTGAACAAATTTTAAAAAAATTTCAGTTTTGGTAAAAATTTTGCCATTAAATAATTACTTTTGCAATTTAATTTAAAAGAATCGAAATGTGTACGTAATTGTCGTTCTTAGAAGATATAAAAGACAAAAATTGGTTAAAAAATGTTTAAGTTATTAAAAATTCGCCAGGCCATTAACGTGTCTCAGGCCACTAGAACAAGAAATGTAGGAACAAAATTAACATATTTTGATATATATTAAAATAAAAGCTTATTTTTACTTAGAATATGTCCATATTTACTTGTATATGAGTTTTTGTCTTCGTTGGATACCGTTAACCTATTCTTAGGTATGAACAGAAAAATTAAAGTTTTTAACGGCAGTTTCAAAACTCTATTTTCAAATTTTTAAAAATTTTACCTTTGACCTTAACGATTTAAGGGTTAACGTTTTCCGATTTTAGTAAAAGTTTCAGAGTATATTTAGAATTATCTGGACTATAATATTCTGAATAAGTTTTGCTTAAAATCCATAAGAGTAAGGAAATAGAGCTCATTCGGCAAAAAATTGCCAAATAATTGGTTTTTCTCCAAAATTTCAAAATTTAAATCGCAGGTACGGAAAAACTATAAGAGATATTTTCATAATTTTTTCACATTTTTATTCCCTATTATATTCTTAATAAATCCCAATGAGATGATCAAAAAATTCTGAAATTTGTTTAACAAAATTTTTAAAAATTTGAATATGGAGTTTTGAAACTGCCGTTAAAAAATTTAAATTTTTTTGTTCATACCTAAGAATAGGTTAACGGTATCCAACGAAGACAAAAACTCATATACAAGTAAATATGGACATATTCTAAGTAAAAATAAGCTTTTATTTTAATATATATCAAAATATGTTAATTTTGTTCCTACATTTCTTGTTCTAGTGGCCTGAGACACGTTAATGGCCTGGCGAATTTTTAATAACTTAAACATTTTTTAACCAATTTTTGTATTTTATATCTTAATAGAACGACAATTACGTACACATTTCGATTCTTTTAAATTAAATTGCAAAAGTAATTATTTAATGGCAAAATTTTTACCAAAACTGAAAAAAATGCCTTTTTCCCCCTTGTAAATGCATCTCAAAACTTCAGAGGGCTTGCGGCACGTCTTAACCCCAACCGATTTAACTAAAATTTTTCAGGATGCTTTTTTTACTATTGTTCACCAAACTGGGGGGTGAGAATGGCCAAAATCCAACTTTCGTTTATTAAGGGCCACCCTAATGAGCATACATATGTACGTATGTATGTACGAATTTAAGAATGTCTGGCGTAAAGATAATTTAGCATTTTATTGCTATTAACGCCCTCCCTCGCAATTCTCAAAAAAAAAGAACTCATTGGCTAAATATTAGGGTGATCGATTCTTCTACATTTTTTAGAAACCGGTTTTCGGTTTCTTCTAAAAATTGTTTTTTAATAATAACTAGTTAACCGGTTTTTTTGGCAAAATATTAAAACGTCTAGAAATAAGAAGAAACAAAATTTTATTTATTCAAATAATAGTTATTAAAAACAGTTCATGCACAAAAATAACAAAACTGAAAAGAGATCATATAATTATGATAAAGAATATACATACATGTATTCGAATAACAAAAAATAAGCCTTTTTAAAACCCTTAAATACTTTTTAGTTCTAATTTTGATTACATCTTGTAACCTTCACAAGGTCTTCGGGCCAAATTTGAAATTAAAATTTAAAGTTTCTAAAAGTGAGTGGATGATATTTAATGAATTTTATTTAATTTCAAATGTCAAGAACTACGTTAAGATTTTATAAACAAAATTGGCAAACAAATATCTACAAAATTGTTTATACTTACGGTCTTGGGTCATATTTGACCTGGAGCATTAATTTAATTTCTAAAATTTTATGACATTTAATTAATTTCAAAAGTCAAAAACTACGTTAGGTTTTCAAAAACAAAAATTGGAAAAAAAAATCTATTTACTATATGGGTCAAATGGACCGTAAACGTCATTAAATGTGAAGACCTTATGAAGGTTATAATAATCTCTTAAGAATAAAATACAGTTTAAAAGCTTTCTAGATCGCTGAGACATACATATGTCTAAATATAAAAAGTCTACTAAAATAGTTGGAGTATTTGTTTAACTCATAAAAACACTCTTTTAGAAAAAACCGGCTATTCGAGGAGAAAAACCCGGTTTCTTAGATATTCGAAATGTGAGCTTTTCAAAAAAACCGAAACCGACTTACCAAAATAACCGGTTATTAAAAACCAGGTCGATCACCCTACTAAATATACATTTTTTATATATTTTGGAGAATAAAAATTATACGTAATAACAAAAAGTTATTAATTTTGTATTAAACTTGACTTTACCAGTTAAAAAGGGTTGGTGGAAGTTTTCTTATTTTGATTTTTCATTTTATATACATAAATGTACATGGGTCTAATTTTGTTTTACGTAAACCAGTGATGTTCATCCCATACAACAATTGTTTAAAAAATTTAAACACATTTGTTACGCTCTTTTAAAGAGCGTAATAAATGTCTCATTTTTTCAGAAATTCAATAAGCATTGTTGTTGGTTGGTTTTTGGATGAAGCATAGCAAACACACGTGTTTCAATTACAATTGAACACAAAAAAACAAAGTTAAAAATAAACAGAAAATTTGAGAGTATTTCGGCCGTATAATGTATATTCTTTCATTTCCTTAAAATTTAAATTATATTCATTTAATAAATTGGTTTTATTTGACAAAAATTCTAAATTTAAACTTTCTTCATTTTGTTATTATTTTAAGTGTTTGACATTATGTTTGCTGGGTAGCTCTCTCACCAAATATCTTCATTTTTATTTTTGAACATCACTGACGTAAACACTACAGTATTACATTTTTTTCTTTTTTGATCTGGAAAGAGAACATAATGCAAAGAAGTATAAAATAAAATTTGACTCACTTAGCGGACATTGTCCCCACAGACTATTTAAACTTTGCCAATTTTTAAACAAAAATTTAGGTTTGAGTAAAAAATTCTAAAATCGCAAAGCACCGATCCACACTTTGAATTTCTAATGAAAATATAGCGAAATGTTATATAGTTTTGGGCCGATTTTAATGAAACTTAAGGAAAATATAACATAAAGTCTAGAATTTAAAATAACAGCACAAAAATGGAAATTAACCCTTAGCAGCACTTGGGGTCCAAATGACCCACAACTTTTAAAATTAAGAAAAACACAGCCATTTTGACACCAAGTGCTCTTAAAGGTTAAAATCCATTTTGCACTGTTGTTGTAAATGTTAGACCCCAATGTATATTTTCTTCAAGTTTCATTAAAAACGGCCCAGAAATATATAACATTTCGCCATCTTTTCATTAGAAATTCCAAATATTGAAAAATTTGATCTTTGACCTACACTGAAATTTTCCGTCAAAAATTTTCGTAGAATATTTTAATCCTTAAATGTCGTTTTTAAAAGGACTTTTTTGATTTTCTCAAAATAAGGGTCAAATTGACCCCTAAAGAGAGGAGATGGAGGATTAAGATCTTCCACAAAAATTATCCCCATAAAATTCCACAATATAACTCTGGCAATAAGAATTCTCTCAGATATAAACCTGCAAAATTTTTTTCAGTTAGTATTTATTTGACCCACTGTAAAAAAAAAATCAGACTGGACTATAAGTTTATTCTACAAAAGTTATCTACTCAACATGCCCATTCAGAATTATAGGGTCGCTATTCTGTTCCAATCAAAAAGTCTCAATTTGTTGGACAGTGTTATTAGTTGGTTTATCCACTCATTTGGAAAGTTGATTTCCTTTAGTATAATTTGGATTCTATTCATATTCTCAGTTTCGAATTGTTGGTCGCTTATCTTCATAATTTTGTTAATTAGATTCATCGCTGTATTGATCTTTTTATCATTTTGTGTTGAGTGGAAATTCATTAATCGTCCAGATGCAACTGAGTATCATGTCCTCAACCTTATATTTTATTATGGCAAATAAATAGTCAACATATTTTGTGATAAGTTGTATTTGAATATTTTTCTCTTGTAGTTCCTGTTGGTGATAATGGATTTCCCATTGGCATACCATATGTCTGGTAGTTCCCGTTACTGATTGGTAAAGCAAATTTTGAACCGAGAGAAGTATCCATTAGCTATCATCGGGAATATTTATTGATGTATTGATTTCAAAGAAGTAAAACTTCCCGCATATGACGCTTAGTTGGCACAAAATTCGACATTTTCGAAGCCAAAAAAAAAAAAACTTTGTTGTTTACATTAGGTGTTCGGGTACTTTCCAGTAACTGTCAATCTGGAAAATATACAAAAAAGTAGGCGAACAACAATTTGTAAAACTTTGCAATTAAAACAAACCTTTGATTGCAAACAGCTGATTCGTAATGTCCACTTTTAAATAAAAAAATGGATGTTATAAATGGAATGGAAATCATGAAATAAAATATAGAAATATTGAGCATGAACTATAATTTAAGATTAACTTGCGAATGTGAGTTGAACTAATGAACCTTGTTTCCGAAATGTTTAAATGGGAAACGGTGGAGTTGATATAAAAATCGCATGATATTACTCATACTTTTTAAAATAATAAACATTCATAATAATATACTATAAATTGTATTTAAAACGTTTGTTTTGTGATATTTTACTTCTTATTTTAAAACTTGTAAATTTGCAACCATATGTTTTTAACAAATTTTTTTATGTTGATATTTTATAAACAAAAGATAAAACAAACCACCACTGGATACAGCGTACTCGAATTAGATTAACCCGCCACCACGCATTACAGATTTTCAACTAACACAGTTTTATTAATTGCAATAAAAATACTACTTACAATTCTTATAAATATATTAAACTAGTTGACCGCGCCGGCTTGGCCCGGTAGCATTTACTAATGTTAGTTCTTCAAGTTTCTCCAACCCACATACACCTGCCTGTTCTTGTTTATTTGCAAATAAAATATCTAAATTTGTACTGCATACTTTAGGGAGTTTTTTATTACAGTTGACTGGACTCAAAAAAAAATCCGAGTTTTACCACGAATTTTTTTACTTTACACACCATCTCCTGAAAATTTCGAATGGAATTAAAAAAAATCAGGCAAATCGCTCAAGCCTTTCTCACGTGATGTCATTAAATACATGAACCATTTCATTTTTATATACATACATATATATTAAACCAATTAAAAAAGAAAAAGGGGAATGTGAAAAGTTTCAAAAAGAAAATTTTAAATAAAAATTAAGTTTATTTAGTAAATATTTGGCTAGAGTAACTGACAACTAGATTAGCCAAAACCGAAAACCGTTCAACCGGTTTTTTCATCTTTGTAAACTCCACCGGTATCGGTTTTATTAACTTTTCGTTTTTTTGACAAACCGGCTTTTGTAAGACTGTTAACCGGTTTTAGTGAAATATATTTTCTAAAGCTCATTGAAACATATTTATGAAAAACTTTGATACTATTTTTAAAAATATTGATTTATTTTATAGATAACACTATGCACAAAATGTACACCTTTTTTTGTAGGGTTGTGTGTAGTGTTTATAAAAAAACCGACTTTTTAAAAAACCAGTTTGTCGGTTATCCGAAAATTGGCCTTTTTTAAAAAACCGGTTTTTCGGTTAACCGACATTGAAAAAACCGGTTAAACCGGTTAACCGTCATATATGTGTAAAAATCATAAAATGTCCAATAAAGTATATAAAGCTTTAAAATTTGTAGTTTTTAGTAGTCAGGAATGGTTAATTTATAAAACTATAAATATACAAAAGTGCTAAGTGCATTTTATTTTGTAAAAATTTCAAAATTATTATCTCAGTCAAATGGAGTCGAGTATAATTATGTTACTAAATATATAATACTTGTTTTAATTATTGGTTTATTCATTAAATTTCAACCAAAAAATGTAAATCAATTTTTTAATTAAATATTTGATAATTTTGAAATTTTATTATCACCTCTACTTTCTGATATGAAACAGAAAATGTTACAAGTCCCAAAAAAGGACCTATAAGATGCAAACGCACTTCTTCTTAGCTGTAATTATTTGTCATTGTAAATCATACCAAATAATTAATAAAACTCCATTATCAGATTTCAAAAATATTTCAAATCAAATTAAATTTTGTCTCTCCTGTAATATTTCTGAAAAGCTAACGAAATGATTAATACATTTAAATTTTAAGAACAAAATACACTAATGAAGTCAAAATTATTGAAAGAATTTATGTACATCGAATTCAATTTAACATTTGGTAAAATCATCACTAAGTTTTTAATGAATCATTAGTAAGTTTTAGCCTAAACATATAGAATTATGCGAAATTTAATTTAAATTTTTAATAGTTCCACTATTATTTATTATTTATTCTGAAATAGCTTTTAAGTAACCGAGTGATAAAAACCGGATAAACCGGTTAACCGAAAATCAACATTTTAAATTAACCGGTTCGCAAAAAACCGAGATTTCGAAGAAAACCCGGTTTTTCGGTTAACCGGTTTATAAACACTAGTTGTATGGCAGCCAATAAAATGAATTTGATTTGATCTTCATAAAATACTCTATCAGAAAAACGGTATACCTCAACATTTTAAAAGATAATTTGGCACAGAGCGTCGAAAATTTGGGCTTGGATAGAACTCGGGTCTGTCAGCAAGACAACGTTCCTTAGCACACTGCCAAAATAGTAAAGGAATGACTGCTTTACCATACTCCCAAACAGTTGGATTATCTTCCCCTGTCACCCCATCGAACATTTGTGGGAGCATCTGGACCGGCAAATAAGAAAAAGGGAAATTACCGGCAAGAATTCAATCAAATCGGTGATAATGGAGGAATTGTAAAAAAATTTCCCCCGAAGTAACTAAAAATCTTGTGGAATCGATGCCCAGAAGACGGCAAGCTGTTATAAAATCAATTGGCAATCAAACAAAATCCTAATTTTTTAAGTAACATTGTTATTTTAAAACAGAGGTAATGTACAATTACTTTTGACGATATAAATATGAAGATTTTTTTGTATTTGTTGTTGTTAGAATTTCATGTTTAATCAAATTATAAAATACTAGCTGACTCGGTGCGCTTCGCCACCCCAATTAGAAGAAAGAAATAGTACTATTAAGTCTACCGCTCACTCGGGTCCATATAATCTTTGTTTCATGTTTCTAAATTCATTGGTGAAAAAATTACTAAAAGTACCATTCGAATAAACAAATAGTACCAAAAAGTCTACCCCTAGAATCCTAACTCACTTAGGACCATATATGTTTAATTTCATGTTTCTAAGTCCATTGTTATAGAAATTTCAAAAAACTACCATTAGATTAATGAAAAAGTATCATGAAGTATCCCCTTGAATTTTCACTCACTAAGGACCATATATACTTGTAGTTTCCCACTCACTTGGGTCCATATAAGCTTTATTTCATGTTTCTAGGTTCATTGGTGAAGAAATTACAAAAAGTACCATTAGATTAAAGAAAAAGTATCATGAAGTATCCCCTTGAATTTGCAGTCACTTAGGACCAAATATGTTTAATTTCATGTTTCTAAGTCCATTGTTATAGAAAATTCAAAAAAGTACCATTAGAATATAGAAAAAGTACCAGAAAGTCCACACTTGTGGTTTCCCACTCACTAGCTTCCATATAAGCTTTATTTCACGTTTCTATGTTCATTGGTGAAGAAATTATTAATAGTACCATTATAATAAATAAAAAATACCAAAAAGTCTCCCCCTAGAATTCTCACGCACTTAGGACCATGTATGCTTAATTTCCACTTGTGGATTCCTACCCACTCGGGCCCATGTAAGCTTTATTTCATGTTTCTAAGTTCATTGGTGAAGAAAATACAAAAAGTACCATTCGAATAAAGAAAAAGTACCAAAAAGTCTCCCCCTAGAATTCTCACTCACTTAGGACCATATATGCTTAATTTAATGTTTCTAAGTCCAGTGTAATAGAAAATTCAAAAAGTACCATTAGAAGAATGAAAAAGTACCTATAGTTCAGTTCTCACATTTTGGTACTTAAATATAATCCCTTATTTCTCACACTAACTTCACTCAGATACATATCAGCTAACTTTAATGTCGATAAGTGAAATAATTTAAAATATTAAATAGGTACCATTAGGAGAAAAATACCAATTTCCCTTTTCCGCCTTGAACACCCCTCAAGTTTGAAATTTAAAAATATTACATTTTGCAAAAGTTGTTTATGCTACAGACATGTCTCAATCGATTAAAATCTGTGTTAATGTGCCCAATAATAAATATGTTTTAAAAAAAGTACCAAACTGTTTACCCGGATTTGGCCTAAAATACACCATGGCACTCGAGGTCCAAATTACACCATGTTAGTTAATTTTTGTATGAATCCAGGAACCAAAAAAAATTATCAACATCGGCTTAATAATTTGCAATAAAATGTATTTTCCCGATTTTATCCCCTTTTTGGTACTTTTTTATCCCCATTTCGGTGGTAAAATATTGTGAAAATAAAGTTGTAAATATAATACATTAAGATGTACAGTTTCTTTTGACGTTCACAGTACATTTAGAAAACGAATTTCCAAATAAAACAAGCTCTAAATAATTAAAAGCTGTCCACAACTTTTCATTCTATTCACAAAAAATAATACAAATATCCCATAATATTTTATCAAAGTACATAACTTATAGTAAATAGCTACATCGTACAGTGCACAGTGGTATAGAAAGAAAAGATGCAAATAAATATAAACCTATAGTCCGATTTGAATGAAATTTGACATGCGCAAAGAAGAAGTGTTGTCGAGTGTAAGGTTTGACCGCATGAGTCCACCAGAGGTGCGGCCAGGGGTCCCCAAAGTAGGAATCGGGTATGATAAATTTTTAAAACGATTCTATTTCTTCGTTCAAAAAGTGGCTATCAACTATCTTTATTAGCTTAGGAGATATTCTCATTTGAAAATTAAATTATCAACATTTTTACCCACCATACTCTATTTTTTTTTATAACAGCGGGTCCAATATTTGAATAAAGTTAAAATTATATTTAGAGTTTAATCTATTATTATTTAAAAAATCTTTGAAAATTAAAATAGATTTCGTGGAAAATTTATGGAAAAAAAGGTACCTAAAAACAACAGTAAAAAATTAGTATACCTAAGACCTAAATTTTCAGCACTTACTTTCAAACTGTCCTTTAAAATGTTAAAATAGTCTCGGCTGTGTATTGTACTTTGAATAAATATAAGATTGTCAGGTGCTGCAGCTCACACCATCAAAGATCCAATGCCATGTTTAACGGTAGCACTAACGTTTTATGAAAGCAGCTCACTATTTATTTTTTTCCAGACTTTACCTCTCGATTTTGACCCAAAAAATCTCAAATTTACTCTCATAAGTAAATATTACATTATTCCAGAAATACTGTGGTGAATTTATGTAGGTTTCTGCAAAGAGTTTACGTTTACAAACCTTAGTGCTATTGTAAAACATGTCGGTGTGCAGCTGCAGGACCTAGCAATTTTGTATTAATTGAAAGTACAATGAACAGCTGAGACTACTTAAACATTTTAAAGGACAATTTGAAAGTAAGTGCTGTAAAGTTAGATCTTTCAAAAAGACAATGACTCAAAGCACACTGCCATAATTGTTAAGGATTCGCTACTGTTCCTAAGCAGTTTAATTCACTTCCGCAATCTCCAGACCTTAACCCAATCGAGCACCTGTTAAAAATTTTAGACCGAAATATTGGAAAACGAAGCATTTCATATAAGGAAACTCAGAACCCTCTTTAAAGGAAGAGCGGGAGGGAAATTACTAAAGATATAACTGAACATCTTGTAAACTCCATGAAAAGGCGACTTGAGGCCGTAATTAAGCTGAATGGGGACCAACAAAATATTTTTTTTACAAAATTATTTTTATTTTCGGATTTTGGCAATATAAAATAGAAAAACTGTATACTAATTTGTTACTGTTGTTTTTAGGTACTTTTTCCTTTTTTCCATAAATTTTCCACGAAATCAATTTTAATTTTTAAAGATTTTTAAATAATAAAACATTAAACTGTAAATTCAATTTTAAGTTTATTCAAAGTTATATAATTCGTTCACTAATTAAATTATTTAGCTTCATAGATGAAAATGCGTGTTGTATACTAAATTTTGACTCTGACTGTATAATATACAGTCACGAAAAACACAACCATTTTGACCCCAAGTCCTCTTAAAAGTTAAAATCCATTTTTGCACTGTTGTTGTAAATGCTAGATACCAATATATATTTTCCTCAAGTTTCATGAAAAATATATAACATTTCGCCCAAAAATATATAACATTTCGCTATCTTTTCATTAGAAATTCCAAATATTGAAAAATTTGACCTTTGACCTTCACGATTCAAAGGTTATCGTTTTCCGATTTTAGTAAAACTTTCAGAACATATTTAGAATTACAAGGACTATAATATTATGAATAGATTTTACTTAAAATTTATAACAGTATGGAAATTGGACTCATTCGCCTAAATATGGACAAAAAATTTGTTTTTCTTGAAAAACGCAAAATTTAAATCGCTGGTACGGAAAAACTGTAAGAGGTATTGACATAATTTTTTCATATTTTTATTCCCTATTTTGATCTCAATAAACCCCAATGTGATGATCGAAAAAATCTGAAATTTGTTTAACAAAATTTTTAAAAATTTGAAAATGAAGTTTTGAAACAGCCGTTAAAAAAAATTATTTTTTTTGGCCATACCTGCGAATAGGTTAACGGTATCCTACGAAGACAAAAACTCATATACAAGTAAATATGGAAATATTTTAAGTAAAAATTAGTTTTTTAATCAAATTTTGTCATATATATGTCATTACAACGATAATTACGTACATATTTCGATTCTTTTGCATTCAATTGCAAAAGTATTTATTTAATAGCAAAATTTTTTCAAAAACTGAAAAATTTGCATTTTTCTCTAATTTTGGCGATAATACAGTTTTTGGGTCATTTTGAACCAAAGGAGATACAGGGTTAATTTCCAAAAAAAAAATTTTAATGTAATATTCATTAATATAAATAAATCTACACATTTCTAGAAAACAATGCAGAAAGTTAACGAGTTTCACCTATTTATTCTATATTAACAGTAAAATTTAGCATATATCTGAACTTTGACCTCGATGCGCGTCCAGAAATCGTTGCCCGATTTGGCTCAAATTTTCAGCACTTAACATTTAGGCCTAGTGTCACAATATTCCACCCGGCACTCTTTGAAATCTAAAAAAAAAAATCGGCTGTCACTCTACTGTATATGTATATTTAAATTTATTTTAAATTGCTTAAAATTGTTCATAATTCCAAATTTAAATAAGTAATAATGACTTAAAATAAATATTGTTTCTGAAATTCGACAAATAACTTAAGATAAAGGGAGTCTTTCGATCACTGTAGATGAGTGGTCCGATAGCTCTTTCTATAAATATATTGTTACGAAATTGTACTTGAATTCAAATATAACGATTTGAAGGGCAGATTTAAAAGTAGCATAATGCTTTCAAATAACAGTGCTGTAATAGCAAACTGTAACATATCTGTGGGCATTATTAAATAAAAGCTTCCAGTTGACCATTCATCGTAAGTTGGCAACGCTGTTTGAATTCGAATATTCAGTTAAAGAACATTGTAGAAAGTACACCACAGATGGAGTATGTATAGAAAGCTCTAGAATATACGAGCTTTGACAGTTAAAGAGCAATCTAGAGTGCAGATGGCAGTGTTATAAATAGTGGCAAAGATTGCAGTCGTTAGTCCGTTTATCAGAGACGCTATTTGAATAAACATCAACTGAGTGCCTTAAAGTGTGCTGTATTTTTCAAGTGAATTCGTATACATTATAAAGTGTCTGTATTTCTGAGAATTTATAAACTTGTACATTTTAAATAAATAAAGAGTTGTTACAATTTTCAAACTACTAAACGGCTTTTATTTGCAATCAAAAATATCCGGTTTGTTTAAAGGAAATAAACCAAACGTTTTGAAAACGTTAAAACGTAACAATATAAATATTACTGGTCTTTTGAAATGTTTAATTTAGGACTTGAACCAATGAAGTTAAATTAAAGTGGTGTTGAAATTGATGGCGAATGTGATATTGAAATGGTCGTCGAAAGTGATATTGAGGATGACATTTATAATGATTACGTTGAAATAGACGAAATCTTTAAATATGCATATATGGGGTATTTCATGTCAAGTGAACCAACTTTTAAAATCAATGTCTTCCGATGAAATTTGCACCAAGATTAGTTCTATTGGATAGTAATTCAGACACAATTTTTCAACAAGATCGGTGGAGAACTCTCTAAGTTAGAGGGGGTAAAAATTTGATATTTATATTTACGAAAGTAGCTTATATGAATAAACTAAAAAACCGAAATTCCGCAATCAAATTTTCTTTAAGTGAGGCTCAAAGATTTTTTTAATCTACGCAGTCGTTTTAGAAAAATATTTTTTTTTTGGCAAAAAAAATATTTTTTTAGGAAAATTTATATTTTTTGTTTTTAAAAAAGCATAAAAGTTGGAAAATGTTGCCAAAAAAATGTATATTTCTAAAACGACTGCGCAGATTAAAAAAAGTTTAAGTCTTACGGCATAAAAATTGGAAAATACTGCCAAAAAATTTATATTTCTAAAATGACTGCGCATATTAAAAAAAGTTTCAGTCTTACTTAAAGGTAATTTTATTTTTTATTGAATTTCGGTTTTTTTAGTTTATTCAATAAGCTAAACTGTTTTTGAGTTACGCGAATATATGTTGTGCAACCTCCTCCATTTTCGAAATAACGATATATCACGAAAACAAGAGCTAACATAAAAAACGGTTAGCTCCAGTGGATTCAGCTTACCCGAAATATATTAAACTGCCGGGTGCCACGCTTGACAGTTTTTTCAACTAGCACAGTGTTATTGTAACAGAAATCGAATTATAAATATATTTTAAGTGTTTGTTTAATATTATTTTAGATTTATTCATTTATACAATTACAATATTTGTGTATTTTAAGTTTGATTTCCTTTGTTTACATCTAAAAATAAAAAATCATATGTTTCTACATATCTTGATATTTTTTACTGCACAACAATATATAAGTATGTATATATCTATGTGTATAGGTCTAGGTACTTTTTTATATTTTAATATTTTATGTTATAAAAACAATATTGAAAATGTAATTTGTATAAAAATAATACTGACAATAGAACTTTTATGGTTTCAAAAATGCCAATGAAGAAAGAACAACGAATATAGAGAAATAAACAGCAAATAATACTAATCGATTTTAATAAAAACAAAATCAATTTTATAATACTTGTTCATATTCATATCTACACAGGCACATGTGAATATTCATAAATGCATTTATTTTAGTACAATTTACATCAAAATATTCCTCATTGTAAGAGCGCTTTCATTCAACGTTTAAATACAGTTTGGATAGAATTTGAAGTACACGTTAACACATGTGTTCATTAGGATGGCTCCGTTTGTATGAAGGAAACTAAGGTATTGATGTTCGCAAATAAAAGTATAGTTTGTTTGAGTATTTGGTAAGTTGGATCAAAGAATAAAATGTTCCTTTCTTATGGTAACATATGACATATTAATATAATGTGAAAGATCTTTGAAAAGCGCTTTAAATGACATATCTGAATTTTAAATGTAAAAATATTTGAAGTTTTGTAATTGCTGCCAAAAATTAAAGCGTTTCATAAGTTCTCCAGTGGTATATCGTCCGCTTATTATTGTTTGGGCACATAACGACCTTATCAAGACCCGCAGTCGTATCTTCAAATACTTTCATTTTGCTTAGTTTGTGTTTTATAATACTGTTGAACTTAAACCAATCAGTCTCTCTTGGATTTTTAAAGCATGTTTTTGTATCATTTACCTGATACTCTATATTTATCGATAACTTAGCTTTATCATTTACAAGTGTAACGTCCAAAACCTCTTCCCACCAATTTATGTTTTCCGAACTTGGAAAAATAAATGTCGGTTTTGAACCAGAGTGATATATATTAATGTTTTGAAGATTAATCAAATTAAAGATATACGTACCTCTACATATCGTTGGTTTCGCTATTGCCACAGATGGTATGCCTAGCGTTGGTACCATATCCCAGGATTACTCCTTTACCTTGGCATTTTTTACGCCGAAGAATAGTTTAAGACCCGCCGGGTTCTGATATTCTCAGTACGGATGACAGTCTAGTTGTCTATTTGAATACTGGGCTTCTGAAGAGACACTCCAGCATATTGTTGCCGTTGCCACCCATTTAAGGTAACTAAATCCTTGCACGAGGTTTCCTCTTGATTTCCCCAGACGAAGAGTGTATCTTAGCGAAGCACTTGCCAAGAAAATCCTTCGAAAAGGATGAATCTCACTAGAATCAAAACGAGGTGCCAAACTATCCATATTAGCAAGTACGTGATCCATAACGATCTCAGTCAACTTTGATTCGATGGCGCCTCATTCTGTTACTACCCGAGTAATAATACCTTCTCGTTTCACGCACCAGAGCCACCAGGTGATTTGCTTTAACCACTTCATTAAAGGGATGTCTAGCGGAGGATGAGTTGTAGAGAAGTAAAAAAACAATTATATAAATTCATTTATACGATTTGTGCATACACGTATGTGGTCAATCTTTATCTGCTTGAAAATACTTTCTAATTAAAAACTACTTATTTATTTCAATTCAACTTTGATTTAAATTTATAAAATAGAACATAAATGATATCGAATTTTGTTATGGTTGTTTTAAATACATATGTATATAAATCACTATCGCATAAAAAACCGTTTTTTTAACAAAAATCTACTTTATTCGATATTAGAAAAATCGACATTTAGAAAAAAATAAATTTTTAATGGTTTTAAAAACTGAGCCAGTCTTCTTAGGCCTCTGATGCACGGTTGTCAGATCTTACAAAATACCAAAAGTCATAAGATTCATGTAAAAATATGCAACATTTGCCCAAGTCACAATAGTTTTCTGTCACACTGTATATTGTATGTAAGTATATTTACAAAATTGTTGGTTGTTGTGGAGATTTATGTAATTATAATTGTGACATGTGTAAGAATCTCTTGCAACAACAAAATAAACAAATAAGAATGCTATATTCGGCTGTGCCGAATCTTGTATACCCACCCGCAATATGTGAGTATACAGGCATATCTTTCTGATATAGGCGTTATATGGGGGGCAGGGTCAATTATAGACGGACCTCATAAAAGTTGGTAGAAAGATTTAGGATTATATAAAACTTGTTTATGTACAATTCCATCACGATATTATTAATTATTTTAAGACAATTATGAATGTTCAAGTCATTTTCTATGGGGACTAGTGACAAATGTTGCCTGATTTTCTCCATACATTACATTATAATTTCAGAGAGGATTGCCGAATAATCAAAATATTTATGACTCCTCAAACAGTATTCCGAGGGCATTTATATGGGGGCTAGGTGAAATCATGGACCGATATTGCCCATTTGCAGCTCCAAACAAACCTTATCAACAGAGAGTATATGTGGAAAATTTTAGCTTGGAGGGACATAGCTAGATCGTCTTAGAATATTATGAGGACTCAGAATATATATAGTAATGTGGGTCTGCGACATATATTTTGATGTGTTACAAACGGAATGACAAAATCAATACACCCCCATCTTTTTTGATGGTGGGTATTAAAAACAGAAAATTATATTAAATAAATTAAATAACATTGAAGAATAAGACGAAGTAGAGAATACAGAAAAATGAAAATATCAGAAATTTTTAATCAGATTTGAACTTAATATGACGACTGACCGACCACCAACCACAATTGTATTCCATGTTTGGTCAGTATTGTTGGCTAGTAAATGTAATTTACACTAAATCCTGCCACAATCCTTTTCAAAACAAACAAATAAAGTCGTATTTTTATGTTCAAACTAAACTAATTGTGTGTGAGTGTGTTTCTCTGTATAAATAGGCGAGAGTAGGACTTGTCTCTATTTATTTTTATTTTTTGTTCTTATCAACCCGGCTATCTGGTTGCCCATACATACATACATACATACATCTGTCTATATGTCGATACATACTTATGTACAATGTACGAATGGATGGATTATATGGTTTGTATTCACTACTTATGTGTTTAAGTAGACTAAAACTCATTGATTGCGGTGTACTTATCTGTGAAAATCAATCATACTGATTTCACATTTCACAACAAAAATATAAATAAATAATCTAAACAAAAAGGCAGCACACAATCCAATACAATACACAACAAAACAAAAAATTAAAAATGTATAAGAAACAAACAATATAAAAGGATATTAAATTGTTAAGAATCCTTACAAAGACTTATTACAAACAAGGTGATAATTACAAATTACAAGCCAACAAACATACATATACCTACTGTATTCCTACAACTACTACTTACAACCCTCCCACACCCAAATAAAAACTCACAAAATACACAATCATGTAATAGAATTTGACCATTCAAGCTTCACCATACAAAACGTATTTATTCCTGCCATAAAAGTACAAAGTTACAAGTATTACCAAACAAAGCCCTACATTTTTCACTTGCATGAACGACGAGAGAGAGAACTTTTCAAGTATGTTCGAATGTACGTAAATAGGTGTTATTCTCATAGATACATACACACATTCAAATAAATGTCATATGAATTCACATAAATACGCTTTTGACATATTATTACAGGACTGTTGTGGATAACAGGTCATATGTACATTAGGGTTTGCCCGTCTGTATGGAGGAAAAGTTCTGGTTTTCGAAATTTAGTCTTTAGATCGAATTTTAATTGAGTTTTTCGAAACCTATTTCTATCCTAATTAATTGTAAAAATTATGAAATTTTGCAACAAATAACGGAATTTTGAAAATTTCAAAAATCTTTCACATGATAGCAAATGTTCATATGTTTCCATTGCGAGAAATATTGAAAATGTCATAAAAACATTAAAAAATACCTATTTATCATTTGATAAAGATCACCAAACACTGAATACAGGACAAACAATAATTTAAGAAGCGGAATCTTAGAATGTAATTCATTTATTTATTTATTTTTTTATTGGGAACATCCACAACTTGTTGTATGTGGTCTCCCTAATGTACATATGCATGAATGTAATCTGATAAGATTTGAGTGGGGGTGTAATGATATACAGATAAACAGGGCTTTGTTGATTCTGGTCTATATAATACACACTAGGGTATTCGAATTATTCGATTTTTCCCTTGTTCGAATAAAACGAATAATTCGATTAAGAGATTTTAACTTGTTCGAATAATTCGATAACACATTTTAAATTAAACGAATTTTTTAAAAAGTAAAGAATGAAGTTTTGATGTAGGTTTTTTAATATTTTATTGTTAAAGTATTGATAATGTTAAAAAACATTCGAAAACAAATTTCATCATTAAATTTTCATCAGAAATATCCTGATCAGATTTCCTCCCGAACAATCTACAAATTAATTGACTAGCAAACTGTTTAGTTTCCGTTTTGGAGCTATGCTTTAAAAAATTTGAGCTAGTTGGACATGATCCTGAATTCAAATACGTACAATATAAACGTATTAAGAACTTTTTTATGTCGTTCATTAATTCGGGTTTTAAATTGAGTAACTAATTCTTTAGTAAATTAATTATTCACTATTTCTAAATTATTTATAACAAATTGTATTATACATCAAGCTCTATCAACGTTGCCGAATCTTTGCTTAATAAAGTGGTCTTGGGGAATTACACAATAAAGGGAATCTGTCCAAAGTTTGAAGTCAGGCAGTGCATGATTGCATTTGGTAGCTTTCTCAGTAAATCGATTGTAGTACCAGAAGCAATCTTTATTTCGAGAATTGCTTCGATTTATTGACTTACCAGATGCTGAAGAGTTTCTATTTTGTCGTTCAGTACTACGACTACGAGTAAAGTTGTTGACTTTCTTCTCTAATGCATCGATCTTTTGACATAACATGGAAATATCTGAATTTTCAGGAGTTGATTTCATCTCAAAAAGTTGTGGTGAACGTAAACTCATCATTTTATCGGCTTGATGTGCAAATGCACACTTACTTGACTAATAATTGTAATTGTTCCAAAAATAAGGTTTTAAGTAATGAATCATTAAGTTGACTAGAAGCAAGATTTCTCATAATTTCCATCTATGTACTCAATTCTAAATCATTCAGTAAATAACAAATATTTTAATCCGTACCTTTTATTTTCATTGGTTCAAGTCCTAAATTAAACATTTTGAAAGACTTGTTTTTAGAATTGTAATTTCTTGCAGTAATATTTATATATTTATAAAAGAAGCTATTGGACCACTTATCTACACTGATCGAAAGAATCCCTTTATCTTTAGTTATTTGTTGAATTTCAGAAACAATACAATTTTTGTAAGTCATTATTATTTATTTAAATTTGGAATTTGAACAATTTAATAAATTTAAATAAATATGTGCATTTATTCGTTTTATTCGATTATTCTACATAAAATTGTTCGAATTATTCTTTATACGAAAATGGTAATTTTTAAATTGTTCGAATAATTATTCGTAAGAAATTATTCGATTAATCGAACGATCATTACTCGAAGGAATACCCTAATACACACCCTACATATTTATTAGTGATATTTTATATTTGTGAACTTTCATAAGCAATATATGTATGTACATTAGAGCGTACCACCTTACATGCGAAAAAAATATTGAGCCGTACACCCTCTAGTATAAAGTATTTTTGCAAAGTAGTTACGAAATTGTTTTTATTTTTTTTTCTGCCGAATTAAATTTCGCACACTCATTTCATATATTTTTGGTAATTTCTAGAAAATTTACAATGCGGATCTTTTAACATTTTTGCTTTAAATCAACATTTCTACAAGTTCCTAAGAAGTTAATTATAATCACTTCTTAAAAAAATAATGTGTAAAAATTACATCAACTGCTCAGATTCAAATGCAATGAATATGAATTAGAACAAGTAAGAGTAATATATTTGGCAGTGCCCTCCACCTAAATATGATTATATAACAATTGTTAGAAAGACTAGTTTACGTAGAAGGTATTTTATTTCAAATGTACAAAAAATTGTTATAATTGTAATTCCTACTTATTAAAACGTATGAAATTTAAAAATTTGTATACCAAATAATTTTCTTTATTAACCTCAAGATAAGAAACAGAGTATAAACAAGTAAGAGAGCTATATTCGGCTGTGCCGAATCTTATATACCCTTTATTAAATTATACTTCAAAATACAAATTTTAAATATTTTTTGGTAAACACAATTTATTTTTTTTCCAGTTGTTTTTTTCATTTTTGGAAAAAAAACATCGAATTGTTATTTTAAAATTTTAAAAAAAAATTGTTGGTTTTTTAAAAAATATTTTTTTCCGATTTTGACCCATTGTAGGTCCAACTTACTATGGTATTATACACGTCGTTGCAAAGGTCTTTGAAATACCTATCATTAGATATCCATATTGTCTATGGTTTTTTATCTCAGCCATTTGTGGACCGATTTTGCTGATTTTAAATAGGAAACTTCTCGAAAACATGTCTGACAGACGGACATGGCTTAATCGACTCCGCTATCTATAAGGATCCAGAATATACACTGAATCAATTAAGTCCCCGTCCAGACATACTCATAATATAAACTAGCTATTTATGGTCACTTTTCAATACATATTTAAACCTTTTTTTAATTCATTTTATAAAAAATCTTATAAACTAGAAATCAACTTAAAAAAACTACAAACATTTTCATTAAAAAAAAAAAAAAATTACATAAATTCAATAATTGTACGAAAAGTTTCACCAAAAAAGTCTCCGTACAGTTAACTATTTTAAGGCAAGTAATCCCAATATTAAACTTAATTGCATTTAATATGTGGTAGGTCCTCCTTTCTGAGCAATTGCTTCATTTTAATGGCTGTGCATGGAATGGACCAGCTTTGTTGTTGTCAGGAAATCCAAAAATAAGCAAATTTTAATAGATAGAAAGAAAATTATTATTAACTTGCAAAATGAAGGAAAAAAATTTAACCGAAATCAAGGATATTGTAAAAAGACCACGCTCTTCTATTCAGTACGTTGTTCAACAGTTCAAAAAAACCGGAACAATGGCAAATAAACAAAGAACTGACCATCCAAGAAAAATAGACCACCACTTAGAGAGAAGAATTGTACGATTTGTAGAAGGTAATCCAAAAATTGACGCATGTGTAATTGAGGGAAACTTGAAAACTAGTGATGAATTAACGGCAAACCCCCAAACTGTAAGAAAGGCTCTTAAACTAAATGGATACAATGGTCGAGTAAGCCGTAAGAAGCCCCCTGTTCGAAAAGTGAACATGAAAAAGAGATTGGATTACGCTATCGAGCATATTGATAAAGATTTTTTATTTTGGGATCGAGTTATTTTTAGCGATGAAAGTAAATTGAATGTTTTTGGTTCTGATGGAGAAGAATTGTGATGGAGAAAACCAAATACTGAAATGAATCCGAAGCATTTGACGCTAACCGTAAAGCATGGAGGAGGTAACGTTATTGTTTGGGGTTGGATGGCTTCATCTGGGGGTGGGAAATCTTATTTTTCTTGAAAACACGATGGATAAATAAAAAAGTTCTGAAAAATTAGGCTTGGGACACACCTCTAGATTAGTAAAGGAATGACTTATTTATAATGTTCCTAAGCACTTAAATCGCTCAGCTCAGTCACCTGATCTCAACCCGATTGATAATCTATCTAATCTATAACGAGTAAAGATCAGCTAAAAGCCGTTATAATGAAGAGTGGTATAAAATAGATTCCCTGACAACAACAAAGCTGGTCCATTCCATGCACAGCCATTAAAATGCTGCAATTGCTCAGAAAGGAGGACCTACCACATATTAAATTCAATTAAGATTAATATTGGGATTCCTTGCCTTAAAACGGTTAACTGTACGGAGACTTTCTGGTGATACTTTTCGTACAATTATTGAATTTATGTAAATTTTTATGTTTTTAGTGAAAATGTTTGTAGTTTTTTTATGTTGATTTCTAGTTTATAAGATTTTTTATAAAATGAATTAAAACAAGTAAAAGAGCTATATTCGGCTGTGCCGAATCTTATATACCCTTCACCAAATTATACTTTAAAATTATTTTTTTTAAATATTTTTAGGTAAACAAAATTAAATTTTTTTTTTAATTGTTTTTCAAAATTTTTTTTTTTTGAAATTGTTTTTTAATTTTTTTTAAAAGGTTTTTCCAAATTTTTTAAAATTTTTTTTTTAGTTTTTAAATTTTTTTGAAAAAAAATGTATAACAAAAAAAATTTTTTTATGAAAAAAAAATTCGGGTTAAAAAATATTTTTCCCGATTTGGACCCATTGTAGGTCCAACATACTATAGCCTTATCTACATCGTTGCAATGGACTTTGAAATATCTATCATTGGATATCCATATTGTCTATATTAATGACTTAGTAATCCAGATATAGATCAAAAATAGGTCAAAAATCGAGGTTGTCCCGGTTTTTTGCTCATATCTCCGTTATTTATGGACCGATTTTGCTGATTTTAAATAGCAAACTTCTCGAAAGCATGTCTGACAGAATTATTGAAGATTTGGATCCCGAAGATATCTGGGGTCTTCAGAAAATTGATTTCAACAGACAGACAGACGGACATGGCTTAATCGACTCCGCTGTCTATAAGGATCCAAATATATATACTTTATAGGGTCGGAAATGAAAAATGTAGAAATTACAAACGGAATGACAAACTTATATATACCCTTCTCACGAAGGTGAAGGGTATAAAAAGGTTTAAATATGTATTGAAAAGTGACCATAAATAGCTAGTTTATATTATGAGTATGTACGGAGACTTAATTGATTCAGTGTATATACTTTATAGGGTCGGAAAATTATATTGTGTAAATTACAAACGGAATTACAAACTTATATATACCCGTCTGACGAAGGAGAAAAGGGTATACAAATATACATATTGTTACGAAATTGTACTTGAATTCAAATATAACGATTTTAAGGGTTGATTTAAAAGTAGCATAATACTTTCAAATAACAGTGCTGTAATAGCAAACTGTAACATATCTGTAGGCATTATTATTTAATAAAAAAAAGCTTTCAGTTGATTTGATCGTAAGTTGGCAACGCTGTATTCGAATTCAAATATTCAGTTAAAGAACATTGTAGAAAGTACACCACAGATGGCGTATGTATTAGTAAGATCTAGAATATTCGAATTTTGACAGTTAAAGAGCAATCTAGAATGCAGATGGCAGTGTTATAAATAGTGGCAGAGGTTGCAGTAGTGAGTGAGTATATCAGAGACGCTTTTCGAATAAACATCAACTGAGTGCCTTAAAGTGTGTTGTGTTTTTCAAGTAAATTCGTGTACATTATAAATTGTGTCTGTATTTCTGAGAATTTATAAACGTGTATAAAAAACATTGAGTGGCTATTTAATTCTGTGGTTGTTGTACATTTTGAATAAATAAAGAGTTGTTACAATTTTTAAACTACTAAACGGCTTTTATTTGCAATCAAAAGTATCCGGTTTATTTAAAGGAAATAAACCAAACGTTTTGAAAAGGTTAAAACGTAACAATATGTAGACAAATTTATGGTTATGATTCGATTGTCATAAAATATTTTAACGTGATTTCTATGTAAATATTTTAATTGAATTTCATCTTTACAATAGTTTTATGGTTATTACATTTATTATCGCAAGTGGAACTTATTTGGGATCTGTGGCCAATTATGGAGCGATATTCACTATGATTTTGGAATACAAATTACTGATCTGTGTATTATTTTGGTTCAATATGTGGAAGCTATGACCTATTATGGGCCTATCGCCATATAATATTGTAACGTGATTTCTAAGTATTTAATGTAAATTGTTGTAGCACTTTATTTAAAAAACCCTATTATCAAGAGACCTTATATGGGAGATATGGCGAATTATGGACCAATATTTAAAAATTCGGTGTAAAATTTTAGTTCAGTACGGATTTTTTTTTTGGATATTTGTGCAGGTTAATGTGTTTTCCCAAAGTGGTTCTTATATGGAGGCTATGACCAATTATGGACCGACCATCATAACATTTGGTACATCGATTTTTATATATATTGAACTTTATTGTTTCAAATTTTAACCTGATAACTATATTTGTAAGAAATTTATGAGGATTTTAGTGATTTTCGGGAGTGGACCTTATATGGGAGCTATGGTATGGACCGATATTCACAAAATGATATGGACCGATATTCACAAAATCCAGTAGTATGATTACTGAATACAAATTACTGATCTGTGTATAATTTAATTTTTATATCGATATATTTTACATATTTTTTAAGGTTAATATCTTTTTCGGAAATGGGCCTTAAAGGGGAGTTATGATTATCGATCAATCTGCGTAAAATTCGGTACAGTGATTTCTGTGTATATCAATATTATTTGTGTCGAATATTAGCATGATAAATATATTTATAAGAGATTTATGAGTATTTAACTGATTTTCGGAAGCTATGGTCAAATATGGACCGATATTCATAATATCCTGTAGTATGACTTTTAAATATAAATTACGGATCTGTGCAAAATTTTGGTATGATATTGATAATTTTTAGATATTTATGTAGGTTAATGTGTTTTTCGAAAGTGGTCCTAATATGGGTGCTACATATAACCAATTATGGGCAGATTTTCATAGAAATAAGTACAGCGATTGAGGTATATATGGGGATTATTTATGACGAATTTCAACTTAATAGCTATATTTATAAGATATTTAAATTATTTTCGGAAGTGAACTTTATATGGGGGCTATGGTCAAACATGGGCCGATCCACAAACAATTTTGTGTTGTGATTTCTTTAAGTCGAAACTTATTTTTGCTTAATTTATATATAATATATAGAACCATATTTCGGAAAGAAATTTGTATGGGGCTAGAAGAAATCATGGACCGATTCTATAATTTTCACCAGAGTTAGTCCTTTTATCATAAAAATTACGTATGTAAAGTTTTATGGAATTATCTGCAATATATTTAGTAAATATATTGCAGATAATATTATTTACACAAATAACCAAAAATATGTGAAAATTATCCATTTTTTTTGGTTGTCGAACATTTTGGTTCATATCTCTGTTTCTACTGAACCGATTTTGCTGATTTTCAATGCCAAACTGCTTAGGACAACAATAAACAGTTTTTTAGCAGTATACTTATTTTGTTTATCTATTTTGGACATGGACGAGTTTTACACAGATGGACATGGCTCAATAGACTTAGAATTTCATAAGGATCAATAATATAGTGAGCCTCAAAAGTGAGTAAACAGCAGCGATTTTTTTGATTTTTTTAAGACCATGAAAATCATTATAGTCCGACTTAAATCTATTTTTTTCACAACCAAAAATATTATTCAAGACATTCTCTAACAAACCGAAACTTTAAAATTTTAATCGATTGATAAATTTTAGAATTTTCATTATCTTAAAAAATTTCCAAAAATTGTTGGTGTATACACACATTTCGTGCGAAAGAAGTGCTGCATATGTTATTTCGTGTGGAAAAATAAGGTTGCCAGATGTATTTCACATGTTTTCCACAATATAAACAGAGCACTGCTTATGCGAAATTATTTCGCACATATTTCATTCCAAATATTTTATATGTAGTTTGACAGCATTTCGCACGAAATTTTGAACAGAGTACCTAGCTTAAGGGGGGGTTGTCGCGGAGTCTCAAGAACCCAAATTGGGGTGTCTCGGGTATATTACAAATTAAAAATGATGCAAAATTTTTGTTCTCTATCCGATTTTAAATATTTCTATATATTTGGAATCTACTAGAAAGCAGCTATGCGATTCGAGAAAATTTGGCATTGCTCTTTTACTTAGTGTAGGGTATTATATGGTCGGGCTTGACCAACCATACTTTCTTACTTGTTTATATATATATTAACCATTCCACACTGGGGCAGAATCGAAATTTTTTGGAAATAAATCTGGCATTTCTAAACGGCTGGTACGAGCGGGATAAAATTTGAATTGGGCGTAGCCAAGGAGTATTCGAGTTTAAATTGTTAAAAGGGGTCCTACAAATACTCCAGGGGTGGTGCTATGGGGGCTCAAAGTAGGGTACCTTCGAAATGAAAAATTTTGAAACACCTGCGCATTTCAAAATTGAAATTTTAAAATTTTGCCATACCTTGGTCCGCTTTTTTAAAAATATAGAGCGCATTTTTGGACTGAATGGTCACGAAATTTTTTTGTTAGTTAGACAACTAAATTACCAATAACATACAAAAGATTTCAGAGTAATATCGAAAAATAACCGATTTTCAATTTAAAAATTCAAAAAATTGTATATTTTTGCTGTTTTTTTAACAAAAAGGTGACTTAACTCTTTTTTTATTAAAAAACAACTTTCTTTAAGAACGTATAACAGTTTTATGTTTTTCTATAAAGTTTCTTTACGGAGAACATTTTGGTATAAAAAACATGTCCTTTTTTCGGAACATTTTTTATCAAAATTTCAACTTTGGGCCACATGTTCTAAAATCTCAAAGCAGGGATCAGAAAACGGAAAGAGCTTTTGGAAACCCTGATGTGTTCCCCATTTATCCTTAAAGTATTTTCCCAGGCCCGAAGGAAATGTGGACCCTATAGGCAAAATTGTAAAAAATACTATTTTTGGGATTTTTGCTCAAATTTTTAGAAATTGCGGATTCCCTTTGATCTTTTGACAAGTTTTTATACACCTTGTTATTTAGAATGACAAACTTAAAAAACGCTGAAAATTTCATTGAGTTTCGTTAATAAATAAAGATTTTATTATATATTACATATTCATTGAGTTTCTAAAACTAAAATTAGTATCAAATAGGATTGCAAATATTAGGAACAACTTGATCCACATTCATTCCGAGCTATATTTTTTTGTTTAGATAAGTTAATTTTTTGGTCTTACAAAAACAATTTCAAGTCACATGATCCACATTCATTCCGAGCTATATTTTTTTGTTTAGATAAGTTAATTTTTTGGTCTTACAAAAACAATTTCAAGTCACATACACATTTTTATAACCTACACCACCATAGTGGGAAGGGTATAATGCCTTTGTGTAGATGTTTGTAACGCCCAAAAATATTGGTCTAACACCCACCTTAAAGTACCGATCGACTTAGAATCACTTTCTGAGTCGATTAAACGATGTCCGTCTGGCTGGTTGGCTGGCTGTCCATGTAAACCTTGTGCGCAGAGTACAGGTCGCAATTTTGAAGATATTTCGATAAAATTTGGTACATATACTTTTTCGGCCCAAGGACCATGCCTATTGAAACTGGCTGAAATCGGTCCATTATTTCACCTAGCCCCCATACAATGTCCTCTCGAAATTGGACTTTATCGGTCATAAATGTTTAATTTATATATGTATCTACACAAATTTCGCTCCAAATAAGTTTTATATATACAAAATTCATGCCACCAAATTTTGTTACGATCGGTCCATAATTAGTCATAGTTCCCATATAGGCCCGCTTCCGAAAATTATTTTAACGTGCAGAAATCTCTTAAAAATGTCGGTATATACACCAAATTCAACATAAATAACTTTCATACACACGTAAATCATACGACCTAATTTCATGGTGATCGGTCCATAATTGGTCATAGCTCCCATATAAGGCCCATTTCGAAAATCACTCACGAATATAAATTATTGATATTTTAAAAGAAACATTTGTTTGCTTATTTACTTGGTGTAGGGTATTATATGGTCGGGCTTGACCGACCATACTTTCTTACTTGTTTAGTATGAAAAAGTGCAATATTTTTGAAGGAAGGAGTTTTAAAGTGGCATATTTTTGAATCTAACTGAGATATTGACTTGAAAATTTTTTTTTGTAAGACCAAAAATTAACTTATCTAAACAAAAAAATTTAGCTCGGAATGAATGTGGATCAAATTGTTCCTAATATTTGCAATCCTATTAAAATTTTAATATAAATTTTAGTTTTAGAAACTCAATGAATATGTAATATATAATAAAATCTTTATTTATTAACGCAACTCAATGAAATTTTCAGCATTTTTTAAGTTTGTCATTCTAAATAACAAGGTGTATAAAAACTTGTCAAAAGATCAAAGGGAATCCGCAATTTCTAAAAATTTGAGCAAAAATCCCAAAAATAGTATTTTTTACAATTTTGCCTATAGGGTCCACATTTCCTTCGGTGCTGGGGAAATACTTTAAGGATAAATGGGGAACACATCAGGGTTTCCAAAGCTCTTTCCGTTTTCTTATCCCTGCTTTGGGATTTTAGATCATGTGGCCCAAAGTTGAAATTTTAATAAAAGATAGGTCAATTTCTAAAGGGCGTAGGGCCGACATGTTCCAAAAATAGGACATGTTTTTTATACCAAAATGTTCTCCGTAAAGAAACTTTATAGAAAAACATAAAATTGTTATACGTTCTTAAAGAAAGTTGTTTTTTAAAAAAAAAAAAGAGTTAAGTCACCTTTTTGTCCAAAAAACAGCAAAATATACTATTTTTTTAATTTTTAAATTGAAAATCGGTTATTTTTGGATTCGTATTTGACATTTCTCTGAAATCTTTTGTATGTTATTGGTAATTTATTTGTCTAACTAAAAAAATTCAAGTCCATTCGGTCCAAAATTGCGCCCTATATTTTTAAAAAAGCGGACCAAGGTATGGCAAAATTTTAAAATTTCAATTTTGAAATGCCTATAACTAGGAAATTTTAAGAGATAAATAGCACACGCAAGCAAAGCCTAGCTTTCCAAAAGTATAAAATTCTTTGAAATCGGATGGGAAACAAAAAAATGGCACGTGTTTAAAAATTTTACATGTCGAAGGTATCCTACGAATACTCCTAGGCTACGCCCAATTCAAATTTTATCCCGCTCGGACCAGCCGTTTAGAAATGCCAAATTCGCTTCTGCCCCACTGTGCATTCCTGACTACTAAAAACCAAAAAATTTTAAGTTGTGTATACTTTATTGGGCATTTTATGTTTTCTTCACGGTTTTATAAAAAAGGCCAATTTTCGGTTAACCGACAAACCGGTTTAATAAAATGTCGGTTTTTTATAAACACTATAGTGATTATTTCTCAATGTTACACACGGAATTACAAACTTATATATACCCTCATTAACCACTTATGGTGGTGTAGGGTATAAAAACATAACATAAACTATGAATAGCCTTTGTTAAATACATTGCAATTTCTTAGCGCTCCACAGCGGGGCAGAATCAAATTTTTTTGGAAATAAATCTGGCTGGTCCGATTGGGATAAAATTTTGACAGTGGTTTCCTCAATTCCTAGTATGTAATTCTTTAATAATAATTTTATGCTGTTGATCACTCTTAATTTTTATCTCTAGAAAATTAAAAAAAAACTACAACAATTCGTCAAGGCTTTTATCTTTAAAATGTTTTGAAATAAGATTCCAGTGAATCTGTAGTAAATGGAACATTGTTTGAAATACGAAATATTGCATTTAAGTGGCTTCCTTTGTAGAATCAATAACACTAGAGATGCCAAACGGGGAATCCCGTTCCCGAAAACCCCGGGAAAGTGGTCTAAAATCAAATCTTATCGCATTTCGTCTTTTATCCAATGATATTTCAGTATATATATTTTTTTAATAGTTTTTTTTATTGGATAAAAGACGAAATTCTCAAGATAGGATTTGATTTTAGACCTATGGTTTCTTGGGGATAATTTCTTAGAATTTTGCGTAGATTGCGTTTCTGCTATACGATTTTTTATATTTTGATCGTCCATACAAATCGACCCGGTCTAATGCATCCCGGGTCGGGATTTCGGGATTCTTTACCAAATCCCGAATCCCGGGATTTTTAAAAATCAGTCCCGATTAGCATCTCTACATAACACTAACGGAAAATCAGCAGCTCGTTTTGTACATCAATGCTTCGCGTAGTTTTAGATTCCCACAACAAAAACACGCTAGATCGTATTATTAATTTGTATCAATTTGATTATTTGGTCAATAGATTCTTAAATACTTGTAAATTATATATTTCTCAAACTTGACACGGTCATTTTGATAAATGTGTGTTCAAACGTTCACACTGTTAATTATCACATGTTGAAATAATCAAAGCCAGATGTGACTCTTATTTCAAGCTGATCGGTGATCATATTAATTTATGTTTGAATGTAATGTACATTTATTTCATTATTTACATATATAAACTACAATATGTACTTATTATACATTAGAGAAATAATGTTTAAATTTTTTTTTAGAATATCCAATCGGCACTATTTTTTCCGTGTAGTATATGCTCATTAGTTTGCAATATTCACATTTTATAAAATAAAGTACATATTGAAAATACATTTTAATATAGCATACAAAATATTTTTATGTTTGTACTACAATAAATTCAATAATCCGGACAAAGTTCCATTTTTAATAGGGTGTGGAGGTATGTAGTAGGGTATTCGAATTATTCGATTTTTCTCTTGTTCGAATAATTCGAATACGAGATTTAACTTGTTCGAATAATTCAATCACACGTTTAAAATTAATCGAATTATTCGAATAATTTAAATATTTAAAAATTTAATATTTTATTGTTAAAGAAATACAAAAAATAACGTTAAAATAACAATTCTAGTATTGATAATGATAAAATTCGAAAACAAAGTCCATCATTAAATTTTCAACAGAAATATTCTGATCCGATTAACTCCCGAACAATCTACAAAGCAATTGACTAGCAAACCCTTTAGTTTCCGTTTTGGAGCTATGCTTTTTACAATATAAACGTATTAAGAATTTTTTATGTCGTTCATTAATTCGGGTTTTAAATTGAGTAACTAATTCTTTAGTAAATTAATTATTCACCATTTCTAAATTATTTATAACAAATTGTATTATATGTACATCAAGCTCTATCAAAGTTGCTGAATCTTTGTTTAATAAAGTTGTCTTGGGGAATTACACAATAAAGGGAATCTGTCCATTTGTCAGTGAACGTGGCTAATTTGAAGTCAGACAGTGCATGATTGACGCATTTATAAATACGCAAAAAGTTTATTACGATGTTAGACAAATATGTCCAACGATGTTCAAAATCATGTATAAGACGACCTCCATGCTTTTCTTGCAACAAAACGTTGTTTGCAATATTTGTGTTTATTATTCGATTTAAATATTTTGCAACACTTACGTACGCGGTTAATAACATCACTTATATACACGCAGAGAAAAAACATGGTTCGACATGGTTACGACAACGATACTATGTTCTTTGTAACAATATATTGTTGTCGTAATCATATAATTGTTGTTTTAATTTAATTTCAACCATATTTTAGTTACTGTAAACGTTTATATTTTCATCGCAATTATAAATATGAATATGGTTTTCGGACAACTACATAATGATAAATATGTAAACATATTATTATTATGTACAACCATTAAATGTTAAGTTTCTATACGCGTAGTCATAATATGTTTGAGATGTAAACAGAATATGTTTACAACAACTAAATAATGATAAATAGGTAAACATATTATATTATGTAGTCATAATATACATATTTAAGAAGCAAACAAAATATGTTTACTTTTAATAGTCTTTTTTCCCACCATTTGTGAGTGTTGGTGTTTGTCTAAGCTATGTTATTTTTACAAGTAAATTTTGAGTGACTGTATTTCCCATTCGCTCTATAGTTTTATTTGTATATTATCTTTAACTTTCTTAGAGCGAATAACAATAAATTTCAGTAATTTATTAATAATATTTTAATTGGGAATTTAGTACCTTAAACTAAAACCGATAAAATAAAATGTATTTCTAAAAATAAATTTTAATAATAATAATTTGATTATTTCAGAACATATTATGATATTTAATGATACTAATAATGAACATAATATGTTTGGACTACAAGCATAAATCTGATCATAATATGTTGCTCTTAATTTATGGTTACCACAACCATGTTTTTTCCCTGCGTGTACATATACATATTTTAAGATCATGGCCTTCATCTATTTCAATGTAATCATTATAAAAATTCAAAATCACATTCAACTCCACATTAATCTAAGTTAAAATTTTGATTATTAATTGCGATTCTTCTAATAATAACAAATATTTTATTCCGTACCTTTTATTTTCATTGGTTCAAGTCCTAAGTTAAACATTTTGAAAGATTTGTTTTTAGAATAGTAACTTCTTGCAGTAATATTTATATATTTATAGAAGGAGCTATAGGAACACTCATCTACAGTGATCGAAATTCCCTTTGTCTTCAGGTATTTGTCGAATTTCAGAAACAATACAATTTTTGTGAGTCATTATTACTTATTTAAATTTGAAATTATGAAAAATTTTAAGCAATTTAATAAATTTAAAAATAATGAACATTTATTCGTTTTATTCGATTATTCTACATAAATTGTTCGAATTATTCGTTATTCGAAAATGGCCATTTTTAAATTGTTCGAATAATTATTTGTAAGAAATTAATCGATTAATCGAACGATCATTAGTCGAATGAATACCCTAGTATGTAGATTGCCAAAACTTTTTTGGAAAAAAGTTTTTAAGTCTTAATACTTGACCAACAAGAAATATTTATATAAACAAAAAATTTGGCATCTAGCACAACAGCTGTTTCTTGGAGCTGACGTTTACTAGAACAATCGTGAGACTTGAATACGGCAATTATTGACAACATTTTTAAAAATTTGCAAGTAAAAAAAAATTCTGTGATTGCAAACAGCTGATTAGTAATTCCAACTTTTTAATAAAAAAAAAATGGAAGTTATAAATGGAAATGAAAATTATAAAATAAAATATAGAAATATTGAACATGAACTGTAATTTAACATTTGTTTACATCGATAATTTATTTCTAACTCTAGGAATGTGAGTTGACCTAATGAACCATAGAGAAAGACTAATGATCATTATGGGTACTCATTATGCTTAAGTATCCCATTTGTGCAAATGGACAAATTTGCGTGACGTGTTTCATGAACCCAGCTTTTCAATTTTGTGCTTAAACAATTTCTTTATTTCTTTATTGTATAAATTTAAATTCTAAAAATGGTTAATCACACGCGGAGAAAAAATATAGTTGGCCATGGTTACTGTAACCATTTCAATATTGTTACAAGTTTTTTAACTATATTATGGTCACAGTAACCATTTACATGATTGTGGTAACCATAATATGGTTAACTTACGATTCACATGATTGTCTCAACCATATATATGGTTACAGTAAACATATATATGTTTGTGACAACCATTTATATGATGAAGGACTATCATATTATGGTGCTCTCGGCTTAAGGCTTATCATAATCTGAGAACAACATATTATGATAAAATTATTCATCATAAATATGGTTGCCACAAACATATATATGTTTACTGTAACCATATATATGGTTGAGACAATCATGTGCAAACGAATTGCCATACATTAAGACAGTTCATTTGCGAGAGTGTAAAAATGCACAGATTGCACAGTTTGCGAGGCACTTAAGCGTTTACATGAGGACACTTATTGTTTCAGAAACGTTTAAATGAAAAAATCGCTGGCATGATATTACTCATTCTTTTTAAAATAATAAACAATCATAATTATATGCAATAACTTGTATTTTATTATAAATCAGTTTGCAAAACTTGTAAATTGTATTCATTTTTAACTATTTAGTTTTGTTTACATTTTCAACCATATGTTTTAAACATGTTTTTTTATGTTGATATTTTTTACTGGACAAAAATGTCCAGTGAAAATATCATGTTCTCTATCTACGAACTGTCACTTTTAACACTAAAATGCTCTTTCGTTACATGTTTTTAAAAGTAAACGAACGGAATCCCGCAACTTCCAGTGATCATTTATACAAATTATCAAATCAAGTACGCGAACACAACTAATGTGACTGCAGATAATTTGATTGTGACACTTTATTGTGCCACAATTCACCACAATATTTTTTTTATAAAATTGGTGCATTGCGACAGTCGTGTAATCCTACCTTAAGGCAATTATTTTTTATTTTGTAGTTTTTATTGTCTTGTGGAAGTTCTTAAACACAAATTTGTAATCCGTGATATTTATTAAAAATATTTCCAACGAGTATTTCTTTTTTTAATTTAATAGAAATTATTTTCATTAACATCAGTGCCACTTGCATGTATTATTCAACCCATAATTTAAATTATAAATTTAAAATAGTTTTAAATCAATATTTAAGTTTATGAGGGAGTGTGATTTTTAATGAACTCTGGTGTTGGTGTAATTGAAACCACAGCAACATGCTGGTAGTATCAATAAAACTTAATTGGTCAAAGGTCAACAAATATATTAGGTACATATTTGATCAATTTATTAATGGTCAAATTAAATTAAAAATATTTTTCACATATATGTAGATACATATGTATATGTTTTTAAATTTAAATCACATGGAACATAATTTAAATGCAAAACATTTTTTGAAATTAAATAAATATCAAACAAAAATAATCAAAATTGATACGTACAAGCGCATTATGAATACTTATTTACTCATATACATTAGATCGACTCCCTTGGCACAGTGAAAAAAAGTGGAAAAATCTGTAACTTCTAAATTGATAGTCCGATTCTAATAAAATTAAAAAGTAAACACATTGTTTACTTTGCTTTTATTTCCTGTATAACTAAACATAGTAAATGTAAGAATTTTTTTCGATATTTCATTTGCCCCACTGTGCTTCGTATGGAGAGGAAAAAACAGATTTTAATACCACCATCAAAACAAACCATGATTTGTTTTATGGTTTCTCCCAAAATATGTTGAGTCTTTAGTTTTTTGAAAATATTTGTATTTGTATATATGTAGTTTGAAAAAACAGGCCGTCGCTGCCCATCATAAGACTACTTATGGCGAATGTGTTACTAAAATAATCCCATCCCACCATGTCCATCATATCTTCCTTATATCTTATATCTTATATCTTCCTTATCATTTGTGGGCCGATTTTGTCGATTTTAAATAGCAACCGATTCGGAATTCCCGATATATGAAATGAAAAATTTTAAAATTACAAACGGAATTAGAAACTTATATATACCCTTGCCACTCATGGTGAAGGGTATAAAAACAGCACATTTTGTCCGCCTATATTTGAATTTGGAACCATTGTGCCCTTTCGGAAATCACTTCAACGCCTATACATAATTGTAACTAGTGTATGGTCTGACTTTGATTTCTTATCTTTTTTACCCTCGTACGTTTTGAAAATGCCGCCATTTTTGTAAAAATAAAACTGGCAACCAGGGTTGTCAGATGTGGCGGTATCTCGCCAAACGTGGCGATTTTTCATTTTTCATTTTTGAAAAAAAAAACTTTTGATATCAATTTAATATAAATAACTAATGCACTAGATTTAAACCGAAATAAATTGACTTTAGAATTCATAAAATATGTATGTAGAATTTCAAAAAAAATATTTTGGCGACTTTTGCCGATTTTTCGTTTAGCTTTTGGCGATGGAGATAAAAAAAATCTGACAACCCTGCTGGCAACCTAAGAGGACATCTGTAATATAATATATTAACTTCTTAAAGTCAGTCTAAAGAAAAACTCTCCAACCAACCAAATACAAGCTACAAATGGACAAAGAGAATAAAAAGTTTTCACAAAATAACTAGTTTCTAAAATATAATACAAAATTATATTCTATGTCACTTTAAAGGAACAGTAATATGGAAATATCAGAGGTGAGTACTGTGTAGCTACTAGCCCTTGTATAGAAATATAATTAAACTTTCGAAATGATTAGAACTTTGTGTAACATGGAACATAAAAATGCAAAAGCACCCAGGAATATACATACATATCATATGTATGCATTTGAGTTATTAAAATGGCTTATCCCTAAAATGAATTGGAAATAAAATATTTATATAGACTATGGACACTAGATGACATTTTGAATTATTTCAAAAAATCAAGAGTGCCTGTCAAATTTTCATCCGTATTTTCTCTAAATGTTTGATGGTTTCATTACATATTCCAGTTAGACTATCCCCTCCATTCTCTTCTACACAAAATTGTATCTTTGGCTTTAAAATGGAATCAAAAATTATGCTGGTCTTTGACAACTTAAAATCAACAAAAACCATATTGAATCAATAAGAAACATTAACGAAAGTCTAGTAATGTTGAAAATATAATTTTTCTATTATAATGAACATTATTGAATTAAAATATTTTTCAATTTTCAAATCGCGATATTTTTGAACTGGAATGGGACTCCGATGAAAAAGTCAAATCAATGAACCCTTTAGAACCATAATATGTGTGGTAAATTTCATTAAAATCGGAGATGTTTAAACCGAAAATAGCTGTTTTCTGTCCGTGATATGGATTCTCCCTGTTCTCTTATTGTCAATATCGACTTACAATACAAGGTAAATGGTAGGTTCAGATTAGTTGGACAATTTAACCATGCCCTGTGACAGGTTTTTCCAATTTTCCAAAAGTAATGATGGCTATTTGTACCTACCACTTTGGAAACCACAAATTTTAAAAATTAGTATCAGGTGGAAAATAATCGAAATGTGATCACTGTTGTCAACTGGATTTGTGATAAATTTAAAAAAGTGATAATGAAGACTATATGATAACAATTAACCTAAAGTGAATTTCAAATTCCAGATGCCGAATTAAATTAGAAAAAATGGTTATCATGTGTGATCCAACATTTCTGGAAAAAATGGGTTTACATGTCCATAACCCGAAAAGTAACGGATCAACGAACGATGGGAATACGGCGCGAAAAGCATTTTTCAATTCGGAATTGTTTGCATCTATAACAAATGTTGATGTCGACTTTTTGAAGCATACTTATTATACTTATTGCAATATTATACTATTTGCAATTTACAAAATGAAATCAAAACATATTTTGAATCTTTTTGCCCAAAAGTACTTTGAAGTACACTATCATCTTTGGAATAATATATTTTTTTTGCCTATTGACAAACTCGCTTACCCAGAATAACGATGAATGATTTCATGTTCTCATTGTGATGTTTATTTATGGTGTAATGACAAAAAATACTGTTTCGTAAAATACCATAAAATAGACTTGTAATAGAATAGAATGTTATAAAAGTTACAAAACTAATCAATATATTAATAAAATTTAAACAAAAATCTAAGGGGTTTTTTATCTTTTGGATGATGCTGACCCAACGGTACCAGGTCACTTTTGGTTCCTTGCAGGTCCTACGTTAACATTTTGTAAATAAGTTCCTGAAGTCCTTATTTTCAATATTTCATAAAAAAATATTACAGGTCGCAATTTTGAATATATTTCGATAAAATTTGGTACATATGATTTTTTTGGCCCAAGGACGGCTGAAAATGGCTGTAATCGGTCCATTATTTCACCTAGCCCCCAAACAAATGTACTCCCGAAATTGAATTTTATCGGTCATAAATTTTTAATTTATATAGGTATCTACACAAATTTTGCTCCAAATAAGTTTTATATATACGGAATTCATGGCACCAAATTTTATTATGATCGGTCAATAATTGGTCATAGCTCCCATATAAACCCCACTTCCGAAATTCACTTTAACATGCATAAATCTCCTAAAAATTTTGGTATACCCATAAAATTCAACATAAATAATTTTGCTATAGACATTAATCTCACCTAATTTCATGGTGATCGATCCATAATTGGTCATAGCTCCCATATAAAGCCCATTTCGAAAATCACTCACGAATATAAATTATTGAAATTTTAAATGAAAAATGTTATTGCACATTTACTTAGTGTAGGGTATTTATTATATGGGTATCATACTTTCTTACTTGTTTTTTAATTCTGTTTAACATTTAAGTCGGCTAATGAGATTTTTACAGTCCCTACAACAGATTATATGCTTAAATTTCTATTGTGCTGCAACAAATAATAAATAGCATCTATAGTATAGATTTTTTATTTTACCCCTTCTTCTTCGTTTATCATAAATATTTTATTCATCGCATTGTAAATGCGATTTGTACGTAGAATTATTAAAACATGTATTATTCAATAATATGAACTTAACGTTCATACGTTGAAACAAATTGAACAATAAAAGGTAAATAGTATTCAATTGAGTGTGAGATGGAAAAAAAAATAAACAATTGTACAAAATGTTTAAATGATAAATGAGAGTTGAAAGGTGTGGGTATTTCTCTTCTTTTGGTGTTTGTTCTGCTTTGAATGACAATGAGCATGACAATATCAATGACAAAGATGTTATTATTTTCTACTTTATAATTGTCATCATCTCTTTTATTAACGCCTTTTAGTCACCATTGATTCATGTGTAGCTACAATATATACCTAAATATACTATTCGTCATATGTAGTACAATCACTCACTCATACGACGAATACACATCAAAAGGTTTGGTAAAAGATTGTATCAGATTCGTACACGATTATAATGTCAGAAAGTACCGACCGACAGACAGACCGGCCAACAAACAATGACTGTTTTACATATGTATATTCAACGTACATTCCACAAGAACACATGAAAAATCGATACGATGTGATACAAGATGTCATATGCGATTGGTGTCAAAGACCGAAACAGAGACGACAGAGCACAGACAGTAGTGTATTGAGATTGGAATTGTATCGAATAAAAGGGCAGGCAGGCAGTACACACAAAAAAAGGGGTGATAAATGTTGTAATGACCGCAGATTTAAATTACGTTTATAACAACAATAAAACACTTTGTACAAATATTTGACTTTGACAAATTGTTTTTATTCAGACGTGACTTCGAATCTTACCGACCGACATTCGTTCAATAACAAACAATCATGAAGATGGTACTGATGATGATACTGACGCTGACAATAATGATGATGAGGGCATTATTCTGACTGTTGTACGAGTATCACACTTATTGCACACAAATTTACATACATTAATGAAAGGGAGTGAAAGAGAGAGAGAGAAAAGTGAACATTAAGAGGGTGAAATTATACAAATTAACATTCTACAATCTTCATAGAATAGATATTTCATACATATGTACATATAAAGTGCTCTAAAAAAATTTAGAATAAAATATTGCAGACTCATTGTTTGATATTAAAAAGAAACTTGAATCTATAATATATTTTTTATATTGTGGGTATACTTGTCATCCTTGTTGTTATTGTTGACTATTAAACAGTAAAATTGGTGAAAATTAAATGGGGAAAAAATTGGTTTAAATTAGCACGCTCTGCCATTTAATTTTAGTTGTTATGTCAATTAAGAATAACATTTGTAAATAATTTATCATTATTCTACTTTTTCACCAACAATGATGAATAGTTAAAATACATTATATTTAGTCTGCACGTTGAATTATTTTTCAAAACTGTATCTACACTTTAATATGTATGTACGTACTCTATAGTTTGGTCCGAAAGAATAGCATACCTATTTTCTTCTATAAAATTATAATTTGAAAACCAATTACTTTCTATATCAAGATTTGGCTACGTTTAGATTAGAGTTTCGTGTTCGGTTTTAACCGAAACCGCGGTTTTTCAAGGCCTAAATCCGAAACCGACGATTATTCTTCGGTTTTTACTTTTAATTTTTTTTTTAGTAGAAAAATTCAACTTTTAGAAATGAAAAACAAACTTTTTCATCCAATGATTCATTCAATTTCTACAATATAATTTTCAGACCCTATAAAGTATGTACTATATATATTCTGGATAGCGGAGTCGATTAAGCCATGTCCGCCTGTCTGTCTGTTGAAATCAACTTTCCAAAGCCCCCAAATAATTAACATACACGATTCATCCATCTATATCTCGGGAATTCTTCCGGCTCGGTTGCTATTTAAAATCGAGAAAATCGGTCCACAAATGGCTGAGATATAAGGAAAAAACAAGGACAACCTCGATTTTTGACCTATACAGTGCACTCGCGATAATATGAACTAATTAAAACCAGGCCAGCTCACTTTTGCAAGATTGTTCATATTTGCGATTGGCGTCTAATTCCCATCTATAGCTAGGGAAATCCCCAAATTATTATTTAATTGAATTAGAATTTAGCCACTACCCGCTTGATTCAGATTTCAACTCTGTGTATATAGATAAAAAACGTTAAAAAACTATAATAATATGTTCATATTTTAAAGATTTTGTACACTAAGTTCATATTTTAGAGTAGCCAATGGAAGCAAAATGTGTTCATATTTTGGGTTGTTCATATATTAGGGTGGTCATATTATCGCAAGTGTATCTGGATTACTAAGTCATTAATATAGATAATATGGATATCTAATGATAGATATTTCAAAGACCTTTGCAACGACGTATACAAGACCATTCGGTTTAAAAATATTTTTAAACCGAATTTTTTTCACAAAAAAAATATTGAGAAGCAAAATTATATGCCATTAATTTATACTTCAGTTTTAATAAAACAAATAAACAACATTGTTACTCAACCCATAGAAAATAATATATACCAAAATTTTAACTCTTTCATCACCGGGGTCAAAGGTCAAATTTATAAATTTTCGCGTGTTTTCATAAAATGACTGATGAAACTTCAAAGAAATATTTTATATTAAATTTTAGCGAAAAATATCTCAATAATGCGAATCACACTGCTCGGAATTCCCAAAAAAATATTACATACAAAAACAACGTTAAATTGTATACATATTTTGAATTAGCAAGTTTTGTGTATTCAAGAAGTAGATGAAAAAAATATTTTATTGTTTTGTAATTGTATTCTCATAACTTTTAGTAAAAATATCAAGTGTGCTATTTTTATGGTCATGCCTGGCTATATGTACCGAAATACCTACTAGTTAAAATTTGAACAAATTTGCTACTTGCATTTAAAGTTCCATTAGAATAAAAATGTTTATGTAGCTACAACCTGTGTTAATTCCCATAATTATCATCAGTATCATCGTCATCATCATCTATCTATCTTTTAAAATACTCGTCCATATGCAAGTATCTTTGTATCTATGAATGGAGAGATGGATGAGTGAATGAATGAATGAATGAATGAGTGTGTATGATTTAAACATTGTAAGCAATTATTTGTGTGAGTATTTTGTTGTTATTTCTATTGTGTATGTATGTGTTTCTTTCTTTTTATTTTTGCACATTCAATTAAAATACTATAAAACTGTTTAAATTGAAAAAAAATGTTGAGCAGTAATTTGTGGCAAATGTTTAATTGTTCAAACATCTGTTACTTGTTGTGTTGAACGATTCCACTTGAACATTTTGAAAACATTTTAATAGGTATTAGTTGTACATACTTATAATTTGGACAACTTTTACCGTTACCTTCCTGTCATTGGACTTTACCTACATATATAATCTGTTGGATTATAAGACGAGGAAAACTGTTGTTTTGATTTCCATGTGTTTTAATACTTTTGATCCACTCCTCTATTTCTGTAAAAAAAAACTTCGGTCACTGATCCAAAACATTTATTTCAATTTTAATTCTAATTTTTTGAGCTTGAGGTCAGATTTACAAAGTTTATAATTTGTTATTTATTTCCGATATTTCGCAACACCATTGTGTAGCAACTTCAGCAACAAATTAAAAATCTACAATATACATACATAATATGTATTACATGTGGGCAATTCCATATCATCGTACGTGACATTTGTACGCCTATAGAGTGGAATAGATTTTGCAAAAATAATAGTATCTGAAAAATAATTTGGTCTTTATGTTCCATTCAGAGGGTACAATATTTTAAAATAATAAAAAGTTCTTTCGAAATATTGTTGTCCAAAATATTGATAACTGTTATCAAAATTTTAGGAATCGAAAAAATTGCCCTTTTTTAAGAAATATTTTAAAAAGTTGCACAATAACTGTTATAGGCAACATAAAAACAAAATTCATTGGACGTAACTGTTATCATTCAATTTATATTTTTTTCACTGTTTTGAAACACTTATGTACTCGCGATAATATGAACTAATTAAATCCAGGCCAGTTCACTTACCTGTTGATTTAGATTTCAAATCTGTTTAGATAGATAAAAAAAAAAACAAAAATAAAGATGTTCAAATTTTAAAAAGCTTTAAAATATTTTAGAGTACCCCATGGGTGTTCATATATTCGGGGGTTCATATTATCGCGAGTGCACTGTATATTTGAGAAATATTTTTCTTTCTTGTCAATTAAAATAGTGTTGTAAGAAATATTTAATTTTAATACACAATTATTAACATTTTTTTAATTTTAAGTAATATGTTATATACGGTTATATATTGTATAATCGCTTCAGTAGTTTCGGAGTTATAATAACAAATTGAAGCAAAAACAAGTAACGGCCATTTTCACAATGTACGATTATTTCATTTTAACCGGAAAATTAACTAACTGTCGGTTTATTTAACGGGGACCATTTAACCAACGGTTACCGATTTACGTTTCGCCATCATTTGATTACTTAACCAAAGCATTCAGTAGAAAGTATGGCAATAATGCATACATTTGTTTACGAAAAATAGTGTAATGAAAGATTGAAATATAAAAAATTGTCTAAAAGACGGCATAAAAAATAATAGTTTGTGTTTTCTTAGTGGTATAATAAAAAAACGTATAAAACTCAAAAATATTAAGGTACCTAACTGTAAAATTTACAGAACAAACTGAACAACAATTACTGAAAACCAACAAGGAAAAGTGCACATTTGTTGTTTGGTTTGTAAGTGCAATATCCGGGTGGTATATGGATAACCCCGTGTAAAATTTACTTTTCTTCGCTTTACACTTTTAAAAATTATAAATATTACAAAAATATAAATGTTTTTCCATTTTCTTTTATTATATTTCTTACAATTAAGATGCTAACCGGCGAAATTTATTCGGTTATATTTAACAGCAACTTTGTTGTTAAATAGTGTCAGTTAAGAATTAATTGTACATTGTGAAATTCATATTAGCCTAACTTGCGGTTAAAGTTCACTTTAACTTTTAATCGTACATTGTGAAAATGGCCGTAAGAGCGATATATTCGGCTGTGCAGAATCGTATATACCCTTCACCAAATTATACTTCAAAATTAGTGTTTATAAAAAACCGACTTTTTAAAAAACCGGTTTGTCGGTTAACCGAAAATTGGCCTTTATTAAAAACCGTTTTTTCGGTTGACCGACATCAAAAAAAACCGATTAAACCGGTTAACCGTCATATATGTGTAGAAAACATAAAATGTCCAATAAAGTATATACAGATTTAAAATATTTTAGTTTTTAGTAGTCAGGAATGGTTAATAACTATAAATATATTTATTTATATATACAAAATATGTATATATACAAAAGTGCTAAGTCCATTTTATTTTATAATTAGTATCTCAGTCAAATGGAAATGAGTATAAATATGTTACTATATATATAATACTTGTTTTAATTATTGGATAATTTATTAAATTCTTACCAAAAAATGTAAATCAATTTTTTAATTAAATATTTGGATAATTTTAAAATTTATTATCACATCGACATTCTGATATGAAACGGAAAATGTTACAAGTTACAAACGCACTTCTTCTTAGCTTTGATTATTTGTCATTATAAATCATACCAAATATGTAAATAATAAAACTCCATTATCAGATTTCAAAAATATTTCAAATCATGAATTTTAGAACGTTTTTTGTCTCTCCTGTAATATTTCTGAAAAGCTAACGAAATTATTAATAAATTAAAATTTTAAGAACAAAACACACTAATGAAGTTTGGTAAAATCATCACTAAGTTTTTAATGAATAATTAGTAAGATTTAGCATAAACTTATAGAATTATACGGAATTTAATTTTAATTTTTAATAGTTTCATTATGTAGAATTTATACTGAAAAAGTTTTTAAGTAATCTCATCGTCCTCTACTATTTAGAATCATTGTAATTCTTAAAAATATGAATCTAAAGAGGTTTGTATTGTAAATCAGCACTTTAGGATTCAAATCAGACCAATAATGTGTATACAATGAAAAAAAATTAAGAAAAACATGAGATTTATTAATTTTAGTCCCAAATTTTAAAAACCGGTTAACCGAGTAATAAAAATCAACATTTTAAATTAACCGGTTTGCAAAAAACCGAGATTTCGAAGAAAAACCGGTTTTTCGGTTAACCGGTTTATAAACACTACCTCAAATTTATTTTTCTTTCAAAGTTGTTTTTTTAATTTTTTGTTAAACATTTTTTTTACTTGTTATTTTAAAATTTTATATTTTTTTTTTGATGAAAAAAAATCGGGTTATAAAACATTTTTTCCGATTTAGACCCATTGTGGGTTCAACTTACTATGGTCTTATATAGGTCGTTGCAAAGGTCTTTGAAATATCGTTCATTAGATATCCACATTAATAACTTAGTAATCCAGGTCAAAAATCGAGGTTATCCTGGTTTTTTCCTCATATTTCAGCCATTTGTGAACCGATTTGTCTGATTTTAAATAACAAACTTCTCGAAAGCATGTCTTCCAGAATTATTGAAGATTTGCACCCCGAAGATATCTGGGGTCTTCAGAAAATTGATTTCAACAGACAGACGGACATGGCTAATCGACTCCGCTATCTATAAGGATCCATAATATATATACTTTAAGGGTCGGAAATGAAAAATGTAGAAATTAATTTGTACATTTTCACAAAATTTAACATTTTTGTTTGATATATGTATATAAAATTGAGTAGTTAATGTTCTTCTTTCGATTGATCCAATGTTGAAAACATTTTCCCCGTGCTATGTACAAATTTTCTCATATATATTTGGGTCAGTAGCTTCGGAGTTATAACAAAATTGAAGCAAAAAATATATTTTTTATGTAAAAATATCCAATTTGTTTGTTTTAAAAAAATCATGAAAAATCGAAAACGGCAGAAATTGTTTAGATTTATTACTTTATCGCAAAGCCACATGTAATATGAAAAAAATGAGATATCAATCATAAAAATCGATATATTATTTTCGAATTTAATCACCATAAAGTGAATTCGCTTATTTTCAGAAAATTGTATGTGCGTACAAGTCTGTACTTTGAGTGTAAATTTTACATGTGTTTTGTTATGTAACAAAAATTTTAACAAAAACAAAACACATGTAAAATGTACACTCAAAGTACACGCTTGTACGCACACTCAATTTTCTGAAAATAAACGCATTCACTTAATTGTGAATAATTTCGAAAATAACACTCAGCTACAAAATGACACTTTTTGTCAGAACTTGAAAAGTGACCTAATGGAGGTTATAGGCCTAGGTGAGGACATAGTAAGACACCCTCAAAATTTTGAGTTATTTTGAAAAAACTGTTTTAGGGTAGGTCGTAGTACTTTATTACCTCTAACTCACACATTTTTAGACCGATTTCAAAATTTTAAACAACTATGAATAGACATGAAAAATGCAACGCCATGCAATGTGATTTTCAACAGCACTGATTTTGCTCAAAAAGATATCCAATTTTGCCCCGATAGACTAGAAAATAGTGTGTTGGACAGTGTTGCCATTTTTACGCTTTTCGGGTATTTTATGACGCTTTTTTGGTCTCGTTATCCTTTTATTTTTTCCAAATACTCTTTTTTAAAAAAGGGTATTTTTTGACGCTTTTTCCATATTTTGTGGCGCTTTTGGTGCTTTTTGTTAAAACCATGTGATTTTGTAACAAATCAAACTTATAAAAGATCTGAGGGCTAATTACCGCAGTCGAACACGATCGGATACTTATTCGAACGTGCGATTTTTAATTTTTGGCATTCTCTTATTTGATATCGAATAAAATGTATAGAAAATTATAATGATTGCGTTCGAAATTTATTTCGAGTATTTTGCCCCCTATTATTTCATTAAAATCGTTTTGTGGCCCGGTGATGATGATGATTATTAAAAAGATGTATTTGAAATGTATTATTTCGTTTTTTATTGAATTTTTATTTTATTTTAAGGTTTTGTTTACTCCTAAGCAGAGATCGAAAATAACTCGTCCATATACCAAAAAACCCAAATTGTGATTTATATTTTTGTGATAAAAATAAATCACTGAAAATAACAGTTATAAAATGATTTTTATTTAAATGGTTTGGTATGACCTTTATTCGTTTTTGTTGTTTTTTAATGGTTTGGTGTGAGATAAACAATTCATTTGTTCTTCTTCTTAATAATTGTTACTTTCTCTTTTATTTACATACAAAAACATATTATTAAAATTTTTTAACAAATTATGGAAATAATATGATAAGTATGAAGTAATGAAGTCTGAGTAACAGAACTGAGAATTTTTTTTTAAATTGTTATTAATCTTTTGATAAATTTTATATATACAGTGGTGGCCAGGAATTTAAGACAAAATTTTTTTGCTAAATTCCATGTAATTGTAAATTATTTTTTCAAATATTTCCACAAATATGTATGCATGAGGACTGTTTTAACACACAAGTGTGTTTTATTCGACTGTGTCAATTCATACATATTCACCATGAACACATAAAATTTTTCTACAACTTGCCAAAAATTTTTTTTTTTAAATAAACATATTTTTTCACTTTTATATCATTATAATTTTATTATTATAAAATATTCGGACCAAATTTCGTATTTTTAGTTCCATTAGTTTCGGTCATATCATGTTATTAACAGCGGATGTTCGCTGAGGTGGGTCAACGTATTTCCACATATCTTTGTCCATATTTGTTTTACCGATTTTTCCAAACATTTTTCAGAAACTAGAAACATTAATAATAAACTTCATACCCTTAGAGGTCCTTTTATTTTGGCTCTATCGCACTTAAAATTCAGTTGATAAAAAAAATTAAAGTATTTGTCTTAAATTGGTGGCCACCACTGTATATGTGTTATTTGCAAGTGAAGAAATAAATTTTCAAATTTTTTTGTTAAAATTTTACTTTTTCTCTTGGCGCTTTTACTCCTTTTTTCGTAATTTTGTACCCTTTTTCCACGTTTTTACTATACACTTGACACTTTTCTTCATTTCAACACTGTGGACTATCAATCTAAGGGTTGCGGGTTCGATTCCTGCCAGAGACTCTGGGTGTTTCTGCAGACAAGCAAAACCCTTCGCAGTTTGTATTAATTTTTTTAAAAAAAAAAACATCTGCTGTTTTTATATTCTTATTGATCATTGGCAATTATAGTATGACATTGTCTCCAATATTTTTTACTTAAAGATAATTATAAAATTTTTAGTAAAAACAGTGGTAAAATTGTGCGAGCAGAAAAAATGCAACTCTACGGAAATTTACTTAATTTTTAAAATTTTGAAAAAAATAATTATAAAAAATTTCTAAAAACTATAATAATGTTGTATTACAATCATTTACTATTAATACAAACAAATTTAAGGACATTCAAAATCAAAAGAATAAACATTTTATCCAAAAAACGCCATGCTCCCATTCCGTTATAAAAATTTAGATATAATTAAGAATTGTGTTATGATTAGAGTGCCGAAATAATTTTAATGGCTAGTTTTGAAATGGATTTTATTGAAATAAAACTAAAATGTTAGAACTTGAAGTAATCAAGGCTGTGTTACCTGATCAATGGAAGGTGACATCATATATTTGATGCTACTCAAACGAACACATGTGGACATTTATGACTATTGCAACCTCCAAAAGATAATTTAATGATATGAATCATGAAACCATATAATTTACAAAAATTAATTAAGCGCCAACGCTTTAATAGTGCAGTCGTATGATATGGAAGGTCAATTAACGTAATTTTAATTTATTCGTGTCTGATAGTTTCGTTCTGTTACTCAGGTAGATTTCATATCCTTGAATTTATTAGTATTAACAGTAAATTACTGTATTGTAACAGTTTTTAGCAATTTTTTATAATTATTTTTTTTCAAAATTTTAAAAATTATGAAAATTTCCGTAGAGTTGCATTTTTTTTGCAACAAAATGTCATACAATAATTGCCTATGAGCAATAAGAATATAAAACAAGTAAGAAAGTATGGTCGGTCAAGCCCGACCATATAACAATACCCTACACTAAGTAAAAGAGCAAAAACATTTTTCATTTAAAATTTCAATAATTTATATTTTTGAGTGATTTTCGGAAGTGGGCCTTATATGGGGGCTGTGACCAATTATGGATCGATCACCATGAAATTAGGTCGTGTGATTTATGTCTATATGAAAGTTTACTATGTTGTGAGTATTTAGTGACATGAATTTTGTATATATAAAACTTATTTGGAGCGCAATTTGTGGAGATACATTTATAAATTAAACATTTATGGCCGATAAAGTCCAATTTCGGAAGGACATTTGTATGGTGGCTAGGTGAAATAATGGACCGATTTCAGCCAGTTTCAATAGGCTTGGTCCTTTGTACCAAATTTGATCTAAATATCTTCAAAATGGCGACCTGTACTGTGCGCACAAGTTTTACATGGACAACCAGCCAGCCAACCAGACGGACGGACATCGTTTAATCGACTCAGAAAGTGATTCTAAGTCGATCGGTATAATTTAAGGTGGGTGTTAGACTAATATTTTTGGGCGTTACAAACATCTGCACAAACGCATAATACCCTCCCCACTATGGTGGTGTAGGGTATAAACAGCAGATGTGGACAATTGGATACCTTTTTGAGCAAAATCAGTGCTGTTGAAAAACACATTGCATAGCGTTGCATTTTTTATGCTTGCTACTGTATATTCCAAGAAATTGTTTAAGTTATTATAAAAAGTTTAATTTTTTTTTTTATTTTTTTCGTAATTTTTCAAATTCAACAATAGTTATTTAAAATTTTTTCTATAAAAACCAATTTTTTTTAACAGCGTTTTAAAGACAATTTTATTTACACAAATTTAAAAATTTTACAAATATTATTTTTTTTTGTATAGTTTTTTGTTTTTTTTTTTATTCATATGCGCTGGGGGAGAAAATACTAAAAAACGTATTAATGAAAAGTTGAATAACTTTTACAGTTTTCATGCGATTTGAAAAATTAAAACCATGTCTTGTTAAGAACTAAATTTTCTTTATACATTGATATACATTTTTATAAGCTTTCATATCAAAATCATCAACAAAAAGCGACTAAAATTAAAAAAGTTGATAAATTTTGTTTTCTTTTCAGTTATTCTTAACAAAAACAATACCTATAACTTACAAATGTATCAATAAATGCACGTAATTTTAAAGCGTAATCAGTTTTCTTTACAACCACGTTACAAAATTTTAAATCGGACAAAAACTGACTGAGTTATAGGTCGATAAGTTGACGAACATCACTGAAAACGGTTTTTTAGAATAACTTCTGAATTTGAGGGTGTTTCACAATTTAAAATATACTCAGCAAAACCTATAACCCAAATTTGTTTCCATCGCAGCACCGTGTATTCAATCGATTTTTATGATCGATATCTTATTTTGTTCCTATTACATGTGGCTTTGCAATAAAGCAATAAATCTAAACAATTTCTGTCGTTTTCGATTTTTCATGATTTTTTTAAAACAAAAAAATTGAATATTAAAACGCAATATATAAACAGATTAAAGGTTATGTAAATTTGAACTTTTTTAAGTTTACTTCAATAATATCGGACTAACCCTTTTTGAGTTATCATAAATTATGTTATATTCGCAATTTTAGAAAAAAATTTAAAAAATTCTATCCATAGAATTCAAAACTTTTACCATTTTTGTACTTAGGTAACCATGATGCATCAAATCTATATGGTAATTAGTGAAGCCTTTTTTGCTGTTGACCTGTGTAATCTATCAAAAACTCAACTTTGTATATTTTTGTAACTTACGGCTTTTTTGATTTCATATGACGATTTATATGTATATCAAATTGTTTATATTATAACAAATAAAAATAATAACTGCTATTACATAACATTTTTTTTATTCCTTATCAAAAAGTAACACACAAAGACGAATAAAATTTAATATCTGAAATTACACAGAACAAATCATCCACATATTTTGTCAACATTTTTGGTTTAATAGCAATTGTTCAATACATTTGTCGATAAATATTTCCATAAGAATGTCTGCTTTTTCTTGTACATTCATCTTGTTATCACAATGAAAATTTCTGTTATCAATTATACAAAAATTTAAAATACGTAAAAATATATGTACCCTTACTCATATTTGGGATTTCTTCTATTCTATTCCATAATTCATCTATGTATAATATTTTTTACTTAGCTATAAGTATTATAGACGAAAAATGGATTAGAATAGAAGAACACACAAATATACATATGTATAAGCAAAAAATTTGACAAAATATGTGTATGAATTAGTTTGTGTAATTTCAGATAATGAAAATATGTTATCAACATTTAATTCATTTCATCCTGACATTAAATTTACGATAAAAAATGAATTAAATCTATGATTCCTTATTTAGATACTGGAGGAAATGGAGGAAAAATACTCTACGGCTAAAAATCGTATAGATAAAATTTTAACAATAAGTGACACTGGAATCCACAAAAATAATATTGAAATAATTAGAAATATATTGGACGATATGAAAAACATTTATTTAAATCTTCAAACATCATCGTAAATAAATTAACCTTAAAATTACTTGTCAATCACTTGCAATATGATTTGTTTATAAAATAATGAATTAAAATAGTAGTATGGAAGTAGTCAACTGTCATAATATTAGCATTTGAACTGATTTCTTGGTCTTATGTTGACACCTCGTAACTATCAATATACGACAAAAATTACGACAAATCATTGTCATGTTAATTACCATATTCGTCAATACAATTATTTTTTTAATTAAAAAGGCACCAACAACCGATTTTGTTGATACAAAAAATATGTTTGTTTCTTAAAATTGTTAATTCGCAACAAAATGTTTTAACAACGAGTTAGTGAAATTAAACAATAAATTTGTTAATAGTCAACAGTAAAATTTTAACAATAGATTTGTAACATTGAATAATTATATTGTTACTAATTAATTATATATGTACATATATCTGCAATAGAATTTTCTTATATTAATTAAAAATGCAATTTAATTGTTTTTTTTATTATTATAAACAAATTTACAATCTATTATAATAACATATATTTATAAATTTAAAATACAAAGTTAAAGCATGCATATATAGATTTTCTCACCTTTAGAACCATTACTATGACCAATATCCCCATCCACGAATGGTTATACAGATTGTTCCTCTAGTATTGTTCTCCAATGAGTTCCTTCCACACTCGATGCATTTGATGATGAAAAAAGAGTCCACTGAAATCCTGCTGAAAACAAGTTTTGTATATGAAATCGATGTCCATTTTATTCCTATTACTATATTATATTTACAGATTCAACTTACCATCCAGAATACTCCAAGTTTTTTTATCATTTATAAAAGAAAACATATTTTTTATGAAAGAAAAAAATGTGAATATTTTTCTTAAATTTTTATTTTTTTTTTGACACATTTATTTTTGTTACTTTCAATATAATATTCTTATTGAATTTTAATACATATCTAAGAGAAATTGTTGATATATGTAAGTATTAAAAAACATATTGAATTAAAAAATTATTGAAAAGTAAAATCATGTTTCAAACAAATTTTTTCAATTACTAAATAACTGTTACCATTTTTTTCTGTGAATTTTTCGAGATAATTCTGTAGTCCGGGAGCGAATGGAAATATCTTAATGAAATTTTACACAGTCATAGCTGTGGTGCTTCTGCGTTGATTTGTATTTACTTACATAGGTTCATAGTTGAAAGTTGGTCGCTTCGCCCCTAAACAATTTTAAACAAATTACCAAAAATGTATTTAAATACATATGTATGTAAATTGGAAAATATATTGCTTTGCTACTTTTTCATATGATTTTCAAATTTATTGTTTAAATAATTATGTTCTATTAACTTGTAATAAAGAACAAGACAAGGCAAGCATTCGGACATGTAATGAAGATCTTACATATATATTGGCCCAGAACAATTTCAAATAACGAGCTATGGTCAGAAACCAGACAACAACTGACCCATCTGGAAATTCGAAAACGTAAATGGTGTTGGATTGGACATATGTACATTGCGGAAACCATCGACAGATATTGCAAGGCAAGTCATGGACTGGAATCCGCAAGGCAGTCGACGAATAGGAAGACCATCCCATACCTGGAAAGAACAAATCGAAATAGAAACATCCCATCTTCATCTACGTTGGAATGAAATAAAACTTCGTACATCAATCGATTATATTGGAATAATCTTGTTACGGCCCTATGCTCCTTGTAGGAGTTAAAAGGAACAAATATATATACATATAACTTTATGGTGTTGCTATCACTTTTTACATGATGGAATTTGATAATACCGATGGAATTTGTAAGGGGACTAGGATAAATCAACGAGCAATGCTATTTTTAACAGGATTTTGCCCATTTTCAATACCAAACATTTCAGATGAACAAAAAATATTTGGGAAAAATATCATCTCCTCACGTGTTTTCCTCGAGGCTCAATCAAGCCAACAACAGAAAGACGGACAGACATAGCTATATCGTCATAGAATATATCTGTGGAGTTTGGACAAAACATCTTAAGGCGAGATAAGAAAATATCTTAGTTTTGTTATAATAAAACTAACTTTTCAAAAAGCTCCGTTTACACTAATCTGCTTCTTCTTACGAACAACTTATTTGGAGTTGTTCTTGATTTGTTTTTGACAAAACAACTTAATTCGCAAAAACTGTTGAATTTATCGATAATTATTTCATTATTTATCCGTTGTATATATAATTCTTTGACACAAATAATAAAGTTCTTCAAGGACAAATAATAAAATATTGATCGATAAATTCAACAGTTTTTGCGCTCTCCTGAAAAATTTGAAAATTCCACTTAAGTTGTTTTGTCAAAAGTTCACAGATATATTCTATTTGGTTCTACGACTAATATTTTGATGTTACTAACGGAATGACAACATCAATCTACGACCCATCTTTGATATTTATACAAATATTTAAATATAATTTGTTTAGACTAATACTTCAATTCTGTTCGACAATTTTTTCGTCTTGTCTGAGGAAGAAAAGTAGTCGAAGTTACGATTCAGTAAGACAATATATTTTATTCGTCTGGGTTACGTAGTTTGTGTCTATGATTTACGTTATTATCATTTTTGTTCTACTTTTTTCATTAAATTTATACATTTGAACTGTTTGGCAATAATGTCTTTTTATGAAATTTGACAAATTAAAAAATTAATTATTAATAAAAAATTGTTCAATTGTTGAAGAAATTAATGGAAGATAAACATTTTCTCCGGTTTTGGGGCATTTATAAGTTCCATTGGATGTTCTGTAGCTCTCTCTTCTTGCAGTGGTACATGTTCCTGTTTTTGTGAAAATTTTTTCATTTCTTTCGAAGTTTCTATACTCCATTATACCCATCTTTGCCTAATTTTTGTTGGGCAAATTCTTGGAAGATGTTTGTGAAGCTCTCGTGTTAGTTTGTGGAGGGACACAATTCAATGGTCTTTCATCAAGTACTTTGTTGTATGTGGATCATGTGTCCTTTATATTCTTTACTTAAATACATAGATAAATAGATGAATAGATAAATAGATAGATAGATAGATTAGTTTAATGGTGCAATTGTTTTCTTTCAACTTGAAGAATGTCTGTTTTTGAAACAAAACCAACAATAGAAAAACTACTCAAACTACTCTAGAAGACTACAAATATTTTTTTTACTGAATCAAATATTTTACGTTATTAAATGCCATAATCCTAGACAAAAACCATTATTGTTTTATAGAATTCAAAACTAATAACTCAAATATGAAAGTAAAAAAATTCGTCCCAATTCGTCTAACAGAAACTTGGACGTTTTAAAGGCTTTGTAAAAGAACATCTGACCCGATGGAGTAAAACTGAGTACGCAGTGTAACTATGTATTGTATCTACTTTCACGTATATACTGATTTCTTCATGGCGATGGACGACCTTATTCTACTATAATAATATAATTTATAATAATTAATTTATCCCCATCAAATTCCACAAAAGCTTTTAAAAATCTCCAAATCTAGAAATCCCACCAGTAAACCTAAAGTACATACTATACCAATGTGTACTATCAATGCAATAGTACATACATACATACATATATGTATGTATTTATGTATTTATGTTTGTATAAAAAAAATGTTTACATTTAGATACATTTAATTAAATTTATTCAAAGCACGTTTTCGTTTGCTGCGCGTATACAATTCGAGGCATCTGATTGGTTGTATAGTGCGCATCTGCTGGAATTAAATTATTGTACGTTCAATACGCCTCATAACATTTATCTACACGTACCAAACGCAAAACTTCATCTCAAAGCTAAGGGTTAATAGAGATTTTATTATACGATTATAATTTATTTACCATACACTATTGTTTGAATCGTACATATGTACATAAGTTGGTACATACGCCTATCACTCAATGGGGAATGCGATGGAACTGAAATATGAAAATACATATTTGACATCAGTGTTGCCGTTTGGTAACCTTCTTATAGATGTTTGTGTGTATAGAAATTCATTTACACACCAGTGTTGCCAAAATATTAGTTTTCCAATGGATACTCATAACATACATATTTTTCATTTGACGGTTTGCGTTTTTTTACAAACTTTTATTTCAATTAACACAATTTCCATTTTTGTGAATGTCAGCTGTAAAAATAATTGATTCAAAAGTAACGCATGCGGAACAAATTCAGCAAAATATTTGTAATTTTACCTCAGATGGAAATTAAAGGAAGAGAAGTGGATTATTATTGATATGATACCTATTATTGATATTTATTATTTCTATTATATCTATTACAGTACGGGCTCGATTTGCGCAACCGAAAGGAAATCGGGGTTGTTGCGATATTCGAAATGTGGCAATAAGCAACCACTATATACGCTATTATTTTTTTTTTTTAACAAAAACATGCAATTTAATTAACAAAAAGTAATTAATTCATTTATTTAACAAAACAAAGTAAAAATAAATGGTGTAAATAAATATAATACTCGAAAAAATAAAAGAATATGTAGATTTATTAACTTTGCAATCAATACAAATTTTACAAATTTTCTTCACAGTTTCACCATGTTTTAAATTGTTCAAATTTTATTTATAATTTTTGTTTTATGGTAAATTTTAAAATTTTTTTCACTACTCCCATATTTAACTTATAAAATGATCTTCACTTTACTGAAATATAACTTAAATAAAATCAAAGAAACAGAGACAAAAAAATAACTGTAAATAAACAGCCAAAATTCTTTATGAGAGCAGTGTCGTTGTGAAAGCATTTGTTTACCCAGCAAAAACTTTGCTTACCTAGTAAGCCAGCAAGTATAATTGGAGCAAAGCGATAACTACTTATTATTTGACTGAAACACTACTTACCGTTGTTCGAGATTTTTAAAAAATTCAGGGGTCAAGCTTACAAATGTACTTACAATCAGTTGAGAAATAAGTAGTAAATTCACAACAAGAATATGTAGCTAAAAAAAAAAAACACAAAAAATATTGCCTTGTGTGGGAATCGAACAGTCACATTATTTGCTTGTGTTTGATAGTCAAGCTGCTAACTCACTGCTCCATGTACGAGTTATTTTATTGTAAGTTAACAATAGTTTTAACATCAACATATAAATGAATATGACATGAACAAAAAAATTAATGGCTTTGACAGGTGGCGAACCACTAACCTCCCGTTTTCCAGTCAAACACACTAGATAGCTGTGCTAAATGCAAAAGTTCATTACCAGCCTGCATAAAAATAAGTACTTATTCTAGTAAATAAAATAATGTGCTGGGTAACCACCACTCCTTACAAAAGAATGCATGAAATAACTAGTGGTCATTACAAAAATTCACAAAATTTTTCCTGGGTAGTTTGGCAAATAATTTTGAATTACGCTTCTGATTAAAAAAAACAACCAGGATAAATAGAGAAGAGAATAGAATAACTTCTAAATAATATTACATCTGAAAAAAATAATGTTGCACTTATCGTGTCTATTTTTTGAAAAAAGTTGCAGTTATAAAGACTGTAATGTTAAAAAATATGCTGTTGCGCTAATTGGTCAGTTGCTATCACAAAGTATACAGAGGTGTCACGAGACAGAAAATAATCTCGTTTTCTATTTGTCTCTTTCTTTATAAACTGCCCCTTGTTTTGATTACATTACTTTGTCTACCATATTCACGTTGTGTATAGCGTTTTGCTTTAACTCAACACTGATATTGTAGTACAAAATATTTGCTATCCCTTTTCAAGAGAACTGCCCTATCATCTGATTTTGAATTTTTGAAACGTCAAATTTGACATCTCTGTATACTTTGTGGTTGCTATAATAGGTTGCACAAATCGAGCCCGTACTGTATTTCAATTCGTCACTGCTGTCACCTTGTTAAATACGTCTTGAATCTGAAATAATCTGGCAACTTTATTTTTCAACTACGAAATAAAATAAGCAGCACTTCTTTCGCACGAAATTAATACCAACAGTTGCATCACAGAGTGTATACTATACAGAGTATATACCAAGGCGAATTTATACAAGGTGGAGTCAGTCAAACAGCTGATAATTTTTTTTTTCGCTTTTTGGTTCTAACAATTGTCAAATCTTGTTTTTATATTTAAATATCTACATATTCTAAGCTTATTAACAAAATATTTATTGTTTACATAAACAAGTAAAGCCCTCACTATTCAATTATCTACACAATATTAAGTTTAAATACTTATTTGTTAAATTTTTCATTTTGGTTTTTTGACATTTGTTAAGACCAATCGTTGTTTTTGTAGAACTAACACCACCTTGTATTAATTCGCCTTGGTATATACTTTGTGGTTGCATATCAAATTTTTCGCATGAAAGAACAATAATTTTCCTCAAATATGAACAGAGTACAAGTCTTTAATCGAAACCGCGGTTTTCCAGACCTAAAGCCGAAATTGACAATTATTCATCCGTTTTCTGTTTTTTACTTTTGAATTAATGCAAATAATAAACTGTTTTAGTTATTTTCAAATGGATATTGCTATGAAAAAATAATTGTATCAAATAATAAAGTAGTAGAATTCGACAGCACTTATCAATAGTTTTGTTTCTATAATTTCCTAATATTTAATAAATTGTTAGATTAAGAGAAACTTACTTGCAGTGGATTTTATTTTAATGCTAACATATTTTGGAGGTTTGTGCCAATTTATGAAGCTACAGTAAATTATATACCGATCGGTATTAGATTTGGTAGAGTAAGTTTAGTATTGTGTTTGTATTATCCCTCACTTTTTCAAATTTCAAAATTAATTTTAACGGGACCCCAGGAATTCCCTCCTAGAACAAATGATTCAATTTTAAGAATGTACCCAATAAGCATTTTCGCTGGAATTCATGTGTAAAGCAAGTTTAATTCCAGTCATACATTCACATTTCAAGGGTTGTAATACACTTGTATTACGCTTTAACTCAATAGCAATCTCCAGTGAAAAGGTAACTTGAATTCATGTCGAACATTCCAGTGTTTATACAGTTGAGTTCAAGTCTTGAATTAAAATGCAATTCAAGTAGGAATAATACTTGAATTCAAGCTTTCAAATACAGTTTAATTCAATCCTTTAATTATTGTTTAATTCAAGTCGAAAAAATAATCGGATTCAAGCTTTGATTTATTTTTCTAATTAATTAATCTTAAATTTTTTTGGATTCTATTTATTTTGCAAAAAAAACATGTTTTATATATTATTAAAATACAAATCAATTAAAAAAAATCAGCCCATTGTAAGATTTTGGAGATACATTCTGAAGTTTTATTATTTTCGATTTCCTCTGGGAATCTAAAATAAAATAATTAAGAGTTTCATCTACTGACGAGTCTTTCATTTTTGGAAATTGGCGATGGATTCTGTGTGATAAGGAAGGAATTTGTTATACACTCCATATTGCTTTTTCGCATTTTACTTACTGATGTTTGATTTGATAGAAAAATTGTTTAATCTATTTTCAATTGTTTCTTAATATTTTTTTATAATTTGATGAATTTTATTTGTTTGACAAAAAAGAATAAATTAACAAAATATTGAAATATTTCAAAAATAATGTTTGACTTGAAAAATAATTGAAAAATGGACTGGAATTCAAATTGAATTCAAATTTAATTTCCAACACTTGAAATTAAATTTTTGAGTGCTTATTGGGTAGACATTGTTAAAAAGATAAGAAAATGTCTTTGGTTTTAAAATGTAATTGGATACAAATAAAAAATAAATTAAATTTTAATGGCCGTATTCATAAACAATTTTTAAATTTAAACAACATTTTTAAATCAAATTTTGTATGTAAATTTTGCTTTAAACAAGTAAGAAAGTATGGTCGGTCAAGTCCGACCATATAATACCCCATACTAAGTGAAAGAGCAAGAACATTTTTCTCTAAAAATTTCAATAATTTATATTTTTGTGTGATTTTCGGAAGTGGGCCTTATATGGGGGCTATGATCAATTAAGGACCGATCACCATGAAATTAGGTCGTGTGATTTATGTCTATATGAAAGTTTACTATGTTGAATTTTGTGTGTATACCAACATTTTTAAGCGATTTATGTACGTTAAAGTGATTTTCGGAAGCGGGTCTATATCCTTTAACTTATGAGGTGGTGGTAAATTTTACACCCTCTCTTCATTTTTTTAAAATTTTATCAAAAAGGCTTGCGAAATAAAGTGCCTGGATTTTTGTTTCAAATAACATTTTGCTTTCTTTTTTTATTTTTTTTTAAATCAAAATTGTTGTATCTTATTGTTAAAAAGCTAATATTAACGAAAAAATATTTTTTAAAGTAAAATTTTTTGCAAAAATTATAAGGTGTAAAATTTACACCACATCTGTGACTATGTCAAAAATTTTCACGTCATAAGTTAAAGGATATGGGAGCTACGACTAATTGTGAACCTATCGTAACAAAATTTGGTGACATAAATTTTGTATATATAAAACTTATTTGGAGCTCAATTTATGGAGATACATATAAAAATTAAACATTTATGACCTATAAAGTCCAATTTCGGAAGGACATTTGTATGGGGGCTAAGTGAAATAATGGACCAATTTCAGCCAGTTTCAATAGGCTTGGTCGTTGGGCCGAAAAAATAATATGTACCAAATTTGATCGAAATATCTTCAAAATTACGACCTGTACTGCACAGCCAGCCAACCAGACGGACGGACGGACATCGTCCACTATGGTGGTGTAGGGTATAAACATTGTATACAGGTCACAGAATTGAATTCCGATCAAAAGTGGAACTAATTCCGTGTATAGCTTCTTCAGAAAAAGTAAAACGAAAATTTCTTTCTTTCAGTTTTCAAAGTGGAATTGATATTTCATTGTAACTATTTGTTTTTTTAAAATTCTTAATCAATTTGTGTACCAAAAACTTGACTTTTGTTTTGATATAAAAAACGCTGTCAAATTAATATCAGATGTACAGAATTATTAATTTGGAAGCTTTAAGCATCTTTTAGAGAAAGTCAATGACGGGAATTCCCTAGTTTTGGTGGTTGATATTCACAAAAAATATGTTGTATGAGGGCCAGAAGAAATAATGGAGAAGAATGAATGAGTCAGCCGATTTAAACCGAATTATCTAGATAATTGCGACCTGTAGTTTCATTACAAGGTTCGAATAAACGGACGGGCATCGCGTGATCGACTCGGAGAGTGTTTTTGCACATCTTGACTACGGTTCATAGATGGGGAAATTTTGCCGGGAATTTCGAAGAAAATATTGCGAACTTATTTATTAGTTGTTTCATCTACAATAGTAAAATTATGTCACCATACAAACTAAAATTTTAAGATCTTAAATTAATTATTAGGTGGCTAACATAACATATTAATAATAACACTATGCTAGTGGAAAAAACAGTCAAGCGGGGCACCCGGCGGGTTAACCTAATTCGAGTACGCTAAATCCAGTGGTTCTAACCACTTTTGTTTTCGATATACCGTTATTTCGAAAATGGAGGAGGTTGCACAACACATATTCGCGCAATGAAACTTTTTTTAATCTGCGCAGTCGTTTTAGAGATATAAATTTTTTTGGGTTACGCTGTTAATTTTTTCTACACGCATACAAAACGAAGTCATCTCGAATACTAGAGCAAATCTAAAAAAATCTAGCACCACTGGATTCAGCGTACTCGAATTAACCCTCCAGGTCAAATTCGAGCACAGTGTAATTAATGTGAATATCAAACATAAAGTTCTCATTCGAAAGGAATTATCAATTATTGAATTTTCACCGATTAAATCTACCACTACATATTACATTAAAAAGAGCCTAAAAGCAAGCTACAAATAAGCTTTTCTATAAAACGAATAACTTGAAAAATACTAGATTTTTTTTAAATTTCCCAGGAATGAAAAAACTTCGGGGAATTACAAACTCTAACCTGCACTATGAATTATAATTAATTTTATTGTAATAAAATGAGGAGCCGCAGAACAAAAGGTACTTTTTCGCATCTTATCAAAAATTTGTTTTTTTGGTATTTTTATAATATTTGGGTTGAAATCTTCTAGAAACAATCAAGTCAGCAAATAAATAAATGGCTTCTAAAAAAATTTGTACTTAATAAAACGTACAACACTAGTATAAAACGAAAAAAAATTATTTAATTTCAATGTGGAATTTGTTTATATTGATACGTTTTAACCTTTTCAAAACGTTTGGTTTATTTCCTTTAAATAAACCGGATACTTTTGATTGCAAATAAAAGCCGTTTAGTAGTTTGAAAATTGTAACAACTCTTTATTTATTTAAAATGTACAACAACAGAATTAAATAGTCACTCAGTGTTTTTTATACACGTTTATAAATTCGCAGAAATAAAGACACACTTTATTAGAGTTGTGTAGCTCATGAATGACCTAGTTCAATTGAACGATTCACTCAACTGAGCGAAGTGAATCATTCATCATACTGATCGTTTTCAGCTCAGCACTGAGCGTTTTCAACTGAGCGGTTTCGTTTTATGCTCATGTTTCTTTCAGTACTCATGAAAGAGCTGCACAAGCACATTCATTTGTCATCTTCAATGTTTCACATGTTTGACTTTACTCGTCAATTCTGTAACATTCTTTCACTCACTGACATTGAAAAGTGAGTGAGTATTGTGTCCTACAAAAATGAAACGATCATTCGAATGTAGGGTTGTTATGTATGTATATGATCGTATGCTGCCTCGAATATATTTTTGCTTTGATATGATACAACGTTTGTATGAATTGTTTCAAGAATTATTAAAGTTATTCAAATTGTTTTTGTTTTCATGTAGAAATTTTTATATGTGTGCTATTGAATGAGTGTGAATTTATTTATGGTATGGTGATGTAGAATGAACCCTGTTGGACTTTTATAAGCTGACTCAAAGTCAAGTTGACTTATTGCTAACTCATTTACAACTGACTTCTGAAGTGACTCAAAAATGAGCAATTTATTTTTAAGAACACCTGACTACATCGTGATAAGTATTAAACTAACTTTTGGCTCACTCAAAACTGATGCAGAAATAAACCAACTTAAAAGAGAGTATAGTAGAAGAATTCCAAAACTGTGCATAGATGAGCGATTTTATTATAACATCTAACTTCGTATCGATAAATATTAAACTAACTTTTGGCTCACTCAAAGCTGATGCAGAAATAAACTAACATAAACGAGAGTAGAGCAAGGGAATTCCAAAATTGTGCGTAGATGAGCGATTTTATTATAACATCTAACTTCATATCGATAAGTATTAAACTAACTTTTAGCCAGCGTTGCCACTCATAAAATATTTTTCCTACCAAATTTCTAATTAAAAACTAGCAAAACCTTCCAAAACCTACCAAATTTAAAATATTTGAGAAATGCTATATTGATTCGTTTCAAAATTAATAGTTAACTAAAAATTATATTATTGCTGCTATAAAATTACCCAGATTAAGAAAGTTATTTAATAACACTACAATCATAAATATGTTAAAATCTTTCAGTTTTCGAGATTTTATTTTTGAGTCGATTTAACGATGTCCTTCCATGCATCTGTCTAGCTGGTTGTCCATGTATTTCACATAGCCCCATATAAATGTCCTCCAGAAATAAGACATTATCCGTCATAAATGCTTGATTTATATAGATATTAAATAACATTTTTACAAATAAATTACACCTAAAAATTCAATTCATAATTGACCATAGCTCCCATATAAGGCCCTCTTCCGAAAATTACTTAAACGAGCATAAAACTCCTAAAAGTGTTGGTATCCCGAAAAAATTCAACACAAATAAGTTTCATATAGAAATAAATTACTCGTCCTAATTTCCATAATTGGATATTTAAAGTGTCAGATGAAACTGAAATATTGAAGCAGAGTTTAACACACATTATTAGAAAATAAAAGTTTTGAGAGCCATTTGTCATTTTTTGAACTCAACACTACTAAACAAATACACATTTACCTGACTAAACTAAATATTTAAGAAAATTATATCTTCATATTTTGCAAATATGTAGTTTTATTATTTTGGCTTAATATAAGTAGTTTTTTCGTTATTATTTTAATTATTTTGTTCTTAAAAATACTTATGTATTAAGAAATATCGTAGCCTACCAAAATACGACAAATATCGGAACAAACCAACCAAACTACCAAAAGTCAATTTGTTAACTTGAAACTACCAGTTTTGGTCCAATTGGACCAAAGCGGCAACGCTGCTTTTAGCACAAAATTGATGCAGAAATAAACAAACATTAAAGAGAGTAAAAAGCAATAACAATAAAATTCTTGCTTTTTTCGTCTTTTCAGTTAAAACTGTAAATATTTATTTTGTTCTTATAGGAAAGAATACATTTTTAATCAGTTTAGCTAGTTATTTGAGGTGACAAGTGTTAAAAAATCAAGTACTGTAAAATTAAAGTGTACAAAGTGAAAATATAAATAATAATTCCATAATAATAAACATTTTTAAATATGAACATTTTAAAAAATAAGAAAATCGCGCGATTACAGTAATTTACAAAACAATATTTCAACTAAACTTGTTTTACGTTAAACCTTATAGCTATTATTAAAAAAGTTAGAGCAGACTAAATATACAAATTTCCTATGAAAAAGTAGACCTTTTTTAAAATTAAAATCTTTTTAATTTTTATTTATTTAAATATGAGAAAATAAATTGAATTGTTTTCTCGGAAAGTATTTTAAAACACCATTAGAAATTTAGAAAAAAATATTTTTTACCTAATATTTAATTTATCACGATCCTAACTCTGCGAAATTATCACTTCAACTGATATCACAATTTTTTTTTGTGAATGGTAAATACAAGTTGTTAATATATCGGGACATAATTTACACATTTTTCGTTTTCTTTATAAATTAAAAAATGAAATTATCCCCCAAAATTTATATTGGGGACTTATTTCATATTGATTGGGGTATTATTTCATATGAAATAATCCCCCAATTAAAAAAATTAAATAATACCCCAAAAAATTAAATAACACCCAAAAAATCGTTGTTGTTGCTCTCTGTACTAATTTTTGGGGGATTATTTCATGCCGCCATTATAAATATAGACCTAGCCGAGAAAGCTTTGAGGAACTATTACTCATTTTACGTGAGGAAAATTTAAATGTTCCAAAAAGTGCAAAAACTTTTGGAATTAAAAAAGATTCCTTATCTTTGAAAACAGTTTTTCCTGGTGTATATTGCCACCTGCGAATTAGAAAGCAATTGTCTAAAGTTTCACAAGTTCTTAGAAATTGGGATGAGATTGTGGTCGATATAAATATTGACGGTTTGCCGTTGTACAAAAGTTCATCCACCCAAGTGTGGCCTATTTTGATGAAGACTATAAATATTAGTAATATATCGGTCATCCCAGTAGGCATTTATGTTGGAAAAAAGAAGCCCCAAAATATCGACAGTTTTTTAAAAGAAATGGTAGATGAATTGGAGCAATTGTTTCAAAGTGGATTTTCAATAGAAAATAAAATAATCCCTTTTCGTTTAAGAGCAATTATATGCGATGCACCAGCAAAGGCTTTTGTATGTGGTATTGCAGGTCATACCTCCTTTCATGGTTGCAGCAAATGTTGTCAAATTGGCTAAAAAAATAATAATGTTCTCACATATTCTCTGGAGTCATCTCAACTAATTACTGACGAGGATTATTTAAATAAAGAAAGACTATTGCTACAGTTTGTAAGTATATTTCATAAAATAATAATGAAAAAGGGAAATACATAATTGTTAAAATAATAATTGTAATTGAAAGTATGTAATTAGTAAAAAAAATACTATTTCAAAAATACATTAGTGGGATTATATCTACCAAAAATCATAATTAAAAAAATACAAAGTACTGATATTCTTAATTAAATAAGCAATATCATTTCAATCACTTTTTTTTAGAAAACATATCTTATGCACTTTTTTACTATATTGCTACGTCAACAGAACATTTGTGAGCTGCCATGAGCGACCTATCGTGGGTTTTCGCTGTTTTTTGGAATGACAGTTTTACGATATTTTTTATTTCGTAAAACAATAAAATCTTATTCCTTAAATTCAGAAATTCTATTTATATATTGTTATATCATAAAATAATTAAGTTAATCTTGAAAATATTTTTATACAAATTGTATCACAAAACTATTTTTCTTTCGTATTTTTAGTAGAAATTTTGTTGATCATATACATACAGTCAGCGTCAAAAGAAAGTGTACAACTTGTTTTTACATTTAAAACGTTTTATTTACGTATTAAAAAACAATTTTTTCTCCAGTTCTAATATATTTAACAAAACACTTAATTGTTCTCTTGCAATATATAAACAAAAAACTAAACTATTTCAACTGCAACAAAAACAGTAACAACAAAACCAAAAATACTCCATTTTTAACGCGTCAGAAAAAAGTGTACACATTTAGAATTGCAATAAGATTTTTCTAGCTACATAAAAAAATATATTGTTATTCTTTATTTTTGCCTAGATTATAATTTTTTGTGGATCTTGCTGCTAGTCTCATGAGATTTTAAGATAGTAGCTTTTCTTGTTTGATCGCGAGAACTTTAAAACCAAAATGGGAAAACAAACTGCAATTGAAACAAGAAAGTAAGTCATAAAATTTAAAAATGAAGGCAAATCGTCACGTGAAATCTCCTCTATAATAGGAAGAAGCCATAATACTGTAAAAAAATGATAGATAAACAAAAAAATTTAGAATTTTAGAAGATCAGCAACGTTCCGGAACACCAAAACGCCTTAACAACCTTGAAATACGATCGATTGTGAGAGCAGTGAAGAAAGTATTCACAGTAAGTGCAGTAAAATTATGCAAAGAATTAACAGATTCGTCTGGAGTGAGAGTTAGTAACAGTACGGTTCGCCGAGTGCTACACCCAAATGCTCTATATGGTGGAGTTCCGAGAGAATAACCCCACATTTCCAAACGAAATAAAGAGCGACTTCGAGAATTCGCAAACAGGTATAAAAACCAAGAAAATTGTTTTGGAATAATGTGCTGTTTACGTACGAAAGCAAGTTTGAGATTTTCGGAAGTAAAAAAAGGAGTAAAATTTGGAGAAGCAAAAATCAAGAGTTCGACCAAAAAATGTTCTATCCACCGTAAAGCATGGTGGTGGTTAGGTGATGGTGTGGGGGTGTATGGCGGCAAGTGGCATGGGAAAACTCATATTTATTGATAGTTTGATGAGCAAAACCGATTACCTAAACATTCTTATAGAAAATATGGAACCCATCATTAGAAAATTAAATCTAGACCGAACCTGGATCTTCCAACAGGACAACTATCCGAAGCATACTTCTTAACTTGTTAAAGAATGGTTGTTGTATCATACACCGAAACAACTGGAACAACCCCCACAGTCACCGAACATTAATCCCATTGAACATCTGTGGTAGCATTTGGACAGACAGATCAGAAAATGAAATATTACCAGCAATGACTCTCTACACGAAATCCTGCAGGAAGAGTGGTTCAACATCCCAACATCGGTGACATCAAAATTGGTAGAAACAATGCCAAGGAGGCTTGAAACTGTTTTAAAACCCAAAAGATGTCAAATAAAATACTAAACACGTTTTTTTCTTCTAATTTCCCTAAACTGTACACTTTCTTTTGACGCGTTAAAAATGGAGTATTTTTGGTTTTGTTGTTACTGTTTTTGTTGCAGTTGAAATAGTTTAGTTTTTTGTTTATATATTGCAAGAGAACAATTAAGAACCAATTGAACATTAATAAATCAATAGTTTCGCGACTATTAAAATCGGTGGGCGACCTCGAAAAACTTCTAAGCGAACAGACCAGAAAATTATACGTCTTGCTAAAAAAAATCCAATTATTTCGTCGAAAGACATAGTGAATGAGCTTGAACTTCATATTAGTTCTTCCACAGTAAGAAAACGTTGAGAAGCTTCGAAAAAAACTTGAGAAGCTTCATGCCATCTAAGAAGCCTATGCTGACAAAAAAGCATTTAAAAAAGAGGTTTGTCTTGGTGATTGCAATGTAGTCTTCGATTTTCTCAACTATTTGTTTGTTTTAGGTTGGATTTTGGTAGAGCACATATAGATTGGACTATATCCAAATGGAGAACTGTTTTGTTTAGCGATGAATCTAAATTTAACCTACTAAATTCAGATGGAGTGTGCCACGTGAGAAGACCAAAAGGAAAGCGGCTACATCCTCGGTACTCAAAAGCCACAATAAAGCATGGGGGTGGCAATGTGATGGTTTGGACTTGTTTTTCGGCCAGTGGTGTTGGTTCCTTTGTAGAAATTCAAACAAAAATGGACCGTTTTGTTTATAGGGACATTTTAGCCAGTCACATGCTAAACTATGCTGAGTGGGAAATGCCACTTCAATGGGTGTTTCAGCATGACAATGACCCAAAACACTCATCGAAGTTGGTCAAGGATTGGTTGTCAGCTAATGGGGTTCAAGTCTTGGATTGGCCAGCTCAGTCGCCAGATTTGAATCCCATAGAGAACCTCTTCGGCATTTTAAAACGGAGAGTTGGAACTCGTCGCATTAAAAATAAACAGGAGTTGATGAACTGCCTAAAATTAGAGTGGGAAGCTATACCAACATCTATTCTATCAAACCTTATTGAATCTATGCCAAAAAGATGCGCTGAAGTCGTTAGAAACAAAGGATATCATACCAAATATTAAAAGTTGCTTAGGTTTTGAACAGCGATTTTTTAAGTTAATTTTGTTTTTATTTTATAATATCTACCAAAGAAATGGAATTTAATTTTTGTTGTTATTTTTAGGTTGTTGGCACATTGTGTAATAGTAAATAAAATAAATATTTTCTATAAATTTATTTAAAGATAAGATACGAGTCTATTATTACTTACTGGGAAAAAGTTGCTTAGGTTTCGAACAATACTGTATATTTTGCCAATTGAACAATATTAATTTTGGTTTAGTTTAGTCAAATTCCAGTTAATATCTTGAGTTTTTTGTTAATTTTATTATTTTGTGGTAAAATAATACCTTATAGTTTGTGGATGTTCTGCTTAACAAATATTGTCTAAACATTTGCTTACCATCGGAAATTAGAAATAATAAAAAATTAACTCGTTTTTCCGCAAAAATATTAGTTAAAATAAAATAAAATTTGATTTTTTAAAATTTTAATCAATTATTTCACGCATAAATCTCTAATTGTCAAAAGACGGTGTCTTTTTTACAACTAACAACAGAAATAATTGATTTAATTCACTACAAGCAATTCTCAAAATGAAATGGTCATTATACAACATACTGAGCTAATGAGCTAAAAGAGCGACCTAGTTCATTACAGTGAGCTGAGCTGAAAAGAGCGGTCATTTCACTGAGCTAATAAACCCAACTCTACACTTTATAATGTACACGAATTCAATTGAAAAACACAGCACACTTTAAGGCACTCAGTTGATGTTTATTTGAATAGCGTCTCTGATAAACTGACTCACGACTGCAACCTCTGCCACTATTTATAACACTGCCATCTGCACTCTAGATTGCTCTTTAACTGTCAAAGTTCGAATATTCTAGATCTTACTTATACATACGCCATCTGTGGTGTACTTTCTACAATGTTCTTTAACTCCTCAATAAAACAATAGTGTATAAATATAATCTACATAACTGATTCTATATGTAGTCAAAATCAATTGAAATATTACTTTTGTTCCAGATGTCTACCAACACAAAAGCATCACTGAAAATTAATTTTTATTTTTTAGTTCTATACGTAATGAGAGATTCCAAAAGTTAATTTTTTATGTATAATTTTTAGGTTTTTGCATACGTACCATTGCATATGGGACCATTTTGATGATTTTTAATACTAAAAACCAGAGGACTACATCTGGTATAATGATTTACTTTGTATGATCGCAAATGAATAATGTAGAAATTTTAATCTTAATGAAAAAATTATATGAATGTACTTACAACTCATGGTGGTCAACACATGGTCAACGCAATCATAATATACCTACACAATATCAACTATGTAGTTAAATATTCTCACTCAAACTCAAATATAAACTGGTAAAAATGTGCAACAAAGATAAACAAATGTTCATCATTTTTGTATAAAGGCTTAAAAGGTTTAATTCAATTTACAGATTCATATGAGTATGTATCTGTTTGGCTGAACACACTGAACTGTATGCATAGAATAAAAATAATAAAGTCATTAATTGCCTAAGGGCAAATGATCGCTAACAAAAAGAAAAATCAATTTCATACATATGTATGTACATTAGGGTGGCCCGTTTGTATGGAGTGAACCTAAGCTCCATTCTCAAATTGTTTGTCCTGGCGTCAGTATTTGATGAGCTGGATCAAAGGATAAAAAATTTAAGTTTTCGACAAATTAAAATAAAACTGGAAATAGATTGAGTTTCAAAAAACGGAAAAAAACATTTCTGGGCATTTATATGACTATTTACCAGTTACTTTAATTAATTCTATGAAAAAATTTAACAAAACTTTCTTTTTTCCAAAAATTATAAAAACTATTTTTAGATATGGACGAGAGTTCAGATACAGGAATGAAAGCACCTTTGGAAGGCATTTCACATGATACCAATGTATCAAATGTCTCCTTTTGTGAGAAATATGAAAAAATCATAAAAACCTTAAAAAATAACTTTGATCCAGCTCACCAAATACTAAACCCAGAACAAAACATTTTGAGAATGAATTAAACTTTGGTTTAACCTAGCGTTTACACCGGCAATTAACAGTTCGAAAAACTCAATATTAACACAATCACACAATATTAGCTCACTGCCCAGCAGTTCTAGGAGACAGTACCGAACTGATCATTTAGGGTGGGAGCTAGTTACTTCAATAGCCACGTGACTAGTCATTTTAACGCGGGCATGTCCTGAGCAAAGGCCCATTTGTCTCTTTTTGATTACAATGGGGCTGTCAAATAGCTGGTCCAAAGTAGGCAACGCATTGGCTTCACATACTGGTTACATAGCGTCAGTTGCCTACTAGCTTTGTAACTGGTTATTTGATCAGCTACTTGACTAGTTATTTTAACACGTGCATGTCCTAAGCAGCGGGTCAATTGTCTCTTTTGATTACAATGTGACGCTTCTGGTGGGTAAAATAAAGTGCAGTACAACAAAAGTTTGAAGTGACTTCACCATAGGTTACTAAGAGACACTAAAGTGAATATTGACTTCATGCTATGTTACATGGGATATCAGTATACTGAAGCAAAAATAAACTGTATGAGAATTATTTCAACGCAATTTGTATAAAACCAGTTTGTACGAATTACTCAAAAAACGTTTAAAGTGACTACACTCGAGATTACTTAGAGACACTTAAGTGTCAATTGTCTTCACGCTATATTACTTGGGATGTATAAAGTAACCAATTGACTTCACGTGCACGTACATACGTGTCAAACAACTAAAATATATAAATTGGAGTCAGCCAAGTGATAAGACATTTGTGACAATTACTATCTTTAAGGGATACATTGACTACTTACTTAACAGCTGGGTGTCTAGTGAATTTAGCTGGACAGTGATTTTCGACACTTTCATACAAGTGAAGACAAACAGCGTTGCCAATAAATAGTTTTAGACACATTTACTAGAAGTTGGTAAAATAATAATTCTATATTTAACTTATTTTATGTATATTTATGTATAAAAGGAAGTAGTACAGATGATTATCGTTAATGCGTATCGTACAAATTTCATTAGAAATATTTGTATTTGAAAATTATGGTAACACTTTATTGTAATTAATAAGACTAATAAAATTTGGTTTCAAGACGCAAATGGACTAAGAAATAATAAATACTGATAATTAAAAGGTTTATTTATTTAATTCGCTGTAATATTCTTCGCTAACATTTACAAAATGAAGTCGATAATAATAAGTATACTCAACTTTCATCCATCTACTTGCATGTGCAAATGCAGCGTTAGTTGAAAACATCCACAACTTATTATGGGGCCACCCTAATGTAGGTACATACAACTATTGAACTTGAGCTTTTAACTATTCATATCCCAGGTTTATTTGGCTCCTAAATTACACCACAGACGTCAAAAATTCAATATTTTGGTATTTACGTGGTTTATACCGGATTGCAGTTGAGAAGATGACAATAGTTCTCAACATATGATACCCTACACAAATTACAATTATATTTATATTTAAGTGATTAGGAGATTTTCAGAAGTATTTACCAGGTATAGATCGATTCCCAGTGTTGTTAGTTGTGCGGTTTATGATAACATTATAATTATGTAACGAACACAACTCTATTTATAAGATATTTATGGTCGACATATCAAAGGACTTAAAAATCCTTTGTTCCTAATTTTATATGGATACCAAGTAATTGACACATTTTGGAATGTTAAAACCAAATTTCTTGAGGGCCTTATAACCAATTTCAAAAGGATTTGTACATGCTAATTTTATTTTCAAAATGACAACCTTGTACAGGATTTAAATCGACTTAAACAGTCTATCGTTATACTTTAAGATGTTTTTTAGAGCGTTACAAACATCAGCATAAACGCATAATGCTCATCCCATCTATGATGGTGTTATGGATAAAAACCTTTAGGACAATCGAAATTGGTAACAAGGTGTTGAGTGCTAACTATCCGTTTACCACAATTTATTGAATAAATATCAAATGTAAGCATTTTATTACATGAGTGCATTCTGGCATTCATTCACGACTATTGTCTGTATGTTAGTGTGGATTAAATAGTTTTTGAATCTTGTGTCTTTTTTATACAAAAAACTCTGTGTAACTTTCTAAAAAATGAACAATATTCAATATAGATTTCAATTCAAATAGGTAGTAACTATTTGAATGTGCACAATCAACTGTAGAGATAGATACATGCTCATACGCAAACACATTCAAGAATAAATACCAGTATATCCCTTCAAACATTCGGAAGTTTCCATCCAAACATTTGGACATGAAAGATACCGTTACCGAATTAATCAAAAATTCCGTCACCTCTTAAATACCATTACCACCTTTGACAACTTAATTTTAGTTTTTGTAAGTTTTATAACTAACACTACTCGGCTGTTAAAATGGGCTCCCCGCTGAATACAAATGTGACCATTTCTATGTTATCGCACGTGACATTTGTACGCTTATAGATTGGTATAGATTATGCAAAAATAAGCGTAACTGAAAAATAATTTGCTCCATTCAGAGGAAAAGAACTTTTTATTGTAGAAAATTAATCTCTGTGGTATCGAAACAATGTTTGTTCTACAACTTTTTTATTTCTGAATTTTTTGAAAATATGCCGCTATTTTTATGTTACCACAGAAAATCACCCTTAAAACACAAAATTGGCTTGACAATGTTCCGCAACTTTATACAGGAGTGTTAAGTCTACATTTTTTCAGAATGTAACAACATCGAAAAAAATTCAAATAAGAGGTATTTTCTTAAATTTATTAGAAAAATTTCATTACCACTACCTTGCGGCCATTTTTTGCAACAATTGGTGAAACAGAAAAATACATAATTTAAAAATCTTTCAAAAGAGGTATCTGTGATGAAATTCTGACAAAATATAAGGAATCTAGACGTAAAAGTAATTAATAGTACACCGAATCTGTTTTTCTTTATAATTAATTTGATTAATATCAAACGACTATATTCAATTTTATATATATGTACATTAGAGTGACAGCAGATTTTGTTTTGTAGATTTCAAAGAGTGCCGGGTGGAATATTGTGACACTAGGCCTAAAAGTTAAGTGCTGAAAATTTTGGCCAAATCGGACAACGATTTCTGGACTCGCATCGAGGTCAAAGTTCAGATATATGCTAAATTTTACTATTTATATGGAATAAATAGGTAAATCTCGTTAACTTTCTGCATTGTTTTCTAGAAATATGTAGATTTATTTATATTAATGAATACTACATCAAAAAATTTTTTTTGGAAATTGACCCTGTAATTCCTTTGGGTCAAAATGACCCAAAAACTGTGTTATCGCCAAAATTCGGGAAAAATGCAAATTTTTCAGTTTTTTTTAAAAATTTTACTACTAAAAAAATACTTTTGCAATTGAATGCAAAAGAATCGAAATGTGTACGTAATTATCGTTGTAATGAGATATAAATGACAAAATTTGGTTAAAAAATCGTAAAGTTATTACAAATTCGCCAGACCATTAACGTGTCTCAGGCCACTTGAACAAGAAATTGAGGATAAAAAATTAACATATTTCGAGAAAAATTAAAATAAAAGCTAATTTTTATTTAAAATATATCCGTATTTACTTGTGTATTAGTTTTTGTCTTCGTAGGATACCGTTAACCTATTCGCAGGTATGGCCAAAAAAAATTATTTTTTTTAACGGCTGTTTCGAATCTCCATTTTTAAATTTTTAAAAATTTTGTTAAACAAATTTCAGAATTTTTCGATCATCACATTGGGATTTATTTAGATCATAATAGGGAATAAAAAGATGAAAAATTTATATCAATACCTCTTACAGTTTTTCCGTACCTACGATTTAAATTTTCGATTTTCAAGAAAAACTAATTTTTTGTACATATTTTGGCGAATGAGGCCATTTGTTATATAACTGTTATACATTTTAAGTAAAATCTATTCATAATATTATAGCTCTGGTAATTTTAAATATAGTCTGAAGGTTTTACTAAAATCGGATTACGTTAACCTTTAAATCGTGAAGGTCAAATTTTTCTTCAATTTGCAAAAAAAAGTCAAAAATATTTTATTTATTTTAACAAATTTTGCTAAGTAACATGGATGTGAAAAATCACCTGTTTGGCCAAAATTTAAAAAAAAATGTTCACTTCACATAAAATACAATATGGAATTACAGTAGACCGTACCTCAAAGAAAATAATAATAATAGTATAAAGTATTTTTGCAAGGCAATTACAATTTATTATAAATAATTATGTATTTCTTATAATCAACACTTTTGAAATCAACTTACCGAAGCCCCAAATAACTTACATACACGATTCATACATCAATATCTCCGGAATTCTTCCGGCTCGATCCAAAAATGGCTGAGATATATGGAAAAAACCTACTAAGTCATTAATATAGACAATATGGATATCTAATGATAGATATTTCATAGACCTTTGAAACGACGTATGGGTCAAAATCGGAAAAAAATTTTTTAACCGGAATTTTTTTTCACCAAAAGTTTTTTTTTCGCTAAATATCAAAAACCAAAAAAAATTTAAAAATTTAAAAATTTTTTTTTTTTTAAATATAAAATTTTTTTAAAAAAAATCAATTTGAAATTAGTGTTTATAAAAAACCGGTTTGTCGGTTAACCGAAAATTGGCCTTTTTTAAAAACCGTTTTTTCGGTTGACCGACATCAAAAAAACCGGTTAACCGTCATACATGTGTAGAAAACATAAAATGACCAATAAAGTATACACAGCTTTAAAATTTTTAGTTTTTAGTAGTCAGGAATGGTTAATATTAAAGAACTATGAATATACAAAAGTGCTAAGTCCATTTTATTTCGTAAACATTTCAAAATTATTATCTCAGTCAAATGGAACTGAGTATTATTCATTAAATTTCAATCAAAAAATGTAAATCAATTTTTTAATTAAATATTTGACAATTTTGAAATTTATTATCACCTCGACTTTCTGATATGAAACAGAAAATGTTACAAGTCCCAAAAAATGACCTATACGATACAAACGCACTTCTTCTTAACTGTGTTTGTCATTATAAATCTTACCAAATAATTAATAAAACTACATTAACAGATTTCAAAAATATGTATTTCAAATAGGGTTGCCAGATAACAAAAGTCAAATAACTGGACCATAAGAAAAATTTAACTGGATTTTTCAAAAATAACTGGACAATTTAGAAATGCACTTATAGTTCAAAAAAGTTAAATTTAAGTTAAGTTTTTTTTACAAAAATAAAAAAATAACATAAAAAATATAGAAACGTTAAATTCATGCATTAAACACATTCAAGACAGCAGGCTACACGACTACACGAACACAAATTCTGCTGGTTACAGTTGTAGTCGTGTGGCAGCTACTGAATTATTTTAAAGACGACAGCTACAAAGAAAACAGCTGATTTATAATTCAGTGGTGCCACTTTAATAAAAAATAACCGTACAAAATTCCAAAGTAATTAAGATTGAAACAATTATTTTGAGTAAAAATATATATATGGTTATAAATAATTATGTACCTGTTATTAATTTATTTCAATATGGTTATCAGAAACTTCTCTTAATTAAGTAAAAAAATATATTTTTTTAAGCACTAATTTTATTTACATTTGTTTATTATATTAGCAACACTATTTCTGTTTTGTAGTTGACAAAAATAGAAATTAGCCTAATTCGGCTACATCGGCATGAGTAGTCGTGTGGCCGTGTAGCTGTGCTGTCGTTAAAATAATCGTCTCCATATAAACGTGTGCATTTTATTTTTGACATATTGAAGTTCGTAGCCTGCTGTCTTGAATGTGTTTAATGCATCAGTCCTACGTACATATCGTCACGTAAAATCCAAAACAACGTATCATCAAAAAATTCGAAATTGATTTTATTATTGATTACGATTCACTACATCATACATACACACAGTTACTAAAGTACATATACAGTGGTGGCCACCAATTTAAGACAAATACTTAAATTTTTTCATCAACTGAATTTTAAGTGCAATAGAGCCAAAATAAAAGGACCTTTAAGGGTATGAAATGCATTATTAATGTTTCTAGTTTCTGAAAACTGTTTGGAAAAATCGGTAAAACATATATGGACAAAGATCTGTGGAAATACGTTGACCCACCTCAGCGAACACCCGCTGTTAATAACATGATATGACCGAAACTAATGGAACTAAAAATACGAAATTTGGTCCGAATATTTTATAATAATAAAAATATAATGATATAAATGTGAGAAAATATGTTTATTTAAAAAAAAATGTTTGGTCAAGTTGTAGAAAAATTGTATGTGTTCATGGTGAATATGTATGAATTGACACAGTCGAAAAAAACACACTTGTGTGTTAAAACAGTCCTCATGCATACATATTTGTGGAAATATTTGAAAAAATAATTGACAATCACGTGGAATTTAGCAAACAATTTTTGTCTTAAATTCCTGGCCACCACTATACGTACGATCGACTTTTTGGGCTTTTTTAAAAAATCTATAGCGGCATTCACTGTTAAGTGCGAATGGTCTAGCATCATTGCAAATGCAAAATTTTACCGTAATCCAATAACAAAATACACACAAAAACATTTACAATTTTGCATTTGCAATACCATTCGCACTTAATACTGAACTCCGCTTATATATTTAAAAATACAAGGCCTGACTCATTCATTCACTCACTCACTCACGACTGATGAGACTTTCAAAAATAATGATTTTGATAGGAAGCCAAATTCATATTTGTATTATTTGTAAATTAGACTAAATTTCAATTATTTTTTTTATTGTATATGTATTAGGGTGGCCCTTAATAAACGAAAGTTGGATTTTGGCCATTCTCACCCTCCAGTTTGGTGAACATTAGTAAAAAAAATCATCCTGAAAAAATGTTAGGTAAATCGGTTGGGGATAAGCCCCAAATATACTCTGAAACTTTTACTAAAATCGGAAAACGTTAACTTTTCAATATTTGGAATTTTTCATGGAGAGATATCGAAATATTATATACTTTTGAGCCGATTTTGATGAAACTTATAACAACAGCACAGGAATGGAAATTAACGCTTAATGGCACTTGTGGTTAAAATGACTCCAAACTTTTAAAATCATATTTTTTTTATGGTTTTAGAAGTTTGGGGTCATTTTAACCCCAAGTGCTATATAGGGTTAATTTTTCTACTGTTTTTGTAAATACTAGGCTTTGTGTTATATTCTTGTTAAATTTCATCAAAATCGGTCCAAAAATATACAACATTTCGAAATCTTTCCAAGAGAAATTCCAAATATTGAAAAATTTGACTTATGACCTTCACGATTTAACGGTTAACGTTTTCCGATTTAAGTAAAAGTTTCAGAGTATATTTAGAATTATCTGGACTATAATATTCTGAATAAGTTTTGCTTAAAATTCATAAGAGTAAGGAAATAGAGCTCATTCGCCTAAAAATTGCCAAATAATTGGTTTTTCTCGAAAATTTCAAAATTTAAATCGCAGGAACGGAGAAACTATAAGAGATATTTTCATAATTTTTTCACATTTTTATTCCCTATTATATTCTTAATAAATCCCAATGAGATGATCAAAAAATTCTGAAATTTGTTTAACAAAATTTTTAAAAATTTGAAAATGGAGTTTTGTATCTTCCGTTAAAAAAATTTATTTTTTTTGTTCATACCTAAGAATAGGTTAACGGTATCCTACGAAGACAAAAACTCATATACAAGTATATATGGACATATTTTAAGTAAAAATGAGCTTTTATTTTAATATTTATCAAAATATGTTAATTGTGTTCCTACCTTTATTGTTCTAGTTGCCTGAGACACGTTAATGGACTGGCGATTTTTTAATAACTTTAAAATTTTTTGACCAATTTCTGTTTTTTATGTCTCATTAGAACGACAATTGCGTACACATTACTATTCTTTTAAATTAAATTGCAAAAGTAATTTTTTAATGGCAAAATTTTTACAAAAACTGAAAAAAATTAATTTTTTCCCCTTGTAAATGCATCTCGAAACATCAGAGGGCTTGCGGCACGTCTTAGCCCCAACCGATTTACCTAAAAATTTTTCAAGATGATTTTTTCTAATGTTCACCAAACTGGAAGGTGAGAATGGCCAAAATCCAACTTTCGTTTATTAAGGGCCACCCTAATATGTATATTCCAATTCCTAATAATAGTAAGTTAAATCGATGGAATTTACAATAGACCTTGACAATAAAGATTGTTGATGACGCCCTTGGCAGGGTAGAAAATGCATTCCAATTTTCCAATTGTCTAAAATTTTAGTATTCAGTGATATTCCTTGAAATATTACAAATAAAATGAACTTAAGCCTAATTAAAAATTTACTATCAAATTATAAAAAATATACATAATTAATAAAAAGAATATTTTTCCAAGTGAAAGAAATTATTTTTTAACTGGACAAATTGTATTTTAGCTGGAAACTGGACAATAGACGAAAAACCGGACAATCCAGGCCATTCCAGGCCGTCTGGCAACCCTAATTTCAAATCATGGATTTTAGAAGGTTTTTTGTCTCTCCTATAATATTTCTGAAAAGGGCTAAGCTAACGAAATGATTAATAAACTTAAATTTTAAGAACAAGATACACTAATGAAGTCAAATTGATTGAAAGAAGGTATGCACATCAAATTCAACTTAACGTTTGGTAAAATCATCACTAAGTTTATAATGAATCATTATTAAGATTTAACTTAACTTCTAGAATTTCGCAAATAACCGAGATTTCGAAGAAAACCCGGTTTTTCGGTTAACCGGTTTATAAACACTAGTACCCATCTTCTTTCTACTTGCCTCTCTCTCCTATAAACTCTAGACTTGCGCAAGAAAACTTGCCCTGTGTAAAAGCAGACTTATATCTTGGCAATAATAGACCGCTTATTATTATTTATTTGGGTTTTTTCGTATGAAAATTTAAAAAGTATTTATAGATTTTATTTCTTATTGAATCATTCTAATTTCAGCCGGGTACCGGAAATGTAGAAAAAAATTTCCCGATTCCCGGGAATCAAAAAAGGTCGAGAAATTAAAAACCCTAAATGCAACCTTAAAAAGTCGAGCGATTCTTAACGCAACCGTGTAAACTTTGATAATGTTTCATATCGCAAAATGTATGAAAAAGTAAAAACAGGCAGTATGCTAAGTTTTTTTTAAAATTTTAACTACGCGTTTGCATGCTTTGTCTTGATAAAGATATGACTGCATTGCATATTGGAATTCACCCATATTGCTTTCGTGTTACATATTAAAGCTATAAAAACACTCTTTATTATGATACTGTTACGTTTTAACCTTTTCAAAACGTTGGTTTATTTCATTTAAATAAACCGGATACTTTTGATTGCAAATAAAAGCCGTTTAGTAGTTTAAATATTGTAACAACTCTTTATTTATTTAAAATGTACAACAACCACAGAATACCACACGTTTATAAATTCGCAGAAATACAGACACACTTTATAATGTACACGAATTCACTTGAAAAATACAGCACACTTTAAGGCACTCAGTTGATGTTTATTCGAGTAGCGTCTCTGATAAACTGACTAACGACTGCAACCTCTGCCACTATTTATAACACTGCCATCTGCACTCTAGATTGTTCTTTAATTGTCAAAGCTCGTATTTTCGAAGCCTAGAGCATACGCCACCTCTTGTGATTATTCTACAATGTTCCTTAACTGTCAAAGCTAGCAAACATTTAGCGTTGCCATACTTACGATCAATGATCAACTCAAAGCTTTTATTTAATGTTAATAATGCCCACAGATATGTTACAGTTTGCGAGGCACTGCTTTCAAATAGCATTATGCAACTTTAAATCAGCCGTTAAAATCGTTATATTGAAATTCAAGTACAATTTCGTAACAATACTGTCTAAAAAGTGTGTCGTAAAATGCGATCGTGTAAAGGCGTTTTTAGGAACTTTGACAATATAAAATGTTTGCAGGGATATGATTTGTTTTGGTACAATTCGATTAGCTTTTTCACTGTAACTGCCTGCCACTTCTGCCACGTTCAACTTGTCTTGTTAAATAAAAAATATGTGTGATTTTAAATTTATGCCTTACAGCCCTCTGGGTGAAATTTTTTAATAAATTGAATGTTAAAGTGGTGTCTAATAAAAAGTAAAAACTTAGATTGAAAAGTTGTATCAACCACTAAACCATTTGCTACAAATATGTAAGTATGTTCATTAGACATGTTCTTAAAAATAGATTTGCTTTGGATGGGTCTTATTTTGTTTAACTTTTTTCGATATCTTAACAAAATTCCCTATGATTCGATTTCATTGACTTCGATTCATAACATTTATAAATAATTTCTTAAATAGCATGATTTTTTCATATTTTATATTTTGAAATAAAATCTAGAAAAATATATTTTCAATTTCATTTACATATATCTGTGGTCATAAGCAATAACCACCTAAGTCGACTTAAGAAAGATTTGAGTTATATATGCTACATTATTCTGTTCATAGAACTGTATGTATACGTGAACTCCCTACCTTCCTAACTTTCTTATTTAAAAAGTTATTAATTAGAAACATATTGGCTTAAGTCCTAAGGAAGACTATTGCATTAACAATAAGCGCCAAAATATACTTAAGAAAACATTCAATTATATTTTATTTTGTTTAAATAGCTTATAATGACTTTAGTTGTTATCGTATATCTTTCACGAAATAAATTTTCATAAATAAGAGTGCTGTTATAAGAGCCAAACTAAAAATTAGCGATTATTGCAAATTGGCTTAATTACTTGACATGTCAATTTTTAAATATGTAATAACAGCTTAACTCAACATATGCCAAGCAACAATCAAAACACATATTTTCAACAAACGCCTAATCACACATTAGCATTTTCAATTTAGTATTTCTGAGTTGCATTGATATTTGTTTTTATTAAATATTTCTCTAATAAATAAAGCTTTTATTATAGATAATTTTTCATTTTAGCATTGTGGGGGTAAGAATCTTTGATTCTGCATTATACTTTTTCTAATGCACTCTTTTATTTTTTAAGAAACACTTTTATAAATAAAAATTGCTTTTTCTCAAAAGCATGTTTTTTGAATTAGGCGGTTATTGCTTGTGACCACAGATTTATTACAAAATTCATTCCAATTATGAATTTCTTTTTTCTGTGTACTGTTTTTTTAATATTTGCAATAATGTGCTGCTGCATTTAATTTTTTAAGGTTTGAATTTTGAAATATTAGTAATGCATTTTATTACATTTAACAGTGTTTAAGATTGTTATGTTCTAATAAAACATGCATAAATGAAATCAACATTACTATTAGTGGAGATATAGAGACGAGACACTTTAACTTGTCAAACAAATCTAATACAACAACAAAATACATTGACTACAATGCACTATAGGTCAAATTACCACTTTTTCTGTGCAAAATCCATATCCATATAAATATATAAATGTCTTTGTAAGTTTGTTGGTTTGTTTGAGCATCACTCGTTACTAGAAGCGTCAATAGGATATTTCTCTTTTCAATATTTGGACCAGAAAGGGATAAACAGGGGGAAAACCGGTAAAATTGGTACGTTTAGTTCTTAAACAATAAATACTAAACGGCTGAACCGATTTTATTGAAATTTCTAACATAGATAGATTATTACTTGGAGCATCAATAGGCCATACCCTTTTTCATAACTAGAACCATAAAGGGACAAAAAAGGGAAAACCGGAATTTTTAAATATTGAATAATTGTTTAAAAGGAAAACATGTTTAATTTAGCTCACTAAAGTTACAAAAATATGTATTTAGAAAGTACCTTTTCAAAAGTCTACCTGCAGGGGTTTAAAAACGGGTAAAATTAGGAATTTTGTGTTTATAAATATTTATGTCTATTTATTTGTTTGTTTGTACCTTATAGAAGCCTAAACCACTGGTCCAACTCTCTTGACAGTTTTACTCTATATTTCTATATATTTGAAACGACAAATAGACTATTTTTTATTTTGAAATTTTAAGTTAATAGTTATTATGGAATATCTGGTGAACTAACATTGTGAAAGTCACAAAACTTCGCTGGATTTACTTTGATACCATTGTGCACGGCTCTCCTTAAAATGGGCGGGATTGTATAAATGGGCGTGGTACCACCCATATATAGCAAATAGTTATTTTCAACTTTATAGAAATCGATTTCTTATCACTACATGAAGTTTAACCGAAAACGGGACGGATCGGAACAGGGGGTGTTCACCACCCATACAAAGTAAATAATTATTTTCAAATATCTGGAAAGCTATAATTGTGGAAGTCTTTAAACTTTGTCCGAAGAGCACCTTTAGCATTTTACATGGCTGTATTGAATTAGTGGGCGCGGCACCTCCCATACAATGTAAATTGTTTATTACCAACATCTGAAGAACTATAATTGCAAAAGTATTTAAACTTTGAACACATTAATTTCTTATCACTATACGGAATTTGGCTGATTGTATTAATAGCCACAATCAAACAATATAAATAGTTATTTTCGAATATCTGGAGTACTATAATTGTGAAAGTCTTCAAATTTCATACGAATCAATTTCTTATCACTGCATGAAGTTCAACTAAAATTAGTATGGATCGGAATTGGGGGTGAGTCACCTTCCATAACAAGTAAATAGTTATTTCTAAATATTTTGAGAACTATAATTACGATATACTTCAAACATTGTCCGAATATCTCACTTATAGTTTTATAAAGTCTGGCTGAAAATTATTTTAGTGGCCGAGGCCACTCCCATGGAAAATATTTTCGAATATCTGCAGAATTATAATTGTGAGTCTTCAAACTTTATACGAATCAATTTCTTATCACTGCATACGGTTTAACCAAAAAAGATAGGGATCGGAACAGGGGATGAGTGCCCTACCAAACAAAGTAAATAGTTATTTCTAAACAACTTGAAAACCATAATTACAATATTCATCAAACTTTACATAAATTGTCTGAAAATGGACGGAATTCGTCCATTTGAAAGTGAAAAATTAATTTAGTATATTTAGAGAACTGTAACCGTAAAAGTATTTAAACTTTGTGTGAATTCATTTCTCATCACTGTAAGGAGTTTAGTTAAATATGGCTGGGATAGGAACAGTGGGTATGGATACAAGCTACGGTCAGACACAGCTAATATTTGACGTTTATCGTCAAATATTTCATTGCCTGAATCTGACCACAAATAAAACAAAATTATTTGTCGGCACACAAAATATTTTCTTAATGTGAACAGAGTGTTAGTGGTCACACTAACACTATATAAATACCTAAAAAATATATAATTTGATCTTGCAAATATTTTTAAGGTTAAAGCACTTATTTGGAATTCTAAAGCAATTATTTTATTAAAGTTTTAATGAATTTTGTTATCATATAGTGAATTTAATTTTTCACTTTGTGTTTGATCAAACTGCTACGAAAGAGAATCAGTAAATTTATTTGACGTGTGGTCACACTATATCAAATACTTTCATGAAATAATTGTTTGATCAAATAGAGAAAAAAAGAAAATTATTTGCTCAGTATGGCGGAAAAATAAGAGGAGTTTATTTAAATATTTTTGGTAAAAAATTAAAGACACAAATTCACTATTTTTTTTTTTTAACATAAATATATATTCAATATTTCTTTAATATTTGTTATTTAAATTATTTTCACTAAATAATTCCATCAATAAATGAAGTCTTCTTCTTCACATAAAAGTCATTCAGCATAGGATGATATACTGGGAGAAAAACTAATTGAAGACATGAAGTCTATGTTGCGATTTTTACAATTTTATGCGATTTATATTTTTATACGTTTAACATAGTCTGACGTTTGATTATTTTTTATTTATACATGGAGTTTGTCTATTTTCAAACTTTAAAATTGCTCATATGTACTTACGGAATATTAACTGAAATTTTATACAGATTGAATTTAAAATCAAGGAACATTTTTTATACATACATAAATAGTATGAATTGATTGTAATTAAAAAATAATTCTTAAACAGTATGATCTGTTTAATTTTTTTTACTGCAGCATTTTTCACTTTTCTGATTTTGGTATCATACAATTAAAAATTTATGTAAAAAAGGTAAAAATTTTCGTAAAATTTAACAATATTTGTGAACATGTTCTTATTCTGAATGAGAAAAGTTTGGAAAAAGTCGTGTTCGATAAATAATATGTATTAAAAAACCAATAAGCATTTTTACAGGAATTCAAGTTGATAGCAAGTGTAATTCAAGCCTTGAATTATAGTCAAGCAATTGAATTACAGTTGTATTACACTTTACTTCAATAGCATTCTCCAGTAAAAATGAAACATAAATTCAAGCCATATGTTTTTTGTTTGAAAAATATTTAATATTTCAAATATTTTTCAAGTATAAAACATAATTATATTTCCATTCAATTTCAATTATGAATTGTGATAGTAATATAATTTAATAAATAAACATTTAATAATTATATTATTAAATTGTTCAAGCTTGTGTTCTTTTCGCGATTTGTTTTCATTATTTAGCGATTTTTAATTTAAGATATAGCAACACTACTTTTGCGATAACACATGATGCAACAACTGTTATTTGACGCTGTTTGATCTTGCAAATGAATTGCAAGATCCTACCCTACCTCAATATTGAATATCTGAGTAACTAAAATTGCATGATTCTTCAAACTTTCTCCGAAATATTTTTTTATAATTTTACGTAATGTGTCTGAAAACGGGCGGGTTATTAATAGTGGACATGGAACTGGACATGTTATCGAATATATGATGAACTTTATTATAGAAAGTCGTAAAACTTTGAAGGATTTATTTCGTTACCACAGTTACAAATGGGTGGTATCAGATCATTTGTAACTGTGGTATCGAATATCTAAACAACTGTTGTATGTAGAGTCTTATAAATTTTTATAAATTGCTTTCATATCACTGAAAGCGAATTTTTTAAGAAAATTATCAAGATTTGTACATATACATGTACATTCAAAGACAGACAAGAAATTCCGGTATTAATTATATTCATTTATTTTTGTATAGAATCCCTTTTTTTATTTTACTAAGACAGGGGTAGCGAAGCGCACCGGGTCAAGCTAGTTAATAATAAAACATACATAAATGAAATCAACATTACTATTTGTGGAGTTATAGAGACGAGACACTCCAACTTGTCAAACAAACAAAGCACTATAGGTCAAATGACCACTTTTTCTGTGCAAAATTAATAACGACTACAAAATCATGGGATTCAAACCATAATCTTAAAGAACTTCATAAGTAAGAATAACTCTATTAAAAAAAATGGAATTTAACCCACTAACGACCAAAAATTAATCCTTTTGTAACCATTAATGCAAACTTAATAGATTAATTTATTTTAATTATACTAAATCTTTTAGTTATTGCTTAAATCTAACTCGTTTTGTAAATTTAAATCAAAAAGGTCCTCTTCACTTTCATTAATTTCATCGTCTTGGTGGCTAAAGTGAAATTCTTCCATGGGTTCACTGTAGAGTTTCCAAAAAAAACCGAAGAATTTCAAAACCGCGGTTTCGGTTTTAAAAAATTGAAAACCGATCGGTTTTTTCGGTTTTGTGATAATTTATTAAATATTAAGCATTCATTTGATAATATAGGAACTATATTGTTCATTCAGTTGATCTCAAGTGTGGTAAATTGGTTCTTTTTTCCAACTAATAGAACATTTTGAATATACTATTCCTTTATTGTAATGGTAGTTTTTGAATATTTTGTAATAATAACCTAACATGGCACACATGATTCTCAATGAGTTAGAGTTCACCAATGGGGCTTTAGTGGTAAATTTCTTTTGTATTTTCTAAAATAATAGACCAAGAAATACTCATGATAAATAGTATATTTTCTTTCTTGTAATTGGGGTGGCGAAGCAAACCAGGTCAGCTAGTACTCCAATACTTTTATCGGATATTTGATAATAACTATGACTTTGTTATACAAATTCTGCATTATTTTTTTAAAAATTAAATAAATGAACAGTCATTTGAAGTTCAATCGCACTGTGGTTCCAAATTAAAATCTAGGTGGACAAAATTATTTGGCGATCTTTTTATAAAGAATTGGAATTCCAAAAAAATCTTTAAAAGATCAATATAAACTTTTTTTCAAGTTACAGTAGGGTCTAGATATACATATAAAAAAAATTAATAAAAAATTAAAAAAAATACTTTTTTATGTCTTTCTGAAACTAAATTTTTAAAAAGATCTGTATTTTCATGTTACAGTTGGGTCTAGATATATAAAAATCAATAATAAATAAAGAAATATTTCTAAAAATTCCATTCCGTAAAAATAAAAAAAAAAAGTATTTCGGCGGGTGCTGGCGGCTACAATTTTTTTACAAAGACATTCCCCAGAAGTTTCTTTAAATGATGTATATATTGTTTGCTTTGGCAAGCTATATAACATTCTTAGAAAAAAAAATATCAGTATATTTGAGAACCAAGTTTAAAGGACTATAACAGGAAAATGGTGAGGCCCATAAATATAAGATATACATTTAATAAAAGCCTATATCAATGTTTATCTATATTTTGAAGTATGAATTTCTATATGGTAAAACCATTGAGATATATCTAATTTAGTAAAGCAGTAAAATATTAAAAAAAATTAACGAAAATATGATTCAAAATTTGTTGAACTTATGGCGCTTCTGTCGAGAAAACGAAATGTCCAATTGAAAAACCCATTTGTATTGGAGGAGAGCAATTTCCTTCTTAGAATAGAGTAAGTTCGGGTAATGTGGTATACCTATTTTTTATTGGACTATAATTTTTAAAATCTTAATTCGATTGGAACAGTTCTCAGCTGGTGTTCTACTACAAGTAGAACAAGTACAAGTGTTAGGTTTACATCCATGAAAGTAAAAAAGTGTTTTAAGTTCAAGTTTTAGAGAAATTTGGGAACAAGCCATTGACAAAATTGGCGGGTAATGTGGTATACCATGTTCTTTTAATATTGTATGCTAAACCACTAGGGTTGCCAGACGGTCTGGAATGGCCTGGATTGTCCAGTTTTTTGTGTCTTGTCCAGTTTCCAGCTAAAACACAATTTGTCCAGTTAAAAAATAATTTCTTTCATTTTGCAAAATATTTTTTTATTAATTAATATTGTTACGTTTTAACCCCACAGATATGTTACAGTTTTACAGCACTGTTATTTGAAAGCATTATGCTACTTTTAAATCAGACGGTAAAATCGTTATATTTGAATTCAAGTACAATTTCGTAACAATATTTTGTACAGAAAAAATTTGTACAGATTAATACTCCTTGGTCAGCACTAAAGAGGTAAAAATACCTCTTCCAAACGCTTGTCGAAAAGTCACATGGGAATTTGTTATAATGATGATGCAGAATATATGGATGAAGGTTTGTCAGAGTCATATTTGTATTTTATGTATAACGTAAAGCATGAATTTAGCCCTAGAAAGTGATTCCTTTACTACATCAGTAGAAAGAATTAAATTTCTGATTCAATCAAGAAATTCACCCAATCAGACAAAATATTGTTTGAATTAGGACCTATCACAAAATTTGTAAATTCAAATACAAAATTTTTGCAAAAATTTAATTGAAAAAAAACAATATTTTTTCAATTAAAAAAATATGATATTGAATAAAAATTTTGTTTGAATTTACACACAATTTCAAACAAATATTTGTTTAAAACAGATTCTGGTTTTCTGGAATATCTTAGTTTTACTGATTCAGTGAAAAGTTTGTCTGTTTTAAATAATATTTTTAATTAATAGAATCTATAAAAATATTTATAGAAAATAAAATTAGTTTCTGACAGGCGATTGTTTGAAAATATTTTAGCAATAATTCTTTCTGTGTATTATAGAACTGTACAGTGAGCAATCTTTTGAATTGCCTTAAAATCGGTTAAAATATGGAAGCAAAGTTGTAACTATTTTAAAAAAGGTTTCATCTCTCGAATCAAAACACTTACAATTAGAAGCAAATGAATTTTAAAAAAATGATATTACGTACTTTGAGCACTGATATGATTTCGGATACGAATCACTTTACAACCAAATTTAATTTTTAAATTTAAAACAATTCCTTTTATCGTGGGATAACTTATTAAAGCTTCCACAGTTTTAGAAATATCAAATATAATTGACGACATATTGCTTTTGCCACAAGATATTTTTTACATTACTCCGAAAATTGACCTTTAACCTTTTGGAAGTAAACTATTTTATATAAACAATTTTAAGGAAAATATCTTTGCATTTAAAATGGAATGAAAAATTATGTTGGACTTTGAGTAGTTTCAATATTATGGGAAATTATGTGTATATAATTTTAGACAATTTTAACAAATTTTTCAATTTTTAAATCGTGATATTATTGAAGTGGAAAGGGTTTCCGATGATTGATTTGTTGAACCATATGGAACCGTGTTGATATGGATTCTCCCACTTGTGATATTGAAGCAAAATCTTAAAATTTGGATTACAATAAAACTAGAAATATATTCTATAAAAAAGTACACTTTTATTTTATGATATGCGTCTTACGTTATTTTGATTTAATGTTTTCTAAAACCAAAATAATGTATCATAAATATAAATTTGTATGAAATAATAAAATCTTAAATAAAAAAGGAGTTTTTAAAGATACTTATTTAAATTAAAAAAAATGTACTAATTAAATTTTCATAAAGATATAATATATATAAATATAAGAAAACTACCTAAAATAGGGTAAAATACTATTTATTAATTAATTACTCAAAGCGTTAACGTTATTTTGTTTAAGAAAATCATGCACTTGATGATACATTGTTTGAATTTTGGTTATAATTTGGTTATTTTTGAAAGTAAAAGTTTAAAATTGTACACATATCGAGCCCTAACCGCAAAAATAACGTAAGCGACATTTTTTACAAAATTGACTTTTTAATGAAAATTGATAGAAAACTTTCGTGCGCATCAACACCCGAAATAATGAAAATTAAGTGTTTATATATACAGAGATATCGCAATTTCAATTATATCGTAAGCGACACTCACCTTTTTGCTTTACCGCAAAAATAACGTAAGCGACATAAAAACAAAAAGGTACAGTAAATGAAAGTAAGAGTAGCCAAAGAACTAGAGAGAAAATCAAAAGAAATTGAAATACAAAAAGATAGATGTACTAAATGTGATCAAGGAAAAAATTTAGACAGCAGTCAGATCCAAACAGAAGAATTTAAGTTTAAGGATTTTTTTGAAGGAACAAAAACAAAGAAGGGAAAATGTTTTGTTTTTTTGTGCTAGTTTCGACCTTCAAATAGTTTTGAATAGTAAAACAAGTAAGAAAGTATGGTTGTTCAAGCCCGACCATATAATACCCTACACTAAGAAAAAAAGCCCGACCATATAATACCCTCACACACAGAAAGTGATTCTGATCGATCGGTATACTTTAAGGTGGGTGCTAGACTAATATTTTTGGGCATTACAAACATCTGCACAAACGCATAATACCCTCCCCACTATGGTGGTGTAGGGTATAAATATTACACTGTTTTATTCAAGAAAATACTAGTATTACAATTTAAGTGTTTATGGATTGTGTTTTTTATGGGGTGAAAAATATGGCAAACGATGTTGTACTGAAATGTACAAATATCTACTTATTTTAGATGAACGGAAAACTGTGAACGATTTAGGTTTGTATTGCGATTGATGTGCCTGGCAAAATCATAATAAAGCCATGTTAACCATGATAGCTTATTTTATTCTATTATCCAAATTCATTAAATCTATTAAAATTACTTACTTACTACCAGGTCTTACCATGATGCACAATAGAATCATTCACAGCACAATAGAATCATTTACTCGAAATTTGTTGCTCACAAAATTAACTTAAAAATGCACTTATCGCATGTATGATACCATCATTAGACTACATTTTAATTTTCAAAGAAATCCTTCACACAACTTAAAAACAAAACGAAAAAAACTCTCTCCTATAAAATTTGAATTTTGGCGCTTACGTTATTTTCGCGGTTATGGCTCGATATGTAATATGATGTAGTAAATCATAATCGCCTTCTTGGATGACATATGTATGTAGGACTGAATTTAACGTTTCTTTATTTTTTTTATTTATTTTTGTAAAAAATATTTACCTTAAATTTTTTAACTTTTTTAAACTATAAGTGCATTTTTAAATTGTCCAGTTATTTTTTAAAAATCCAGGTAAATTTTTCTTATGGTCCAGTTATTTGACTTTTGTTATCTGGCAACCCTATAAACCACATAACCGATGCATAGTATTTTAATTTGTAAATGAGTTGCGTTTTATTTAAATCATCTTCCATGGTTGCGGTTAAAGTTGGCGGCTGACCAAGCTTACCAGAAGCTCCTCAACACATTCTTCGCTTCGTAGGAGACATGGAATGACTGATGCGAAATTTCAATGCCCATTTTCATACTTCACATTTCTTTGGCATATTATTTGCTTGAAATTCTTTAGTTATACCACATTAGCCGACCACGTGCTTTATTGAAATTATTATAAAATTAAACATATACACTAAATATGCTATATTGTTACACATGTTGTTCAATAGCAAAATATTCCCATTTGACTTTAAAATTAAATTAATGAAGTTTAAAACACGTGATTTTAGAAAATAATTAATTTTTAACTGATCACAAAAAAAGTCTACCACAAGATAATTCTGATTTTTTACAACTGACTATTTCCATGACCTGGAAAAAGAGAAGTACACTCACCCAATGTTAATTTTCTGAGATCATAAAACTCTTAAGCTTGGTACCGCTACTCCTATGCTCTTAATTTTAGAGAAAAGCAGCTATACCACATTAACCGCCTATACCACATTACCCGAACTTTTATATATGTAATTTTATACTCGTATCACATCGCCAATTATGGTTTAAATTGTTCACTAGGAAACTTGAATATAAGGATAAACATTATACACTCCAGAAATGTGTTAAATATGGATATTATGCCCCATATAATAGTTGCTCTTAAAATTCGCATACTATTTTCTAAAAGCAATATAATCTATGTCCAAATTTATCTTAAAACTAGTTGACCGCCCAACTTCGCCCGGTGGCATTTACTAATTTAGTTCTTCAAGTTTCTCCAACCCACACACATAAAATATAAACATTTGTACTGCATACTTCAGGTAACTTTTTTATTACAGTTACCCCGAAATGCGTGAAATAAATGAAAGGGGTGAGTCTTTACTTAATTTCATTAATTCCAATTAACTAAGTATATGTAATTCTGGTAACACTCCAACATTCATATTTCCAAGTTGAACAACTATAATGGATGGGAGGAAGTATTAGATATTACACTCATAAATGATAGGTCTAAGGTATCAGTAGATATGTGGAGGGTATCCAATAAAAGGTCGTTCTCTGACCATAACTGGATTCTCTTCGAAATTAGACTTCAGAAGTCCAGTCACTAAGGCTAAGAAAAGCTTCCCTCCATGGTGGAATTCGGAGCTATCTAAACTTCGTAGGGAAACTCGTAGGGCCTTTAACATTAGCTATAGTAGTAAATCATGGCAACCATATCGTGATCAATTGAAACCGTACAAGAAAGCTATAGTAGTCGCAAGAAGCTTCTGTGAATCTATAGATAACACAAAAGACTCTGCAAGACTTAGTAGAATTCTAGCCAAGGGGCAATCCAATCCTACTTATATCAAAAGGATTGATGACTCATGGTCCGAATCCTCAGCAGAGTCACTTGACATCCTACTGAATACTCATTTCCCAGGCTGTAAGGATGTTGCTACGGATATTGAGAGTGAACTCTATCCAATATCGATAGAAATATCTCTTATGACAGGATATCATGGGCGATTGGCAGTTTCGCACCTTTCAAGTCACCCGGGCCGGATGGTATATTGCCAAAGATGCTACAAAGTGGAAAAAGCCATATCATTCCATGGCTTCATAGAATTTTTACACTTTGTCTCTTCCTTAACCATGTTCCGGTTAACTGGAGGAGAGTTAAGGTAGTTTTTATTCCCAAAATTGGCAAATTGTATTATTTTCATTTGTTAATATGTTTATTATTGATAAACAAATACTTCCAAAGTTAACCTTTCCATAAGAGGTAACTTAAAATCAAAAAATACTTTAAGGTAGAAAATGAAACGGACAAAACTAAAGCACCCCTTCAAGGATATACTATAAAGAAAAAAAAATTTATTAATTTTTTGTTGCAAATCCTTTGTTTTGGATGGCACAAGAACATCTCTTAGCATAGAAGATATTATGTTTTTATGGCGTTTTTCGATATTCCTTCCCAGGCTATTTTAACAGCATGAAATAAATCGTGAAAATTGTCGATCCTTATTTCCGCAATTTTCACGATTTATTTTCATATTAACAATGTGCCACAAGTTTTCAATAGGATTAAGATCGGGAGATTGACTAGGCCAATGAAGAACTTGAATCTTATTGCTCTGAAGCCAAGTCTTACAAACTTTGGAGGTGTGCTTAGGATCGTTATCCTGTTGGAAACTCCCTATAAGTCGCATCTCTTCACTGGCATAAGGCAACATTACATCTTTCAATACATCAAGGTACATGAAGCGATCCATAATCCCATAAATTTTATGATTTGGCCCAAATCTTTGACCAGAAAAGCATCACCAGACCATTACATTGCCTCCTCCATGCTTAATTGTTCCTTTGCAATACTTAGGATTCAATCTTTCTCCTTTTGGTCTGCGTACACGCCTTATTCCAGCGGAACTTTTTATGTTTTATTTGGATTCGTCAGTAAACAGTACTGTCTTCCATTTTAGGACACTCCAGTCGATGTTGGTTTTGGTAAACTTCAGTGTAGCTTTCTTGTTCTTAGCTGATGGAAATGGTTTTTTTGCTGGTCGTCAGCTGAATAAACGGGCTTCTACTACTCTTCTACCGATTGTTCTTTCGCTAACGCATAATCTTAAACTTGTTCTCACTTGACTAATGGATGCTCTACAATATTTTTGTATTGCCTTTTTGATCAAGGAATCATCATATCGTGTGGTTTTATGTGAAAGACCTGTAGAATGCACCGGTGATATGCGGCCAGTCTTAAAAAATTTGGAAACGAGCCTGAAAATAACTGATCTGTTAATTGAATATTTTTTACTCAATTCATGTAGTGATAAGCCCGTCTTTCAGTCTTCAATAACTTTAATTTTAAATTGACTGGAGTACTTGTTCCTTATCATTGTTTTCTTTAACAATAAACTGTATAAAACTTAAATTTTACACACTACGCCTTTCATTATTTTTATCTTTTGGAATTTTTAAATGCATTCATTGTGATTCCCGATAACTCACATTGCAAATATGCAGTACTGAGTCAAATTTTTAAACATCTTATAAGAGGGTGCTTTTGTCTTGTCCGTTGCGTTTTGAGTTTTTATATGATTTATCATTTTAAATAAATTTTTGATAAAATTATCTTTTACTAAATGAATATTAAATGAACATTAACAATATTAGTTAATAAAATATATACAAAATACATCCCAAAAAAGCCGTTTTTATCAAAAAAATTATGATTTGAAAAAATTCATTGAGGGGGTGCTTTAGTTATAGCCAATACTGTATAAGACCATAGTAAGTTGGACCTACAGTGGGTCAAAATCGGAATTGACCCGAATTTTTTTTCACCAAAAGTTGAAAAAACAAAAAAAAAAATTTAAATTAAAAAAAATTAAGGGTGGAGTAATTCAACGGGGTATGTTTTATTGGAGAAATGTACGTATTTTCTCCTGATATTCATACGACTTTCACTATTATCAGATTGGGTAAACGAAAACGCTTATTATTTGATGAATAAAATTTTTATTGAGTAGTGCAGTTGAACTATATTTTTTCGTTGTTTTTTATCAAATGTAATAAAAAAGTTAAATTTTTATACCCTTCAGCTTCGTGAGAAGGGTATATATAAGTTTGTCATTCCGTTTGTAATTTCTACATTTTTCATTTCCGACCCTATAAAGTATATATATTCTGGATCCTTATAGATAGCGGAGTCGATTAAGCCATGTCCGTCTGTCTGTCTGTCTGTCTGTCTGTCTGTCTGTCTGTCTGTCTGTCTGTCTGTCTGTCTGTCTGTCTGTCTGTCTGTCTGTCTGTCTGTCTGTCTGTCTGTCTGTCTGTCCGTCTGTCTGTCTGTCTGTCTGTTGAAATCAATTTTCTGAAGGCCCCAGATATCTCCGGGATCCAAATCTTCAACAATTCTGTCAGACATACTTTCGAGAATTTTGCTATTTAAAATCAGCAAAATCCGTCCATAAATAACGGAGATATGAGCAAAAATCCGAGACAACCTCTGAAAATTTCATCAAAAAACACAATGTATTGCATGCTTTGATAAAAAAACAACAAAACGTATGCATGGATGTGCAAGCTTTGTGTATTTGGTTTTTTTTTGTGTTTTGTTTCTTTTGGCGTTGTTGTTGTTTTTTATACAACTAAAGTTTAGTTTGGTTGTGTGTTGGTTTTTTTTTGACAAAAAAACAACAAATCGTATGTTTGGGTGTGCATGCTTTGCGTTTTTTTGTTTTTTTTTGTGTTTTGTTTCTTTTGGCGTTGTGGTTGTTTTTTATACAATTAAACGTATGTTTGGATGTGTGTTGGTTTCATTGCCTTGCGTATTTTGTTTTTGTTTTTTCTTTTGGTGTTTTGTTTCGTTTGGCGTTGTTGTTGTTTTTTGTGTTCTTGATAAATTTAGGATGCTGTACGCTGAAAGTGGGCAATGTACATACATATGTATATGGGGGATTTCATGTCAAGTGAACCAACTTTTGAAATCGATGTCTTCCGATCGGGATGAAATTTGCACCAAGGTTAGCTCTATTGGATAGTAACTCAGACACAATTTTTCAACAACATCGGTCGAGAACTCTCTGAGTTATAGGGGGTAAAATTTTGACAATTTGGTCAAACAGGGGTTTTTTCTTATCCATGTAACTTATTACCTATTGTTCTTAGCAAAATGTGTTCCAAATAGTATAGATAGCTATTTCTTCGATCTTTCGAAAAAAAATATTTAAAAAAAAAAATAAAAAATTTTTAATATTTTTTTTCCGAAATCAAAAACTTTTTTGACTTTTTTTTAAAATACGCTATTTTTTTTTATTTTTTTTTTTCTTAAAATAAAGTTTAGATATTTTCCTTGAACACCTACTTGGTCGCTTAGTGGGATGCGAGTGGGATATCTATCAAAATAAATATTTTGTAACTCAAAACATAAAATTTTTGACTTTTTTTGCAAAATCAAAAACTTTGTTGACTTTTTTTTTTCAAAATGGACCCTTTTTTAATCTTTTTTTTTAGGTCAAACAAAAGCTTAGATATTATCCTTGAAGACCCTTTTGGTCGCTTAGTGGGATGCGAGTGGGATATCTATCAAAATAAATATTTTTTAACTCAAGACTTACAATTTTTGACTTTTTTTTTTGCAAATACGATTTTTTTTCCAAATGGGCCCTTTTTTTAAATTTTTTTTTGTAGTCAAAAGAAAGCTTAGGTCCATTCCTTTAAGATATTTTTAGTCCCTTAGTGGGATGCGAGTGGGATATCTATCAAAATAAATATTTTGTAACGCAAGACATACAATTTTTTAATTTTTTTTTGCAAAATCAAAATTTTTTTCCAATATGGGCCCTTTTTTAATTTTTTTTTTTGCTCAAAAGAAAGCCTAGGTCCATTCCTTTAAGATATTTTTAGTCCCTTAGTGGGATGCGAGTGGGATATCTATCAAAATAAATGTTTTAACACAAAAATTGTATGTCTTGAGTTACAAAACATTTATTTTGATATATATCCCACTCGCATCCCACTAAGCGATCAAAACCATCTTAAAGGAATAGGCCTAAGCTTTCTTTATAGCAAAAAAAAAAATTACAAAAAGGGCCCATTTTAAAAAAAAGTCAAAAAAGTTTTTGATTTTGCCAAAAAATCAAAAATTGTATATCTTGAGTTACAAAATATTTATTTTGATAGATATCCCACTCGTATCCCACTAAGGGACCTAAAATATCTTAAAGGAATGGACCTAAGCTTTCTTTTGACTAAAAAAAAATTTTTAAAAAAGGGCCCATTTTGAAAAAAAATTCGAATTTGCAAAAAAAAAGTCAATAATTGAATGTCTTGAGTTACAACATTTTTATTTTAATAGATATCCTACTCACATCTTCCTAAGTGACAAAATAGGTCTTAAAGGAAAAGACCTAAGCTTTCTTTTGAGCAAAAAAATTTTTTAAAAAAAAGTCCCATATTGGAAAAAAATTTCGATTTTGCAAAAAAAAATTAAAAAATTGTATGTCTTGCGTTACAAAATATTTATTTTGATAGATATCCCACTCGCATCCCACTAAGGGACTAAAAATATCTTAAAGGAATGGACCTAGGCTTTCTTTTGAGCAAAAAAAAAAAATTAAAAAAGGGCCCATATTGGAAAAAAATTTTGATTTTGCAAAAAAAAATTAAAAAATTGTATGTCTTGCGTTACAAAATATTTATTTTGATAGATATCCTACTCGCATCCCACTAAGGGACTAAAAATATCTTAAAGGAATGGACCCAAGCTTTCTTTTGACTACAAAAAAAATTTTAAAAAAAGGGCCCATTTGGAAAAAAAATCGTATTTGCAAAAAAAAAAGTCAAAAATTGTAAGTCTTGAGTTAAAAAATATTTATTTTGATAGATATCCCACTCGCATCCCACTAAGCGACCAAAAGGGTCTTCAAGGATAATATCTAAGCTTTTGTTTGACCTAAAAAAAAAGATTAAAAAAGGGTCCATTTTGAAAAAAAAAGTCAACAAAGTTTTTGATTTTGCAAAAAAAGTCAAAAATTTTATGTTTTGAGTTACAAAATATTTATTTTGATAGATATCCCACTCGCATCCCACTAAGCGACCAAGTAGGTGTTCAAGGAAAATATCTAAACTTTATTTTAAGAAAAAAAAAAATAAAAAAAAATAGCGTATTTTAAAAAAAAGTCAAAAAAGTTTTTGATTTCGGAAAAAAAATATTAAAAATTTTTTATTTTTTTTTTTAAATATTTTTTTTCGAAAGATCGAAGAAATAGCTATCTATACTATTTGGAACACATTTTGCTAAGAACAATAGGTAATAAGTTACATGGATAAGAAAAAACCCCTGTTTGACCAAATTGTCAAAATTTTACCCCCTATAACTCAGAGAGTTCTCGACCGATGTTGTTGAAAAATTGTGTCTGAGTTACTATCCAATAGAGCTAACCTTGGTGCAAATTTCATCCCGATCGGAAGACATCGATTTCAAAAGTTGGTTCACTTGACATGAAATCCCCCATATACTAATTATAAAAAATAATAATGCATCCACAACAAAGGTGAAGGGTATATAAAATTCGGCATAGCCGAATATAGCACTCTTACTTGTTTTAATTTAATTTTCATTGTAAAGTATTTCTTCTGACATCCTTTCCTAAGATGATGTGGTTGGATGTAGCTATTTGTTGTGGTGGTTGGTGTTGGTGTTGTTTTGCAAATATGCATGAAGACATAAAGTGTTGCATGAATAAAAGATTTATTAAATGTTCATAAAGAGTTGAAAAGATTTAATATGAAGTTGTTGTCGGTATAATTCAATTCAGTTTAATAGTGTTTCTTCGCCTTCGTCTGTTTCTACTTACTTTATTTCTTTCATATCAAAAAAGGATGCCGCTTCAAAAATTTTATGTTTTTGAAATATAAAAATCGGATTTTATGCGTTTTTCGCTGAATGCAATTTTTATGCATACGCATGAACCAAAATACGTTTCTATGTATGTAAAATATGGATACATACATATCTACATATGAAGAAACATACATACATACTTACATACATACATATATGCAACACTTAAATACAATGAATGAGAATGGGTTGAAAAAATTCAAATACGAACATTAAATAAATTCATACATACAAATGTATCATATGCACACATAAATACTTGAACATGTACAATAGGGTGGTTCCTAAATTGGCCTTTTTCGATTTTTGATGCTTTTCGAAGGTCAAAAATTGTACTCCATCGTCTAAAACTAAATGCTGAAGCAATTAAATGTCATCGTACATGACATTTGTAAACCTAGAATGGAATAGATTTTCTAAAATAAGTGTATCTGAAAAATAATTTGGTCTTTATGTTCCATTCAGAGGTTGCTATGTTTAATTTTGATTTTAATTTTTTTTAAAAAAAATTTTTTTTTGTGAAAAAAAAATTCGGGTTAAAATTTTTTTTCCCGATTTTGACCCATTGTAGGTCCAACTTAATATGATCTTATATACGTCGTTGCAAATGTCTTTGAAATATCTATCATTAGATATCCATATTGTCTATATTAATGTCTTAGTAATCCAGATATAGGTCAAAAATCGAGGTTGTCTTGGTTTTTTCCTCATATCTCAGCCATTTGTGGACCGATTTTACTGATTTTAAATAGCAAAATTCTCGAAAGCATGTCTGACAGAATTATTGAAGGTTTGGATCCCGAAGATATCTGGGGTCTTCAGAAAATTGATTTCAACAGACAGACAGACGGACATGGCTTAATCGACTCCGCTATCTATAAGGATCCATAATATATATACTTTATAGGGTCGGAAATGAAAAATGTAGAAATTACTAACGGAATGACAAACTTATATATACCCTTGCCACTCATGGTGAAGGGTATAATTAACCCTCTAACACGCAAGAGTGCCTCAAGGCATGCATTACAAAACACCTATTATCTCAGAAAGTAATTATATATATTTTTTAAAATTTAACTGTGACTTTAGTTACAGATTTGTTAACATTTCCCTCGAAGGTCGAAATGCATTCTGACTTTTAGTTTTTGTTCTGTCAGCTGTTTTGTAAGTGATGTCATAATTTTAGCACGTGCAATTTTGTGTGTAATTTTTTTTTTAAATCAAAGTTTTATTCGAAATATTTTTTATTAGTTCTTTTTCATTAGTTTTTCAATATAATCGTATCATAATTATTTTTTTATACTCCTAACCCGGCAAAAATGTCCTGAGGCACTCTTCACCTTTTTGCACCTGGTTCCTATTTCCATAAAAGTGGTAAAAAGCGTTTTAAAAGTGGTCGAATTTCGGCCACCAGGCGATTCTAGTTTATATGAAAAAACGTACTTTTAATAACGTTTTTCTTTATAACTCCTGAACTAATCGAGTCTCCATCGAAATTTGTTTGCACGAATATCGAATACCGCGATCTTTGATATTTTTTACATTGAAATACTTATATACTCTGAAAATTTACCTTTTGGAAGTAAACAATTTTATTCACACCATTTTATGGACAATATATTTGGCTTTAAAATGGAGTCAAAAATTATGCTGGTCTTTGAGTAGTTTCAAAGTTATGGACAATTATATGTATATAATTTTAGACAATTTTAAAAAATTTTTCAATTTTCAAACCGCGATATTTTTGAAATGGAATAATATTTAATAACTATAAATATGCAAAAGTTCTAAGTCTACTTTAATTTGTAAAAATGTCAAAATTATTCACCTCGACTTCCTCATATGAAACAGAAAATGTTCCAAGTCCCAAAAACGGTCCTATAAGATACAAACGCACTTCTTCTTAACTGTGATTATATGTCATTATGAATCATACCAAATAAGTAAAAACAAGTAAGAGTGCTATATTCGGCTATGCCGAATTTTATATACCCTTCACCTTTGTTGTGGATGCATTATTATTTTTTATAATTAGTATATGGGGGATTTCATGTCAAGTGAACCAACTTTTGAAATCGATGTCTTCCGATCGGGATGAAATTTGCACCAAGGTTAGCTCTATTGGATAGTAACTCAGACACAATTTTTCAACAACATCGGTCGAGAACTCTCTGAGTTATAGGGGGTAAAATTTTGACAATTTGGTCAAACAGGGGTTTTTTCTTATCCATGTAACTTATTACCTATTGTTCTTAGCAAAATGTGTTCCAAATAGTATAGATAGCTATTTCTTCGATCTTTCGAAAAAAAATATTTAAAAAAAAAAATAAAAAATTTTTAATATTTTTTTTCCGAAATCAAAAACTTTTTTGACTTTTTTTTAAAATACGCTATTTTTTTTTATTTTTTTTTTTTCTTAAAATAAAGTTTAGATATTTTCCTTGAACACCTACTTGGTCGCTTAGTGGGATGCGAGTGGGATATCTATCAAAATAAATATTTTGTAACTCAAAACATAAAATTTTTGACTTTTTTTGCAAAATCAAAAACTTTGTTGACTTTTTTTTTCAAAATGGACCCTTTTTTAATCTTTTTTTTTAGGTCAAACAAAAGCTTAGATATTATCCTTGAAGACCCTTTTGGTCGCTTAGTGGGATGCGAGTGGGATATCTATCAAAATAAATATTTTTTAACTCAAGACTTACAATTTTTGACTTTTTTTTTTGCAAATACGATTTTTTTTCCAAATGGGCCCTTTTTTTAAAATTTTTTTTGTAGTCAAAAGAAAGCTTGGGTCCATTCCTTTAAGATATTTTTAGTCCCTTAGTGGGATGCGAGTGGGATATCTATCAAAATAAATATATTGTAACGCAAGACATACAATTTTTTAATTTTTTTTTGCAAAATCGAAATTTTTTTCCAATATGGGACTTTTTTTTAAAAATTTTTTTTTAGTCAAAAGAAAGCTTAGGTCCATTCCTTTAAGATATTTTAGGTCCCTTAGTGGGATACGAGTGGGATATCTATCAAAATAAATATTTTGTAACTCAAGATATACAATTTTTGATTTTTTGGCAAAATCAAAAACTTTTTTGACTTTTTTTTAAAATGGGCCCTTTTTGTAATTTTTTTTTTTGCTATAAAGAAAGCTTAGGCCTATTCCTTTAAGATGGTTTTGATCGCTTAGTGGGATGCGAGTGGGATATATATCAAAATAAATGTTTTGTAACTCAAGACATACAATTTTTGTGTTAAAACATTTATTTTGATAGATATCCCACTCGCATCCCACTAAGGGACTAAAAATATCTTAAAGGAATGGACCTAGGCTTTCTTTTGAGCAAAAAAAAAAATTAAAAAAGGGCCCATATTGGAAAAAAATTTTGATTTTGCAAAAAAAAATTAAAAAATTGTATGTCTTGCGTTACAAAATATTTATTTTGATAGATATCCCACTCGCATCCCACTAAGGGACTAAAAATATCTTAAAGGAATGGACCTAAGCTTTCTTTTGACTACAAAAAAAATTTTAAAAAAAGGGCCCATTTGGAAAAAAAATCGTATTTGCAAAAAAAAAAGTCAAAAATTGTAAGTCTTGAGTTAAAAAATATTTATTTTGATAGATATCCCACTCGCATCCCACTAAGCGACCAAAAGGGTCTTCAAGGATAATATCTAAGCTTTTGTTTGACCTAAAAAAAAAGATTAAAAAAGGGTCCATTTTGAAAAAAAAAAGTCAACAAAGTTTTTGATTTTGCAAAAAAAGTCAAAAATTTTATGTTTTGAGTTACAAAATATTTATTTTGATAGATATCCCACTCGCATCCCACTAAGCGACCAAGTAGGTGTTCAAGGAAAATATCTAAACTTTATTTTAAGAAAAAAAAAAAATAAAAAAAAATAGCGTATTTTAAAAAAAAGTCAAAAAAGTTTTTGATTTCGGAAAAAAAATATTAAAAATTTTTTATTTTTTTTTTTAAATATTTTTTTTCGAAAGATCGAAGAAATAGCTATCTATACTATTTGGAACACATTTTGCTAAGAACAATAGGTAATAAGTTACATGGATAAGAAAAAACCCCTGTTTGACCAAATTGTCAAAATTTTACCCCCTATAACTCAGAGAGTTCTCGACCGATGTTGTTGAAAAATTGTGTCTGAGTTACTATCCAATAGAGCTAACCTTGGTGCAAATTTCATCCCGATCGGAAGACATCGATTTCAAAAGTTGGTTCACTTGACATGAAATCCCCCATATACATATGTATGTACATTGCCCACTTTCAGCGTACAGCATCCTAAATTTATCAAGAACACAAAAAACAACAACAACGCCAAACGAAACAAAACACCAAAAGAAAAAACAAAAACAAAATACGCAAGGCAATGAAACCAACACACATCCAAACATACGTTTAATTGTATAAAAAACAACCACAACGCCAAAAGAAACAAAACACAAAAAAAAACAAAAAAACGCAAAGCATGCACACCCAAACATACGATTTGTTGTTTTTTTGTCAAAAAAAAACCAACACACAACCAAACTAAACTTTAGTTGTATAAAAAACAACAACAACGCCAAAAGAAACAAAACACAAAAAAAAACCAAATACACAAAGCTTGCACATCCATGCATACGTTTTGTTGTTTTTTTATCAAAGCATGCAATACATTGTGTTTTTTGATGAAATTTTCAGAGGTTGTCTCGGATTTTTGCTCATATCTCCGTTATTTATGGACGGATTTTGCTGATTTTAAATAGCAAAATTCTCGAAAGTATGTCTGACAGAATTGTTGAAGATTTGGATCCCGGAGATATCTGGGGCCTTCAGAAAATTGATTTCAACAGACAGACAGACAGACGGACAGACAGACAGACAGACAGACAGACAGACAGACAGACAGACAGACAGACAGACAGACAGACAGACAGACAGACAGACAGACAGACAGACAGACAGACAGACAGACAGACAGACAGACAGACAGACAGACAGACAGACAGACAGACAGACAGACAGACAGACAGACAGACAGACAGACAGACGGACATGGCTTAATCGACTCCGCTATCTATAAGGATCCAGAATATATATACTTTATAGGGTCGGAAATGAAAAATGTAGAAATTACAAACGGAATGACAAACTTATATATACCCTTCTCACGAAGCTGAAGGGTATAAAAACTGAATTAACAGATTTAAAAAAATATTTAAAATCAAGGATTTTAGAAAGTGTAATATTTCTGAAAAGAAGTTAGCACGTTTGTACACTAAGCTACCGAAATGATTAATAAAATTAAATTTAAAGAACAAAAGACACTAATTAAGTAAAATTTGTTGAACGAAGGTAGACTACTGTCAAATTTCGAGTGACATTATTTTTTGCGAAAAAAAAACACGTCAATCAAACCAAGATAAAGCTCGATAAATACTAAAGGGACTCTGCACTATCAATGGTAAAAAAGTGGTTTACTGACTTTCGTTGTGGTCACACAAGTACAAATGACGCTGAACGTTCTGGACGGCCATTTGAGGTCAGTAAACCCGAAAATATCGAAAAAATCCACGATATGGTGTTGGCCGAAACGAAGAAGTTTCGATTTTAAATGATCAGCTGGGTTTAAGAAAGTTGTCTGCAAGATAAGTGCCGCGTTTGAATGAGTTTTTGATAATGCACGGGTGCAGTCTCAATGGCAAAACTCTATTAATTGGGCTACGAATTGGTAACACATCCGCCATATTCTTCGGATTTAGCCCCTAGTGACTGCTTCCTATTTCCGAACCTAAAGAAGTAGCTCTTTGGAAAGAGATTCAGCTCCAACCATGAAATTATTGACGAAAAAATGCCTATTTTAAGGACCTCGAAAAATCCTATTTTTTGGAAGGGATACAAAAACTGGAGAAACGTTGGACTAAGTGTATTGAGTTAAAAGTATATTATGTTGAAAAATTCATTCAAAAAGTCACGGACTTACTGATCCGTCATCGTATGAACATCAAATATTTGTACATCAAATTCAATTTAACATCTGGTCACGGACTTACTGATCCGTCATCGTATGAACATCAAATATTTGTACATCAAATTCAATTTAACATCTGGTAAAATCATCACTATTAATTTAATGAATTAAGCCTAAACTTCTAGAATTATGCGGAATTTAATTTTATTTTTCATAGTTTCATTGTGTGTAATTGATTCTGAAAAAGTTTTTAAGTAACCTCATCGTCCTCTACTATTTACAATCATTGTAATTATTAAAATTTTTATTGAAGAACAAATTGTATATCAGCAATGTATATAATGTGTATATATTAGGGTATTCAATCGATTAACCGAATAATTTAAAATTGCCGATTTTCAAAAAACAAATAAACCGAAATTCTTTTTTTTTGCACTTTAACATATTTTTTGTATATATTTTTCCGTTTCAATTCAAATACAAATTAAAATTACATATTTTTTCGAACATCCAAGAATCATATTTAGTGAGTATAACAACTAACATATTTAATTTACATGTATTTGAAACTTTGTTTGTATTTACATGTATAGTCGAAACTTCTTTTGAAACGAGTCTTTTATCAGAACTTAACGAAACTATTAAAAGTAAAAGGACTCCAATGGTATACAAAGGATTTTATATGCTTAGAAAAAATTAAAAAAAAGAAATGAGATATTGGATATTCTTTATCATGCTTTCTATTTCTTCAACATCTACAATCAGCGAGAGATTGTATACACAACTCACATGTGTATACAAAAAGGATCTGAAATACCATATTTGCTATTATTTTTTAGTTGAATTGTTATGTTTTGTTTGTTTTTTTGTGTTTTTGTACACAAAAAACGTAGTTGTATTTTCAATTTAAAATTAAAATAGAAATTATTCGGTTAATCGAATAAATTTAAATTAACGTATTATTAACCAAATAAATCTAAACCCCGATTAATTATTTGCTCGATTAACCGATTAAACCAGAAACCCGATTAATTGAATACCCTAGTATATATATTTGTTCCTTTTAACTCCTACAAGGAGCATAGGGCCGTAATGTGTATACAATGACTATAATAAATTCATCAAAACTTGAGATTTATTAATTTTAGTCCCAAATGTTAATAACCGGTTAGCCGAATGATATAAACCGGTTAACCGAAAATCAACATTTCAAATTAACCGGTTCGACAAAAACCGAAATTTCGAAGAAAACCCGGTTTTTCAGGGAACCGGTTTATAAACACTTATAGCATGAAACAAAGATAGCGCATTCACGTTGTCAAAATTTTATTGTTCTGCGCATGACGTCACAGTACATAGTGGGGCAGAATCAAACTTTTTTGGAAATAAATCTGGCATTTCTAAACGGCTCATCCGATCGGGATAAAATTTGACATGGCCGTAGCCAAGGAGTATTCGAGTTTAAGTATTTCAAAGATTTTTATAATTTTGGAAAGCGCTCGGCTAGGTCTTGAAAAAACACAGCCCCGAAGGAAATGTGGATCCTACACAAAGGAAACAGATTCGTGACAGCAACCGAATTTGTTGCCAATCGAATGATTCTGACTAAGTGACCCAATTGTACAGTTGTGGCTACAATATTTTGGAAGGGTCAACTAAAGTTTGGTTGCCTCTTCTTTATCAACTGACTTTCTGTTGTTAAAACTGAAAAATTCTATGTGTGCAACCGAATCATTCGATTGGCAACAAATTCGGTTGCTATCACGAATCTGTTTTTTCTGTGTATGGGCAAAATTGTAAAAAATATAATTTTTGTGATTTTCGCTCCAATTTGTAGGAATTGCGGGATTCCCTTTGACCTTTTGACAAGTTTTTTTACACTTTTTTATTTAGAATGACAAATTTAAAAAACGTTGAAAATTTCATTGAGTTTTGTTAATAATTAAAAATTGTATTATATACTAGCTATTAGGGTATTCAATCGATTAACCGTTAATCGGTTAACCGATTAATTTTGGACGGTTAACTGTTCGAATAATTTAAAATTGCAGATTTTCAAATAACAAATAAACCGATTAATTTGTGTCGATTAACCGATTAACCGAAATTCCCTTTTTTTTTGCACTTTTAAAAATTTGTTTTGTATTTATTTTTGTCTTTCAATTCAAATACAAATTTCAAATTAAAATTAGATATTTTTTGAACATCCAATAAACATGATTAGTGAGTATGTGTGTATAACAACTGACATATTTAATTTACATGTCTTTGAAACTTTGTTTGTATTTACATTTTTTGAAATGAGTCTTTTATCATAACTAAACGAAACTATTAAATTAATCAAAATCTAAAACAATCCAAAAAGGAATATTCTTTATCATGCTTTTGATTTCTGAAACATATAGAATCAGCGAGAGAGTTTTTTTCCAAGAAAAGTTTTATTAAATCTAAACGAAAAAATCGTTTAAATTATATTCTTTTTATAAAAGTTTATTACAGAAGATCTCACTAAAAACCTCACTCATCAATCATTTGCTGCAACAACGTCATAATTAAAAAAAACTCGTTTCGAGAAAAACGTCTTTGAATGTTTTATGACATTTTACTATTTCTTAAATAAATTTTCAAAAAATCATGCGATTTCAGAAATATAAATAGTAGAGGTTAATATCTTTCTAATCAGTATTTAACCTAAATTTTTACTTATCAAATATACACTCTCACACAAAAAATAATTGACTTTTTTGAAAACTGATAAAACTATATGAAAGATTATATAACAGTGCATATTTTGTATTACTCAGTTCACAAAACACGGATTTTGAGTTATGACGTTGTTGCAGCAAATAGGCGATATGTTTACAAAAATGATCTCAAATACCTTATTTCCCGTTTTTATGTTTTTATACACAAAATTCATTGTTGTATTTTCAATTTAAAATGAAAATAGAAATTATTCGGTTAATCGAATAATTTTAAATTAACCGATTATTAACCGAATAAACCTAAACCCCGATTAATTATTTGCTCGATTAACCGATTAAACCAGAAACCCGAATAATTGAACACCCTACTAGCTATTAACCCGCTACTTCGTTAGCGAAGCTAATCAACCAAAGTATAGCGCAAGTGAGAAAATTTATGTTTAATTTGTTAATGCGCTGATTTGGGAATTAGCTTGTTATTACAAAAAATACTATAAGTACAAATGAGGAGCCGCCGAACAAAAGGTACTTTTTCGAATTTTTTTACAAATTTATTTTTTGGTATTTTTATAATATTTGGGTTGGAATCTTTTAGAAAAAATCAATTTCTCAAAATTTTTAAATTTTCAGTAAAAAAAGTACCCTTTATTCTGCTCTGCGGCTCCTCAAATGTTTCTAGACCAATCAATTTTGAAAATTTAGAAATATAGCCATTCTTGTTTCACTGCCATTAGTGGACTTATTTAAAAAAATTTAGGTTTTTATGGGTTTAGGAAATGTAAGCTCTTTTTCTAATTCATTCCTATGTACACTGATTTGAAGAATTTAAAAGTTCTATCAAAGAAAAAGTATAAATAAGTAATTTCTTGTAAATGCCAACTTCTTTCAGATATACATATTTAATGTTTTCAGTTTAATTAAAAACAAGTAAGAGTGCTATATTCGGCTATGCCGAATTTTATATACCCTTCACCTTTGTTGTGGATGCATTATTATTTTTTATAATTAGTATATGGGGGATTTCATGTCAAGTGAACCAACTTTTGAAATCGATGTCTTCCGATCGGGATGAAATTTGCACCAAGGTTAGCTCTATTGGATAGTAACTCAGACACAATTTTTCAACAACATCGGTCGAGAACTCTCTGAGTTATAGGGGGTAAAATTTTGACAATTTGGTCAAACAGGGGTTTTTTCTTATCCATGTAACTTATTACCTATTGTTCTTAGCAAAATGTGTTCCAAATAGTATAGATAGCTATTTCTTCGATCTTTCGAAAAAAAATATTTAAAAAAAAAAATAAAAAATTTTTAATATTTTTTTTCCGAAATCAAAAACTTTTTTGACTTTTTTTTAAAATACGCTATTTTTTTTTATTTTTTTTTTTTCTTAAAATAAAGTTTAGATATTTTCCTTGAACACCTACTTGGTCGCTTAGTGGGATGCGAGTGGGATATCTATCAAAATAAATATTTTGTAACTCAAAACATAAAATTTTTGACTTTTTTTGCAAAATCAAAAACTTTGTTGACTTTTTTTTTCAAATGGACCCTTTTTTAATCTTTTTTTTTAGGTCAAACAAAAGCTTAGATATTATCCTTGAAGACCCTTTTGGTCGCTTAGTGGGATGCGAGTGGGATATCTATCAAAATAAATATTTTTTAACTCAAGACTTACAATTTTTGACTTTTTTTTTTGCAAATACGATTTTTTTTCCAAATGGGCCCTTTTTTTAAAATTTTTTTTGTAGTCAAAAGAAAGCTTGGGTCCATTCCTTTAAGATATTTTTAGTCCCTTAGTGGGATGCGAGTAGGATATCTATCAAAATAAATATTTTGTAACGCAAGACATACAATTTTTTAATTTTTTTTTGCAAAATCAAAATTTTTTTCCAATATGGGCCCTTTTTTAATTTTTTTTTTTTGCTCAAAAGAAAGCCTAGGTCCATTCCTTTAAGATATTTTTAGTCCCTTAGTGGGATGCGAGTGGGATATCTATCAAAATAAATATTTTGTAACGCAAGACATACAATTTTTTAATTTTTTTTTGCAAAATCGAAATTTTTTTCCAATATGGGACTTTTTTTTAAAAATTTTTTTTGCTCAAAAGAAAGCTTAGGTCTTTTCCTTTAAGACCTATTTTGTCACTTAGGAAGATGTGAGTAGGATATCTATTAAAATAAAAATGTTGTAACTCAAGACATTCAATTATTGACTTTTTTTTTGCAAATTCGAATTTTTTTTCAAAATGGGCCCTTTTTTAAAAATTTTTTTTTAGTCAAAAGAAAGCTTAGGTCCATTCCTTTAAGATATTTTAGGTCCCTTAGTGGGATACGAGTGGGATATCTATCAAAATAAATATTTTGTAACTCAAGATATACAATTTTTGATTTTTTGGCAAAATCAAAAACTTTTTTGACTTTTTTTTAAAATGGGCCCTTTTTGTAATTTTTTTTTTTGCTATAAAGAAAGCTTAGGCCTATTCCTTTAAGATGGTTTTGATCGCTTAGTGGGATGCGAGTGGGATATATATCAAAATAAATGTTTTGTAACTCAAGACATACAATTTTTGTGTTAAAACATTTATTTTGATAGATATCCCACTCGCATCCCACTAAGGGACTAAAAATATCTTAAAGGAATGGACCTAGGCTTTCTTTTGAGCAAAAAAAAAAATTAAAAAAGGGCCCATATTGGAAAAAAATTTTGATTTTGCAAAAAAAAATTAAAAAATTGTATGTCTTGCGTTACAAAATATTTATTTTGATAGATATCCCACTCGCATCCCACTAAGGGACTAAAAATATCTTAAAGGAATGGACCTAAGCTTTCTTTTGACTACAAAAAAAATTTTAAAAAAAGGGCCCATTTGGAAAAAAAATCGTATTTGCAAAAAAAAAAGTCAAAAATTGTAAGTCTTGAGTTAAAAAATATTTATTTTGATAGATATCCCACTCGCATCCCACTAAGCGACCAAAAGGGTCTTCAAGGATAATATCTAAGCTTTTGTTTGACCTAAAAAAAAAGATTAAAAAAGGGTCCATTTTGAAAAAAAAAAGTCAACAAAGTTTTTGATTTTGCAAAAAAAGTCAAAAATTTTATGTTTTGAGTTACAAAATATTTATTTTGATAGATATCCCACTCGCATCCCACTAAGCGACCAAGTAGGTGTTCAAGGAAAATATCTAAACTTTATTTTAAGAAAAAAAAAAAATAAAAAAAAATAGCGTATTTTAAAAAAAAGTCAAAAAAGTTTTTGATTTCGGAAAAAAAATATTAAAAATTTTTTATTTTTTTTTTTAAATATTTTTTTTCGAAAGATCGAAGAAATAGCTATCTATACTATTTGGAACACATTTTGCTAAGAACAATAGGTAATAAGTTACATGGATAAGAAAAAACCCCTGTTTGACCAAATTGTCAAAATTTTACCCCCTATAACTCAGAGAGTTCTCGACCGATGTTGTTGAAAAATTGTGTCTGAGTTACTATCCAATAGAGCTAACCTTGGTGCAAATTTCATCCCGATCGGAAGACATCGATTTCAAAAGTTGGTTCACTTGACATGAAATCCCCCATATACTAATTATAAAAAATAATAATGCATCCACAACAAAGGTGAAGGGTATATAAAATTCGGCATAGCCGAATATAGCACTCTTACTTGTTTACTAACACATTTATATTTTTCTTACTTGCAGCTCAGCTTGCAAGAGAATTAGCTTGCAAGTAAATTTTTTCATATGTCGCAAGTAAAATGACAAATGAAGAAACAGTGTTACCAAGAATGAGTTTAATATCAATTTACTAGAGATTAGTTAAAGAAAATAGCAGATTTTCTATGTATTTAAAAAAATAAAATAAAACACAAATGTACAACAACACATATATTAATATTTTAAAAATAAATTTCATTAATTTCAGTAATTTTATAATATTTTAATACGGCAATACTGGCTTTCCCTTAATAGACATTTTTGCAAGAACATTCGTTGTTGCGACATAGTGTAGACTCACAAACATTTTTGTTGTTTTTCGATGATAATACCCCAGCGGCGAAATTTTTGAGGCCTTCAGCTATAAGGCCTTATGTAAGACCTTCCTAGACCTTTTTTTAGATCCAGTACTCATGATCGCTTGCCTTCTCAGGAAGACCTTATGGAAGGCCTACGTGTTCACTTCTTTTTGTTGCTACAAACGTAGTACAAGCAGAAAATACCGTTACTCACATTCCAAAGACAAAACTACAAATACAAAAAAACGCAAAAGTGAAGAGACTTCTTACTTCTTTTCGCCGCTGGGACGTATTCATTACTTGCATGTGGTAACGGGGGTAAACAGTTTGGGAAGGGAATAATAACGTAGCGAGAATTCGAATTTTCGAAATCAATTGTTTTTCGTCAACTGTCTTGTTTTGTGTAAAACATTGAAAATAATTTTTAGGAACAAAGAACGCAAAAAGTTTATTGAAATAAAAAATTATAAACAAGTAAGAGTGCTATATTCGGCTATGCCGAATCTTATATACCCTTCACCTTTGTTGTGGATGCATTATTATTTTTTTTTTTTACGGTAAAATTTTGCATTTATATATGTATGTACATCGCCCACTTTCAGCGTACAGCATCCTAAATTTATCAAAAACACAAAAAACAACAACAACGCCAAACGAAACAAAACACCAAAAGAAAAAACAAAATACGCAAAGCAAAAAAACCAACACACAAGCAAACATACGTTTAGTTATATAAAAAACAACAACAACGCCAAAAGAAACAAAACACAAAAAAAACAAAATACGCAATGCATGCACATCCAAACATACGTTGCTTTTTTGTCAAAGCATGCAATACATTGTGTTTTTTGATGAAATTTTCAGAGGTTGTCTCGGATTTTTGTTCATATCTCCGTTATTTATGGAGGGATTTTGCTGATTTTAAATAGCAAAATTCTCGAAAGTATGTCTGACAGAATTGTTGAAGATTTGGATCCCGGAGATATCTGGGGCCATCAGAAAATTGATTTCAACAGACAGACGGACATGGCTTAATCGACTCCGCTATCTATAAGGATCCAGAATATATATACTTTATAGGGTCGGAAAATTATATTGTGGAAATTACAAACGGAATGACAAACTTATACATATATACCTTTCTCACGAAGGTGAAGGGTATAAAAACGGAAAAAGAAAAAATGTTCAGTATCGCGTTTGTGATCAATGTTGCTGAAATAGAAAACACTGAAATACAGCAGAAAATATGAAGAAGCAAAGGATAGAAAGAGAATAAATGTTTTTTACAGGTTTGTGATCATGAGTTGCGGATTCTGTATGTTGATGCCTCCCAACCCTGTACGTGCCACGTACTTATATTTGGAATTCCAGCGAGTTGAGAGCTTATCTTGAGCAAGAATTCCTTAGAATCGGCTGCAATTATTGGCTTCTTGGTTAAGTTTTTAATTACATCAGACTGCATTCATAAATTAATAATTCAGACGTTCTCTGGAACCGTGGATTCTGAGCACTCATAGCTGTCCTCAGAATGGGTCCGTGGAGTAAAAATTTCATTGAATTTTATCTCCACTCCAAATGCTGCAATGTGATTGAAAATTTAGATACTCTTAGCGTTCAAGATAGCGATGTGTTACATTTAGCTTCACCGCAATATTTGTCCGATGCCCAAAATATTAGAAATAAAATTGGGAATAATCTCTAATGTGTATATATTTCTCTAAATTTAGACATTTTATTATAAAAAAATTAAATAATTTAAAAACAAAACAAAAATTATTTAAAGGGAAATAAATCTGTAACTTCTAAACGGTTTGAATTAAATTTCCGCTTTCAATTAAATTTGACACGCGTAAAGAGAAAGTGTTGTCGAGTGTAAGAATTGAATTTGGACCTCACGGACCCACCAGGGACCGGCCATGGATTCCCAAAGTAGGACACCTCGGGTATGTTAAATTTCCTATTTCTTCATTTGTATTCCAATTTCATATGTATGTACATAGAATCTCCTATACATCTTTAATAAATATATATTTTAAAAAATTTACAAATCTATCAATTTTCTTAGAGTTGAATTTTTTTGCTCGCAAAAATTTACCACTGATTTTACTAAAATTTTTTTAATTATCCTTACGTACAAAAATATTGGGCAAAATATCATACAATAATTTTCTATGACCACAAAGAATTTATAAATACAAGAGGGGGAGAATTGGATTCCTTTATAAGAGAAATCATACCAGTTAAGATCACACTACATAGCGTTGTATTATTTTGCTCGCAACTGTATAGAAAAAATTACAAAACTAAAAAAAAACAAAAATAACTATTAATTCAAGTACAATTACATACATATGTAGTTATCGAAAGAATTTCCATCTGCTTTCTGTTTGTGTTTTTCTACCTATAAGTAATGATAAATTACGATTGTTAACACATTTTTTTAAAAAAGTGTTTAATACTTACATTTTGTGCTACAACTCCTTTTAAATTTTTTGGGTAAATTTTTCCCAAATTTTGTCTCACATTCTCCCATTTTTTGACACTTGTAATACCTACTTTTTTTTGCCGGGGAAGAGATTCACATTTCGAAGTTCATTTAGAATAAAGGAAAAGAGAAAAATTTTGAGTGATGTATTTGTATATGACTTCCATAGCAATGAAACTCTTAATCTTTGGAATCATGCTAAGTGATTAAAAGCCATTTGTTATCAACATGTTTTCGTAAAAAATTAAAATTTGCTTAGTAAAAAGAATGATATAGCTAGACAGCAACTTATAAGATGTGAAGATGATGTTGATAAAATGCTTTTGATGCAACAACAAACAAACACTGGAAGAGAAGATCCATGATACAAACCAGATAAGTTGAGGTGGTTGATACTAGTGATGAGGACGCGTCGTATGTTTCTCCCTCATAAGGATAACTTCTGATTGATATTGTTATTTATATTAAAACATTTTTTATATGATTAAAAATCAATATTTTAAACAATTTTCCAATTTTATTAGTTATCTTTGTAATTTAAAATGTAATTATTTAAATAGAGTAAATTTTAACATCAGAAGTTTTTCATCTCTTAATAAATTCAACCAATTTAAATCGATATTATCAAATTTTCCTAAGTTACCAGATGTGATAGCTATACAAGAAACCTGGATTGATGAAAATATTAAGCAAATTTATAAAATTCCTGGATATGAGATTGTACATTGTTGCCGAGAAGATGGTTATGGAGGTACGTCATTATACATAAATCAAAATTTGAATTTTTCTGTTGAAGTTTGTAAAAGTAACAATTTTGTTGAGTCTTTGGTGGTTACTTTGAGTAATTTTAAAATTGAAAGCATACCAGTTCGAATAATTTCTTTTTATAGATCACAAATATGCAACATTAGTGATTTTATTAATTATATTGACGAAATTTTAAATGATTATGCCCAAAACCCTCTTATTATAGTTGGAGATTCTAACATTGATTTATTTCAAAATCCTCATTATGATGAACTGCTAACTATGTTTCAAAACTACGATTGTCAATCTGACAAGTTAGATTCAATTGAATCTAACTTGTCAGATCATAATGTCCTTAGTTGTAAACTCGAAAATGAAATTATAATTAAGAAACATGTGGAAAATGTAAAATCGCACTGCGATTATGATAAAGCTAGATGTTATTTAAATGACAATTTGCCTACAAATTTGTTGCCGTTAAGTGCTTCAGATCTGACAAATTCGTTGGTTTCTTGCATTGAAGGTGCTATTAGTCACTCGACTATCGTCACAAAGAGAAAACAACTGTTATGTTTCCAAGTTTCGCCATGGATTAATGGAAACCTTCAGGAGTTAATTTTATTAAAAGAAAAGCTGTTAAAGAGAAGAAGAAGACCAAGAAATAAACAAGGTATTGAGGAAAATCGAAAAAGAATAAGTAGAGTGATAAAAGTTTCCAGTAAAATATGTAGAGACAATTACTATATTGAATGCTTAAATAAGGTGGGGAATGACCCAAAAAAATGTTGGAACTTTATTAACAATACCCTTGGTCGGTCAAGAAGTAAGAATATAAGCTTGAATGACTCTCAAGGCGAAATAATTTCGAGTAATGAAGTAAAAACGAACATTTTCAATAATTTCTTTATTAATGCTGTTGATGAACATAAACAACAAATTGAAATGAATCCGTACATTTTCTAGACCACAATATTATTTTTCACTAAATAATGTAAACATAGAAGATATCTCTGAAATAATATTAAATATGAAGATCAACAAGAGTCCTGGTAATGATAATATATCCTCCAAATTTGTAAAAGAATGCAAAAAAGAAATAGCAACAATAATGGTTGAAATATTCAACAAGATGATTCATAATTCAATATACCCAGATGTATTGAAAGTGCACCAGATAGTCTCAATACCAAAAGAAGTTAATTCAACAAACGTTGATAAATACCGTCCTATAGCTGTGCTGTACGCTATAGACAAAATTTTTGAAAAACTGCTGTATAACAAGCTTTTACTTTATTTGGAAGAGAATAATATTTTATATGATTATCAATTTGGTTTTCGAAGAGGTTGTGGTACAGAAGATGCTGTGTTAAATGTCGTAAAATTTATTTGTAGTGGATTGGACGAAGGTTTTGTTGGAGTAGCTGGAATGTTCTTCGATTTAACAAATGCTTTTAATTTAGTTGATTATCAAATTCTATTACAAAAATTGAGATATTATGGTGTTTAAGGTCGTGAGCTTTTGCTATTTAAAAGTTATTTTACTAATAGAAAACAGTATGTTCAAATAAAGAACTCTAGAAGTTTTATTGGTTCTGTTAAATATGGAGTTCCTCAAGGGAGTGGATTGGGTCCGCTATTATTTTCAATATATTTAAATGATTTGAAAAATCTTGGTTTAACTGTAAGCAGATGATATTTGTTTGTTATATCCGTATAAGTACGATTTGGCCTTAAAAACTAATATTGATAGAGATACTGCATTACTTTTTGAATATGCATGATTAAACCGGTTGATGTTGAACCCCGGGAAAACAAAACTTATTCGCTTTAGACCACATCATAATGATGATTTTTTTGTTCACGTAGATGGAGAGTCTATTTGTGAAACATATTCAACATCGTATTTGGGAATCACTTTTGCAAAGCAACTTGTGCTGGGATTTACATATAAATAACATAAAAAAGAAAATATCACCTGCAATTGGTATTTTATACTAATTAAAGTATAAATTAATTGAAAAAACAAAATTGATGATATACCAATCGTTAATACATTCTCGTTTGAATTATTTAGCAGTTGTCTATGCATATAATAAAACCAGCACTCAATTCAAATCTCTGCAATGTATGTAAAACAAGGCGTTGAAGGTTATATACAACTTACCAATTACATATTCAACTATTGCATTATATTAAGACGTTAGTAGAATGATTTTGCCAGTTTATGGGTTACATGAGTACAAAACTTTAACATTTGTTTTTAAAAGTCTTAATAATACCTATTTTAACACTCGAAATAGAACAAATTTAAGAATCCCAACATGCAGATTGGAAAAAAATTGATTTCACAGGTGGTAGCAAATACAATGCTTTAACAAATGAATTAAATCGATAGAAAGAATTTCGTCTTTTAAATCCTCCTTAAAAGAACATTTATGCTCAACATTTGAATCGCTTCTGATGTAAACTTTATAAACTTCATACCTAAAATATGTAAGATATTTTGTATTACTTATTTGTACATATGTACATTAGGGATTTGGTAAATGGATTTATTCATCCAATAAAAAGATTGTGTGGTGATTAGGTTTTTAATTAATATTTATTTTATTTAATTTAAAATATGAACTTAGCTTATTGAATTAGCTTTTGAAAAAGTTTATAAATAGATTTTACGACAGGTTGTTATAATGAACAGGATGAGAATGAGAGAGGTTTGTTTTGTGTTGTTGAAAACATCAACTTTATTAACGGCAACCGAGTACTTGGTATCAAGAAGTAGTTGGTGTCAATACAATGATGCCACAATATTCCCCCCGCTGGAGCAGGTTCACCTGAACCTTATAGGAACCGCAACCCGTCTGCCACTTGAAGTCGATGTGGGTTGTGTTAATTTAGGTGAAAAGCTTACAGCTGTGCTGGAGTTGAGATCAATGTTGCTAGGAGCTTGTTGTATTATACTATCAGGTAAAATTTGTTGTTGCGTATTATTATCAGGGGAAGCGATAGGTACTTCTTGAAATGATGAGGCATCATTGGTTTCGATAAAAGCTGGTTTTAACCGATCGATACATATGTTACTTTGTCGGACTCGAATCAAAAAAAAATTATCAAAACGTTTTAAAACCGGATACGGGCCATCGTACGGATGAGTAAGTGAAGGCCGGATCGGGTCGTTGCGGACGAAAACGTGCGTTGTGCTTTGAAGATTTTTTGAAACGAATGTTCGAGACGTCGAATGGTGAGCGGTGTCGGTCTGCTTAAGTTTCTGCATTACTGCTCGAAAATCGGTGATGAAATCGCTGGTAGAATCGGAGACTTTAATTTGCTGGAAAAATTCACCCGGAATTCTTAACGTTGAGCCGTATACTAACTCAGCTGGCGATGCTTTAACGTCTGGCTTTATAGCAACTCGAAGTCCAAGCAATATTGTCGGCAAATGATGCACCCAACGAGCTGGATTGTGACATAAAATGGCTGCCTTGAACGTGCGGTGCCACCTTTCAATGATGCCGTTGGACTGTGGGTGGTACGGCGTCGTACGAAGATGTGTTACGCCAATTGTTTTTACCAGTTCGGCAAACACTGAAGATTCGAATTAGCGGCCGCGATCGGAAGTTATTCGAGCTGGAACGCCAAATCTCGCAATCCACTGAGATAGAAGAGCTTTCACGACTATGTCAGCTAACATGTCTGGAATTGGGACTGCCTCCGGCCAGCGTGTGAAACGGTCTATATTTGTGAGGCAATATCGCTGTCCTTCACAAAATGGAAACGGACCAACGATATCAATATTGATATGAGCAAAACGTTCTCTTGTCGGCTCGTATTTGGCAGGAGTAGTACGATTATGTTGTTGAACTATCGAGCGTTGGCATTGTAGGCAGTTTCGCACAAACACAGCAGTCTCTTTCCGAACCCCAGGCCAACAAAATCTATTAGTGACCAGTTTGGTGGTAGCCCGGACCCCCGGATGTGACAAATTGTGGATATTCGCCAAAATTTGTCGACGAAATTCCTTCGGGATATAAGGTCGAACACGGGACGTTGCACAGTGGTATGAGAATAAAAAAAGAGGGAAATAAATCTGTAACTTCTAAACCCTTACGCCGAGTTTTGAACTTGGACCTCATGACACCACCAGGAGCGGGACCAGGGGTTCCCAAAGTAGGACACCTCGGGTATGTTCAATTTTTAAAATGATCCTAAGTCTTCGTTTGTGTTCCGATTTAAAAAAAAAATTCACATTCAGAATCTCCTCGTCGAGCACTACATAAAACTATCAATTATCTCGTATAGCTTAGGAGATATTCGCATTTGAAATTTTAATTTTCAACATTTTTACCCACCCTACACCAGTTTTTTGGTGACCGCGGTTCCAAATATTCTCCGATGTTATCCATTTTTTTTTTATAGGATTAACAATAGATCTATATATCAAATAAAGAAAGAAGTGTTTAAAAATCGTGACTGACTCCAAAGTTACATGCATTTGAATATAAAAAAAATTAAAAAAGGCGATTTTTCGCAATTTTTTTGGGAAAAAAGTGCTTTTATTCTTTTTAAGTTATCTAAATAATTTCTAAGATGATGTATAATGAATTTGTACTTTTTGAAAAGATAACTTTACGCCAAATATTTTAAATGAAAAAAACATTTATAATTTTTGACACCGACGGGATCAGGTCCATTCAAAAAATGCCTATTTTTTATATAAAATTCAACTTTAGGGCAAAAATTCTCAAATTGCATACTCGATATCAAAATATAGTAACCTTTTTTAGATGGCCCAAAAAGTTCTTAATTATTTTGTAAAGGGTTCCGATAACCCCGCCCCTGGTATGGATATTATAGCCAAAAAATTTGTATCTATGCAAAATTCAATAAAAAACATTTTTTGTCATATTTTTCAAAAAAGTATTCCATGAATTTTTTAATTGTCAAAAGTTATATACATTTTTGAAAAGTAGACAAAATCCTCTATCTATTGATATATAACATGTCTACTTTATGTGTTTTACGTGTCAAATAAATTAGGGAAAACTAAACATTCAAATCGGAGTAAGGGTTTAGAAGTTACGGATTTATTTCCCTCTTTTATCATTCTCATACCACTGTGCGTCGTGGGCGGCAAAAAACCGGTTGACCTGTCGTTTCAATTCTATGTGAAATAGAAGATTTCGTTGACGAACCGTATGGCGAAAGCTTGGTGATTTCGGTGAATTGTGCTAAAATATTGGCGAAAGAATTATTTGTGTCGTAAGTTTTGATGACGGCTGCTTCGAAATGAGATGACGATGTGAGTTGCGAGACTAGTCCGGTGATGTTGTCAATCAGGCGATTACGACGCAGGTCGATAATCAAATCGTAGTACTTGATGAAGTCGGAGCCGATTATTGGCGATGTCACGTCTGCGATTATGAAAGACCAGTGGAAATCACGGCGTAAACCTAGGTCCAATTTTATGCGCTTCTCACCAATAACCTTGAAAGGAGAACCATTGGCGGCGTATAATACGATGGCAGTAGGCCGGACATCAAACGACTTCAAAGTCAAAGGCAGGACGGACACATCGGCGCCACTATCTACTAGAAAATTTTGTTTAGTATGCTTATCCCTAACCTGTAGGCGAAAAATTTGGCGCTTGATGGGGGAGCTTTCGCCTGCGTCCTCCACCGGACCGTCAAGTCAATTGGTGGTGGTCGGTGCGTTTGCAAGCAGCGGATTCTGCCGGCGCCTATGTCTACATGGACTGCGGCACTTTTCAGCACTGCGGCCATATTTTTTATGGTACCAACATTCACAACCAGTTGATTCGATGTCATAAGATGGACGATTTTTAGGACGGCTACGTTGAGTACTAGGTCCACGGGAGCGTGAACGCGTTGAGAACTTTTCAAATTTTTTGTTTAATTCAATTACAGCTGCACGTAGTTCGCTGATTTCATTTGGCGCTTGTGCCTGAACGCGTTGAATTTGACTGGGTGTCGACAATTGAGTCTGCAATTTTCGTGAATTCTGAGGGGGGACCAGATGAGGCTGCAACCACTGGCTGCGCAAACTCAGGCAACCGTTTTGCCCAAAGACCTTTCAAGGCTGCATCCCCAAATGTGCTTCCAGCAACACGCTTCCTTTCAAAATACAGCTCCGATGGCTTTTTGTCACCCAGTGGCAGTTCAGACAAAAGACGGTTGAGACGACGCTGTTCGCTATCGGCAAAGTGCTCGATAATTTTTGACTTTACGTAGTCGTATCGATCCGTTTGTGGAAGTGTGGCTATGACGTCAGCCAACTGTGAAATAACATTAGGATCGATCGCTGCTAATACTGTTGCGGTTTTTTGCTTATCTGCTGCCAGAAGCCGTGAACCAAAAGTCCATAGTGGTAAACCAAGCCTCGATGTTAGTGCTTGACATTTGGGGAACCGGCAACCTGGCATACACGACGGAAATATTAGCAGCAGACGCCTGTGAAAGGACACTATCGTTGGCGGCAATAGAGTAGAGATTTTGCAATTATTGAACAGTTATCAATAAAATTAGTACTAAAATATCGTAATTATGATATTAATCTTATCTTTTCCATTTTTCCACAACAAACAACTTTCTGTCCCGGTTACTTTTATTGTTTACGTTTTTTGGATTTTTTTTTTTAATTTTGTACGTCAGCTGTTCAGAGTTGCCACTTGTTGTAGATTGTATGAAAACATTTTCTACATTTGCGGTGGCACCCAGTTAAAGTCGATTCAATTTAAAACATACTTTAATTTTGACTATGGTTGCAAATTAATAAAAAGCAGGTTTTTTTTTAAAGTTGTTTTTAAAAAGAACCGACTTTAGTGTTTGACTATGATTATGGGCCAATATTTTTTATTTTAGTAATAACTGCGGACTTTTGAAGCGTAATAAGTTTTCATTCTAAAACCGTTAAAAATTTAAAAACAGACAACTGACTGAGTTAAGTCAGTGACGAACATCACTGAAAACGGTTTTTTAGAATAAGTTCTGAATTTGAGGTTGTTTCTGAAATGTTTTGTACTCAACAAGACCTATACCCACGTTAGGTCGTTTTCCAAGTTTTTATTCATTGTAGCACCGTGTAGTACATACAGTGCCGAACTTAAGTATTGGCACAAGACGCTCGTTGTACTTTAAGGTCGATTTAAAGGCCGTATTGTTGACATTTTTAATAAAAAAATATATTTATCAGATAGATTGATGAATTTCCGACAAAATACCACCAAATTCATTTCAACAATTTTGCACTATTATTTACTAATAATAAAAAGACGAAAAATTACACAATTCCGTCGAACAAAACTATTGGCACACTTAAAAAGATTCTTCAAATTTTATCGATCTATCTACTTTTTTTCTTAGAAAATGCCATTTTATCTTCTTTTATTTAACAGTTTTCGTATCTAAACCTGTTAATGTCAATTTGTAAAAAAATTTCACAATAATTATCAATTTTGCTGATAATGGGTATCATATGGAAAATCATATGCTGAGATTGTAGAGATTATGGAAAGGAGTCGTTTTACAATTCGGAGTATCGTGCAACGTTTTAAGGGAGCATCAACAATTGAAAGTGCTAAACATACAGGTCGTACTAGATCCATAAGTGAGCGTAAAGAAGAGAGTGCTCCAAAAGACAAACTCGTATTCGAGACGTAAACCATTTATTTCATCTGTGAACCAAAAGAAGCATTTAGAATATGCAGTTTAGGAATTTACGCAAGCTACACGATTTTTAGCACCAAGTGCTATTCTCTGATGAAAACAAATTTAATTTATTTTTCGCTCTGATGGCCGTCAAACGGTATGGGGAAAACCCAATAAAGAGCTGGAAAAACAAAATATTGCTTCAACAGTAAAACATGGTGCTGGAGAGGTAATTGTGTGGGGTTGAATGTCCGCTGCAGGGGTTGGTGAGCTGGTGTTCATTGAAAAAATAATGAACAAAGTGAAATACGGCCTTTAGATAGACCTTAAAGTACAATGAGCATCCTGTGCAAATACATAAGTTCGACACTGTAGATATGTTGATCACAATGGATAAAAATATATTAAAAAAAAAAATTATTTACACTAAACCAAAATTAACATTTTCTCAGTAATTTTTTTAATGTCCAGTTTTTTTTTTTTGATTTGTGCAGCTTTTTAAAGGCCAATGTCCAGCTTTTAGCGAATCTAAATCTGGCATCCCTAAGCCCACACTATCAAAGAGCCACCGCCATGTTTCACGGCTGACATTTTTTTAATTATGAATTAAGCTCAAATTTAATTAATTACACTGCATGGCAACACAAATCGCCGGGGGTTCTGCCCACCGGGAAAAGTTATATCGGTCAAATAAAAGATTTTCGAAAGATCGAAGATATAGCTATCTAAACTATTTGGGACACATTTTACTAAGAACAATAGGTAATAAGTTACATGGATGAGAATAAAACACCTGTTAGGCCCTCTGACTCAGAGAGATCTTCTTGAAAATCCAATAGGACTAACCTTGGTGCAAATTTCATCCCGGAAGACATTCACTTGCCATGAAAAATTGTTTATTGGTAATAAAGAGAACATTTATAAAATTTGGTTTTGTAACAGACAATTTTTACAAATTAAAGAACTCGCAAAAAACTTACGACTGATGTACAGTGATGAATGGGTATATCCGACTATAATTTCTTACTATTTATATCTTATTTTACTTGTTGTTTAGTAATATTAATAGATTTAGAAATCAATGTTCATTACAACTAACAAAACACAATGATAAATGCGCATCTGATACGAAAAACATTGTTTCACAAATTAATGAAAATTAAGCACTTCATGGAAAATATTATCATAAATTTAAATATAATGACTTGCAATAAAAATACTTTACAAGCATAACTTCAAAGCTGCAACATTTAAAGATGTTGCATAAATATATTCCAGTGATCTTGAAAACATGCGCAAATATGAAGTAAAAACTAATAGGTACTCGTAGATACATGGATCAACATAAAATACTTACGTGGGTAACGCCAAAAGTAATTGCATGCATGTCTGCCTATTTCAAACTAATTTCAACGCACAGTGGTTAAGAAACTTTTTATTTTGGAAATAATTGGGTAGATCCTGAACAATTGGATATAGTTTAATAAATTTTCACATGGTCAGTGTTGAAGTGTATTTGTATTTAAAAAAAAAAAAAACACCAACAATTCAATTTCCCAAATACCGAGAAAATATGTACAAAAAGTACGCTGACATATGTGGGTTATCTCTTTTAGTTCACTTAGTTTAATTATACCCTACACCACCATAGTGGGGAGGATATAATGCGTTTGTGCAGATGTTTGTGACGTCCAAAAATATTAGTCTAACGCCCACTTTAAGGTATATTGATCGACTTAGAATCACTTTCTGAATCGATTAAACGACGTCTGTCTGGTTGGCTGTCCATGTAAACCTTGTGCGCAAAGTACAAATCGCAATTTTGAAGATATTTCGATAAAATTTGGTACATATATGTATGTAAATCTGTCCATTATTTCATCCTCCCGAAATTGGACTTTATCGGTCAGAAATGTTTAATTTATATACGTATCTACACAAATTTCGCTCGAAATAAGTTTTATATAAACAAAATTCATGTCACCAAATTTTATTAAGATCGGTCCATAATTAGTCATACTTAGTTAGCTCCCATAATCAATTTAAAGTGCATAAATCTCTTAAAAATGTTGGTATACACACAAAATTCATCACAAATAACTTTCATATAGACACAAATCACACAACCAAATTTCATGATAATCGAAAATCACTCATTTCTGATAAAATTTCAAATAAAATAGCGAAAAGTTTCATATTGGTAGTACTAAGTTTCTTCTTTTTAAAATCGTTTGATATTCAACTAAGTTACTGATTTATAACCGCATAGAGGTACAAAAGACCGGGTTTTTACCCGTAACTCAAGATAATATCACTTCCCAGGCAATTCTAATTCATTTTTTTTGTATCACTGTGGTATTCATTGCTGTCTTATTTAGGAAGACTAAAGTGTATATGGGGGATTTCATGTCAAGTGAACCAGCTTTTGAAATCGATGTCTCACTATTTTTTTGCTTATAAGAAAGCTTAGGTCTATTCCTCTAACATCTATTTGGCCTCTTGGTGGGATGCGAGTGGGATATACATATATCAAAATAAATGTTTGTAGGATTGGGACAGTTAAGGACAAGACAGACAGACAAGGGTTAATAGACAGAAACAGAGAGACGGACAAACACTCATTTATCTATGGGAGAGAATGAGCTTAATATGTTTACATAGTGAACAACGGACAGACAGGGAAAGGTAGTGAGTTTAGTTTTATTGTGACGTTCGAACAAGGAAGTTCTAAAATATTAGCTTTTGACGTGTTGACCGTGATGAACAAACGCGGCTGTTTATTTTAATTTCTTTTAGTTTCATACATATTTTTATTTTTACCGCCTAAGCCATTTACTTTAAATAAAATGAATTAAATTTAATATTCAAAGTGTTTTATTTAATAAAAGAAGGAATCAACAAATTCCTACAAAATTGGGGGCTCGACCGGAATGGCCCTGGCGGAAAAGTGAATCTGTGAACTTGATTAAAAAGTGATGAAATTATGAAAAACTGTGTAAGAAACGAATAACTGCCCGAAAAGAACAACAAAAGAAAAAACGTAGTCAAACTATTTTTCTGTTGAAGTGATGTGCTGTATGTATATGAGAACAACAACAACATGAATAAGTGCCGTATGTAAAAAAAACAAGTAAGAGTGCTATATTCGGCTATGCCGAATTTTATATACCCTTCACCTTTGTTGTGGATGCATTATTATTTTTTATAATTAGTATATGGGGGATTTCATGTCAAGTGAACCAACTTTTGAAATCGATGTCTTCCGATCGGGATGAAATTTGCACCAAGGTTAGCTCTATTGGATAGTAACTCAGACACAATTTTTCAACAACATCGGTCGAGAACTCTCTGAGTTATAGGGGGTAAAATTTTGACAATTTGGTCAAACAGGGGTTTTTTCTTATCCATGTAACTTATTACCTATTGTTCTTAGCAAAATGTGTTCCAAATAGTATAGATAGCTATTTCTTCGATCTTTCGAAAAAAAATATTTAAAAAAAAAAATAAAAAATTTTTAATATTTTTTTTCCGAAATCAAAAACTTTTTTGACTTTTTTTTAAAATACGCTATTTTTTTTTATTTTTTTTTTTTCTTAAAATAAAGTTTAGATATTTTCCTTGAACACCTACTTGGTCGCTTAGTGGGATGCGAGTGGGATATCTATCAAAATAAATATTTTGTAACTCAAAACATAAAATTTTTGACTTTTTTTGCAAAATCAAAAACTTTGTTGACTTTTTTTTCAAAATGGACCCTTTTTTAATCTTTTTTTTTAGGTCAAACAAAAGCTTAGATATTATCCTTGAAGACCCTTTTGGTCGCTTAGTGGGATGCGAGTGGGATATCTATCAAAATAAATATTTTTTAACTCAAGACTTACAATTTTTGACTTTTTTTTTTGCAAATACGATTTTTTTTCCAAATGGGCCCTTTTTTTAAAATTTTTTTTGTAGTCAAAAGAAAGCTTGGGTCCATTCCTTTAAGATATTTTTAGTCCCTTAGTGGGATGCGAGTAGGATATCTATCAAAATAAATATTTTGTAACGCAAGACATACAATTTTTTAATTTTTTTTTGCAAAATCAAAATTTTTTTCCAATATGGGCCCTTTTTTAATTTTTTTTTTTTGCTCAAAAGAAAGCCTAGGTCCATTCCTTTAAGATATTTTTAGTCCCTTAGTGGGATGCGAGTGGGATATCTATCAAAATAAATATTTTGTAACGCAAGACATACAATTTTTTAATTTTTTTTTGCAAAATCGAAAGTTTTTTCCAATATGGGACTTTTTTTTAAAAATTTTTTTTGCTCAAAAGAAAGCTTAGGTCTTTTCCTTTAAGACCTATTTTGTCACTTAGGAAGATGTGAGTAGGATATCTATTAAAATAAAAATGTTGTAACTCAAGACATTCAATTATTGACTTTTTTTTTGCAAATTCGAATTTTTTTCAAAATGGGCCCTTTTTTAAAAATTTTTTTTTAGTCAAAAGAAAGCTTAGGTCCATTCCTTTAAGATATTTTAGGTCCCTTAGTGGGATACGAGTGGGATATCTATCAAAATAAATATTTTGTAACTCAAGATATACAATTTTTGATTTTTTGGCAAAATCAAAAACTTTTTTGACTTTTTTTTAAAATGGGCCCTTTTTGTAATTTTTTTTTTTGCTATAAAGAAAGCTTAGGCCTATTCCTTTAAGATGGTTTTGATCGCTTAGTGGGATGCGAGTGGGATATATATCAAAATAAATGTTTTGTAACTCAAGACATACAATTTTTGTGTTAAAACATTTATTTTGATAGATATCCCACTCGCATCCCACTAAGGGACTAAAAATATCTTAAAGGAATGGACCTAGGCTTTCTTTTGAGCAAAAAAAAAAAATTAAAAAAGGGCCCATATTGGAAAAAAATTTTGATTTTGCAAAAAAAAATTAAAAAATTGTATGTCTTGCGTTACAAAATATTTATTTTGATAGATATCCCACTCGCATCCCACTAAGGGACTAAAAATATCTTAAAGGAATGGACCTAAGCTTTCTTTTGACTACAAAAAAAATTTTAAAAAAAGGGCCCATTTGGAAAAAAAATCGTATTTGCAAAAAAAAAAGTCAAAAATTGTAAGTCTTGAGTTAAAAAATATTTATTTTGATAGATATCCCACTCGCATCCCACTAAGCGACCAAAAGGGTCTTCAAGGATAATATCTAAGCTTTTGTTTGACCTAAAAAAAAAGATTAAAAAAGGGTCCATTTTGAAAAAAAAAAAGTCAACAAAGTTTTTGATTTTGCAAAAAAAGTCAAAAATTTTATGTTTTGAGTTACAAAATATTTATTTTGATAGATATCCCACTCGCATCCCACTAAGCGACCAAGTAGGTGTTCAAGGAAAATATCTAAACTTTATTTTAAGAAAAAAAAAAATAAAAAAAAATAGCGTATTTTAAAAAAAAGTCAAAAAAGTTTTTGATTTCGGAAAAAAAATATTAAAAATTTTTTATTTTTTTTTTTAAATATTTTTTTTCGAAAGATCGAAGAAATAGCTATCTATACTATTTGGAACACATTTTGCTAAGAACAATAGGTAATAAGTTACATGGATAAGAAAAAACCCCTGTTTGACCAAATTGTCAAAATTTTACCCCCTATAACTCAGAGAGTTCTCGACCGATGTTGTTGAAAAATTGTGTCTGAGTTACTATCCAATAGAGCTAACCTTGGTGCAAATTTCATCCCGATCGGAAGACATCGATTTCAAAAGTTGGTTCACTTGACATGAAATCCCCCATATACATATGTATGTACATTGCCCACTTTCAGCGTACAGCATCCTAAATTTATCAAGAACACAAAAAACAACAACAACGCCAAACGAAACAAAACACCAAAAGAAAAAACAAAAACAAAATACGCAAGGCAATGAAACCAACACACATCCAAACATACGTTTAATTGTATAAAAAACAACCACAACGCCAAAAGAAACAAAACACAAAAAAAAACAAAAAAACGCAAAGCATGCACACCCAAACATACGATTTGTTGTTTTTTTGTCAAAAAAAAACCAACACACAACCAAACTAAACTTTAGTTGTATAAAAAACAACAACAACGCCAAAAGAAACAAAACACAAAAAAAAACCAAATACACAAAGCTTGCACATCCATGCATACGTTTTGTTGTTTTTTTATCAAAGCATGCAATACATTGTGTTTTTTGATGAAATTTTCAGAGGTTGTCTCGGATTTTTGCTCATATCTCCGTTATTTATGGACGGATTTTGCTGATTTTAAATAGCAAAATTCTCGAAAGTATGTCTGACAGAATTGTTGAAGATTTGGATCCCGGAGATATCTGGGGCCTTCAGAAAATTGATTTCAACAGACAGACAGACGGACAGACAGACAGACAGACAGACAGACAGACAGACAGACAGACAGACAGACAGACAGACAGACGGACATGGCTTAATCGACTCCGCTATCTATAAGGATCCAGAATATATATACTTTATAGGGTCGGAAATGAAAAATGTAGAAATTACAAACGGAATGACAAACTTATATATACCCTTCTCACGAAGCTGAAGGGTATAAAAATTGTGTTGCATGAAAAGACAAAACTTCTAGAAGCCAAAAGTCGTTACTATTGAAGTGAGTGCGCGTGAAAGGGAAATTGTGAACTTTACCACTCAACTATATTCGAAAAAAAAAACTTTGAAGGTGGCAACAAGAACGATCATGCAAATGTTATGTTAAGAAGGAAAGACGTTACAAAGAGATTAAGTGAAGAAAAAAAAAGAAAAAACTTTTCGAAGAACTTATGAACATAGTAACAAATATAAAACATGAATTGATGTTGTTGTGTAGATGTTTGAACATGGGTAGTGTCAAAGTAAATTAATAAAGTAGACTCAGTAGAACAGCTGACTATTTTTTTTACTTTGGTCTGAACTGTCAATTCACTTGTGGTTGTTGTGGCGAAAAATACAACAAGCCCAAAAGCAAAAACAACAACAGGCAACTTTGACAGCTCAGACCTTAAACCAAAAACAAAATTGCTTGTGGTTTTTGTAAATGTTGTATTTGTTGTAGTACTGTCGCTACTTTATTAATTTACTTTGGGTAGTGTGTTATTATTGTTGAGACAATAAACAAATGAAGAAGAATCAATGAGAGACATAGAATAGAGCAAAATAATAAAACTAAACGTATTTACAAGAACAACACAGTGTGAATATGAAAAGAAGAGAACAATGAGAAACATATAATAGAACAATATAATAAAGCTCAACGTATTTACAAGAACAACACAGTGTGAATATGAAAACAACCCTTATTTTGAAATCAAAATTAGATTTGATTATCAAATGAACAAGTGCTTATGAGTGAGATGATCGGAGAATAGAGAAGCTGTTTTTTTTTGCATTGTGAAGGAGATAAAGCGTTGTAGATCAGAAATGCGCAGCCCATAGCACAATTGTGCAGAATCAAATCACACGTATTCTTATGCTCTTACATTTTAGTAGTCGTTGTCCACTCAACGAGACAACTAGGAATACGCATGAGCACTGGTGTATGACTTTTTCTTTATTTTTTCAGTTTTTGTATTTGTGTGTTTGTAGGTGCACTGAATAAAATAAAGAATTGAATGTGTTGGTGAGAGTAAGTGTATTTGTGAGAGGATTTATTTTTGCGAACCTCTTAAATAAAGATAAGTGTGTATGTATGTAATTAGAATATTTTATGTGGAGAGGTTAATATTGTGAGGCTGAGTAAATTAGATGTTAATGGACGTTGAAGTTTTGAATTTTGAGTGCTTTGGACGTATGCATTCATTTATGACGTATAGATGTTAGTATTTTATACTAAATTTGAACTTGATGTTTTGAGTGAATTTTGTGATGTAAGAGGAAGATGGAAGATATTTGATTTTGAAATTGCATACATAGTGTGACGATAATTAGTGTTATTTGATGATAATAATTTGAGTATTTTGATTAATTAAATTAGATGTGAATTTTGATTGGATGTTTAAATTCTTTGAGGATAATTAATGTAATTTGGACTATTTTGATTGATTTTAATTAATTTGAATACGGAGTTTAATGATTAATTTTTAATGTTTAGATTATTCGATGATAATTGATGAAATTTATAATATTGTAATTAACTTTGGCGAAATTATTCCATCGAGATTTTATACGTGGATAGTGTTTTAGATAATACTGTATTGATATTGAATATTTTAATTGTAATAATTATTTAATTTTTATAATAATATTTAATTTTAAATTTATGAGCCGTTGATGGACACAATGGACCGAGACGAAATTTTGGGATTGAATTTAGAGGGCTTGAGGGCCAAATTGGACGAATTAGGACTTTCTAGAACTGGTAATAAGAGTGTTTTACAGGAAAGACTTTTGACTCATTTTAATGTGGAGAATGTAGATGATAATTCCGATTATGGTGAAGCTTCTTCTGTAGTTGCCGGCAATGTTGCGAAATTACCCCACAGTAGTTTTACTTTAAGGGACGTTCAGGATTCGGTTTCAGCTTTTTCAGGCGATGGTTTGCCAGAAATTGAACAATGGTTAGAAGAGTTCGAAGACTGTTCATGTGCTGTTAAATGGAACGACCTTCAGCGGTACATATACGCAAAACAATTGTTGACGGGTGCTGCGAAGACTTTTGCTAGAAGCGAATCTGGTATTAAGGATTGGTGTTCCCTAAAGCAGGCTTTGAGGAAAGAATTCGGAAGAAAGCTGTTATCGTTGAAAATTCATAGAACATTGAGAAATCGGAAGAAGAAGTCGGGTGAAACATTACGCGAATATCTTTATGGTCTATGAGAGATTGGAAATCCTATTAGATTGGACAAACAGAGCTTAATTGAATACTTCATAGATGGGATAAGCGACTATAAGTCAAACAAGGCTATTTTATACCGGTCAAGGAACTTAGACGAACTTAAGGAAAATATCGAAATATATGAGAAGATACGTGTGTCAGAATCAAGCTCAAAGGGCGTGCGACCGAAAAGTTTTGCAAAGAAGATGCCTGAAACCAAGAATGATAGACGCTGTTATAAGTGCGGCGACAAGGGACATATATCGAGTGCGTGCACAAATCCGCAGGTAAAATGCTTTAAGTGTCATGGTTTTGGACATAAGTCATTTGAGTGCGGACAGGAGGTCAAGAAGGAGAAGAACGAGGATAAAAAAGGAAGTGGAGGCGGAGGAAATGGCAAGAGCACCAATAATGTTCATACGTTGTCTGACGATATAATTATTCCATCAAGAAGAATATTTAAGGACATCTCGATTTTGGATAGGACAATTTCTGCTTTCGTCGATACTGGTAGCGATATTTGTGCTATTCGTTGCGATAGCCTATTGATTTTAGGTGAGTTTGATCTCAAACCGGATGTGAGGACTTTGGTCGGAATAGGTGGAAGGAAGATTACTACGATGGGTAATTTTACTGTTAAGGTCGGTATGGATGAGGTTGAAATGGATGTAACATTCCATGTTTGTAAGGAGGGTGATATTTTGTATTCCGTTGTGTTAGGGAATGATATTTTTGATGAGGTTGATTTGGTTATTAATTCGGATGGAGCTAAATTTCGATATAAGGGGCGATCCGCGAAAGTTGAGGAAGTGAATGATACTGGGAATGACAGTTTGATGGCTGAGCTGCAGAGCGAGTGTGGTGATAAATTGGACGCTCAACACTTGGTGAAGAATATTGAATTGGAGAATTTAATTGGGACGTATGAACCAACTAGAGCTGAAGATTGCTCGATGAAGATGATGTTAAATGATGAGATTCCCGCGGCACAGATGCCGAGAAGAATGTCATATACGGATCCAATTTTGGTAGACGAACAATTGGTAGAGTTGTTTAAGGAGGGCGTAAATAAGCCGAGCTCTTCGGAATATGCTGCACCAATGGTATTAGCTGCAAAAATAGACGGAACCAAACGACTATGCTGCGATTATCGTAGACTTGATGAGACGAAGGTAAGGGACGATTTTAAAGTGGTTGTAACTGATGATGTTATACGGTGTTCGAGGGGTGTAGAGGCATTTAGGAGGTTAGAATTTGATTACATTTCTTCGGTTTTTAGGGAATTGGTGACTGAGGGATCGATGATGATTGACACGAATGATCGAGTACTTCTCTCAGGGAATGAAGAGAAGGAAATTGGGATGTTACGAGGAGTATTGAAGGTCTCGGAGCTAAACGGACTGGATATTGAATGGATGAAGTGTCAGTTTTTGAGAGGGAAGATTGATTTTCGTGGTTGTATTGTGGAGTTTTTGACGGTTAGACTTTTGGATGGATCGATGATTTATGTATTGAGTTTGAGGTTCAGGGCGATGACATATTGTGCTTCTTTCGCATTAACGATGAGGGAACAAAATGTTCTGCCGAGGATGTCTAGGAGTGATCTATTTTTATTGGAAATTGACTACGAGACGGAAAATAGTATTGTTTCGGGGATGAGATGTGTGGATGTATGGAGTCGAGCGCAATGCCCTATGATTGGGAATTCTTTCAGGTACCGTAGTGTGAGGAAGGCACGACCCCAGGATGAGCGTATAAGGGAGGTTCCAATGATTTTAAACAATGTTTTGAATATGAGGATTTGCGATGATTTTGATGTTGGAAGTTTGTTAGGTGAACTAATTCTACGAAGGTTGCATGAATTGCGGATTCGGAAGGAGGAATGGTGGATATTTGATAGGGGAAGGGTTCCGATAACAGCATATGACGGTGGTGGATTGGTCGCCATTAAGCGCACACGATTTGGTGCTGGAATGAAGTTGGAACCGAAGTTTCTTGGTCCTTATGGGGTGGTGAAGGAGCTTGACCATGGTCGTTACGAGGTGGAGAAGGTGGGGAGTTCGCAGGGAACTAGGAGATGTACGACGGTGTCGGGGTACATGAGGAGGTGGGGACAACATTCGGGACGAATGTGTGGTCAGTAGTAGTAAAATGGGGATACTAACACAGAGAATTTTTTTTTTCTCATATAAAATTGAGTTTGGGATAATAAATTTTGTGTTTAGTATCTGTATGGGAGAATAATTAGAAATTTTTTCTCTCATATAAAATTGATTTTGGGATAGAAATTTGAAATTTACAATCTCTATGGGAGTGTATTTTGTTTGATTTCTGTGCCTACTTTATGTATTTTTTCCATAAGAAAAAAAATTTTTCTCTCATATAAAATATAGTTTGGGATATAAAATTGAATTTGGGATTATAAATTTTGTGTTTAGAATCTGTATGGGAGAATAATTTTTGTTATGAATTGGGATAAATATATATTTTTCTTATAATATATTTTTTTCTGTTGAAAAGGTTATTCATTTCTCAAACCTTTTTTTTGAGTATTTATAGGTTTTTGATTATTTTTTTCTCTATTTCTCACACCTTTTTTTGGTATTTATTCAAGTATTGAGTACTTTTTATGTTAATAACAAAATTTAAAAATGTTTATTCGTAGATTTTATAGATCTATAAATTGAGTATTTTTAAATAAAAAACTAAACTTATTGAAAATAATTGTTATAAATACTAGGTTTTAAAACAATATAATTGCATTCGTTCATAGAAGGTTCTAAAAAGAGTAAATATGAGTTCCGATACAATTACAAACGCCGAGATTGTAACCGCTTTTAATAAATTAAAAGCAAAATCATATTTATCGGTTAAGGACTTGCAACCATCAAAGTCATATAAAATTTTGAATATGTTTCGTCATAGAAACAAATATGGAAATGTGGTGATTGCAGAACTAGAGGATGGAATGCTGTATCTCCCTAAGCGTTACAATAGCTTGGAGGATAAAATAATTGTAGGAGCTGGCGATGAAAAATTTAATTTAACAAAGAAGTTGGAGAACAACTCTTATATATTAGAATTGGAAGAGGCAATCCCAGTGGATCCCAATGATAAAGATGCTGAAGAAGACTTTTTCATCCCTAATTCTCAACCTTTTTTTAGTTGGGAAGCAACAAAAATACCAAGAATATATTAACATAATATTTAATTATCTATATATATGTTATATGTATCTAAAAAATAGTATATAGATAATGTATATACATATATTTGTATAAAAATAAAAGTTTTGAATAAAAATTCTATATAAGTATTATAAATTAAAAAAGCTATGGTCATTCAATCTTAAGGAATTATAGAAGACATATCAAATACAAATATGGAACAAAAAATCCTCAAGTTTTTAAAAGATTTTGAAAATGACATTTTTCCTGAACATAAGGATTTAATAGATGAATTTTTAAAATTGGATGGACAAGAACTAATAATGATTATAAGTTCTAAACATGGTGCTCACTATAAAAATTGTCCTTGGTCGAGGAAAAACGCTACTGAAGGTCCTGACACATGCAGTTGTATAGCATACGATAGACTTAAAAGCAAGATAAATGACATAATAAAAAAATATTATTTATTATCGAAACGTTTTTAATTTTTATATAGTATTTTTTTAAATTTATTTATGTATATACTTTTATTAAGTAAATATTGTAAAAAATAATAATAAAACCTACATATATAAAAATTATAAAAAAGTTTTTCTATTATTATATAATGTATACATAAAACTGAACTAGCTGTAGTCGACTACACAAACACACTTAAACATAAACACTCAAAAAAATATTTTCAAATTAAATTTTTATTCAAATGTTTACAATAAATATTTCTTTACATTTTCTAAAGTAGATTCTAGAATAATATCAATTTGTTATTCAAAATCAAGGGTTTATTTAGTATACAAACATTGTTGAAGTGTATAACATCTAACCAAAAAATAAATAAAAACAATATGGAAAACAAGTTTAATTGCATTGAGTGTGGAAAGAAATTCGCTAGCGAAACAAATTTATTTTCACATGAAAGAGTGCATGCTAGCTCTTCAAGAAGTCTTACAAATTTTCCTTCTCCATGTATTGGAATTAAAAGAAAAAATAGTGCTTTTAAAAGACGAATTCAAACTCTATCTTTTGAAAACACAGATGAAGGATGTCTCATTCCGGAAGATTTCTTAAAGAGAGCGTGTGTCGCGTTAAAAGAGGAGATGACTTTGTGGATTTCTTTATATAATGCTATGAAATTCAATATTGAGCTTTTCGCATTATATGTTAAACCTAATTTGGATAACTTAGATGACACTATGATTGAAGTAAAAACATTTCAATCAAAAATGATAACTATATTCTCAATTGAGGATTTCAGCAATGTGTTTTTGGAAAAAATTACAAGCATCTCAACAAAGATGGAGGAATTTCAAGAAAGGGATAGTGGTTGGACCTTGATTCAAATATTAAGAGCAGAAATAAACTTAAATAAGTATCAACCACTAAAGGGTTCAACATATATTCCTACCCCGAAAATGTTATCATTAAAAAAAGCTTGTATCAACATAAGAAACAATGATGAATTTTGTTTTAAATGGGCAATAGTTTCAGCAATATATAATTTTACCATAAGTGCTGAGAGGACATCATCTTATCCAGTGGATATACATTCAACAAAAATTATTATTGGCGAAACCACATTAAACTTTGAAGGTTTATGCTTTCCATTACAAATAAAACATGTTGAGCTTTTTGAAAATCTCAACGAATGGATAAGCATAAACGTCTTTGGATACGATGAAGAAAAAAACATTATAATTGGACCATATTATAAAACTAAAGAGATTAAGACGCAACATATTAATCTTCTGTTTCTTCAAAAGGAAACTAATTCATCAACTACAGCACATTACGTATGGATAAAAAATATTTCAAGGTATAATAATATGAAAACTATCGAATTTTATAAAAATACTTAAATAATTTTATTTCTCAAAAACAGATTAATTAGAAAACAAACCAGCAAACATAAAGGAAAAAATTTTGTTTGTAACTTTTGTCTACAACATTTTACGAAGGAATATATACTATCTAAACATATAACGGAGTGCAACAAACGAGTAGTATATCTGCCTAATGAAGATAAGTCTACACTAAAATTTAATAATCATGGAAAAGCAATAGATGTACCATTTGTTATTTATGCGGATTCCGAATGTATATTTCAAAATATTGATACATCCATTCCAGATCCTAATATTTCGTCAACAACATTCATAAACAAACATATACCTTATGCTTTTTCATACTTTATTAAATGTAGTTTTGATAAGAACTTAGATAAATTAAAATCTTTTAAAGGGTTGAATTCACCCAAATTATTTATAACAGAATTATTTAAGGATGTAGAGTATTTGCACACAAATTTTTTGAAAGATATCAAGCCAATGATTCCTTTGAATGAAGAGGAACAAAGAAATTTTGAAAATGATAATCTATGTCATATTTGTGGATCTCCTTTCATCAATGAATTGAAGGTAAAAGATCATTGTCATTTAAGTGGAAAATATAGAGGACCAGCACACAACATATGTAATTTAAATTATCAAATTCCAAAATTTTTTCCTGTTATATTTCATAACTTTTCTTCTTATGATTGTCATTTATTCATAAAGGAACTTAATTTAATTGATAATGGTCCAATAAATATTATCCCACTTAATAAAGAGTTGTACATATCTCTATCAAAAACTATTAGAGCGGAAAATGAAAATATAGAAATTCGATTTTTAGATTCGTTTAGATTTATGTCATCAAGTCTGGACTCATTAGCAAATAATTTGTCTAAAACTGACTTTATAACAATTAAATCAATATTTCCAGATATAAAACAGTTTTCATTACTAATGAGGAAAGGAGTTTTTCCATATAATTATTTAAATAGTACTGATAAGCTTAAAGAATGTAATTTACCAAAGAGAGAGGATTTTTTTAATATATTAACTGAGTCTGAATGTTCTATTGATGATTACAATCATGCTAAAGAAGTTTGGAAAGAATTCGATTGTAAATCATTAGAGGATTACCTTATGCTTTATCTGAAAACCGATGTACTACTGTTAACAGACGTTTTTGAAAATTTTAGATTGCTATGCAAAAATATTTATAAACTTGATCCCTGTCACTATTATACAGCACCTGGGTTTTCATGGGATGCCATGCTAAAAATAACCAAAATAGAATTAGAACTCTTAATGGATATTGATATGATAACTTTTATTCAAAAGGGAATAAGGGGAGGAATTGTTCAATGTTCAAAGAGACATTCTGTAGCTAATAATAAATATATGGTAGATTACAATCGAAATCTGCCATCCAAATATTTAATGTATCTAGATGCAAACAATTTGTACGGATGGGCTATGTCACAGTATTTGCCAGAAAGTAATTTTGAGTGGCTTAGTGATATAGACAATTTCTCAATAAATTTAATTCCTGATGACTCAACTATTGGTTATATTCTAGAAGTTGATTTGATATATCCTATAGAGATTCATGATAATCACAACTATCTACCATTTTGTTGCGAAAATAAAATCCCTCCGAATGCCAAAGAATCAAAATTAGTTTCTGATTTAACTGATAAAAATAAATATGTTATTTACTATACAAATTTACAGCATTGTCTTAAACATGGCTTGAAATTAAAAAAAATTCATAGAATACTAAAATTTAAACAGTCCGACTGGTTAAAAAAATATATATCTTTAAATACCTTACATAGAACCAATGCTAAAAATACATTCGAGAAAAATTTCTTTAAGTTATTAAATAATGCTATATATGGAAAAACCATGGAAAACGTTGACAAACGCAAGATCATAAAAATTGCAAACTCTTGGGAAAATACTAATAAAAGAAGGTTAGGAGCTCGTGCACTAATTTCTAAACCAGAATTCAACTCCATGAGTGTTTTTGAGGAAAACATGATTGCAGTAGAATTAAATAAAACTCATTCCCTTTACAATAAACCCATTTATCTTGGATTTTGTATTTTAGAACTTTCAAAGTGGAAAATGTATAATTTCCATTATGATTACATGCTACCTAAATATGAATCTAATATTGAACTTAATTATATGGACACAGATTCATTTATTTATACTATTCATACTGATGATTTTTATAAAGATATCTACAATGACATTGACGATAAATTTGATACATCTGAATATGCAATAGATAATAAATTCAATATTCCTCAAAAAAATAAAAAAATATTAGGATTGATGAAAGATGAAAACAATGGAATTATAATGAGAGAATTCATTGGCTTGAGATCAAAAATGTACTCCTTTATTACTGAAGATATGAGGGAAGTAAAAAAAGCAAAAGGAGTAAAAAGTAATGTTTGTAGAAAGTTAAGTTTATCTGATTATAAAAATTGTTTATATAACCAACAAATTTATTATTCTAACATGTATACATTTAAGTCTAAACTACATACTTTATATACAACATTAATTAATAAAATATCTTTAAGTTGTATGGATGAAAAAAGATACATTTGTGATAATAAAATAGACACTATTGCATGGGGTCATTTTATAATTGATGTATTAATGGATGAGAGCTAAATAGTTGTTCACATTCAAGATTAATATATATATTAATCTTGAATATATATAAAATCTCAAATATACCTAAAACATACAAATATATATTTATTGAAAAAACAAATTAGTTTCTTCTTATACTATATTATTAATAAAGAAAAACAATAAAAAATTATTCAATTAAAAAGGAGATTGTACTTTATTTATTCTTTTCAGATATTTGATATAAAAATTCAAGACATAAGTGTCCACAATTAAATGAATCATAATTCTGATGACGATTGTAGTTATATTTAATATTTTTCCCCAAATATTCGACTAATTCCAATGGAGGTTGTAAATTTCCAAAGCTGTCGAAATATTCCTTTTGTTGTTTATCTTTATAATATGCCACCCAATGTGTTCCAGTTCCGGTTATAGAATCTAAATTAACTATTCCACATTCTGATTTTCTTGAGCGTTTTGGTAGTGAGTCTAACATAAAAACTCCTCTAAAATTTGGAATATTTGATGCAAACATTTTCAGGTCAACATCGCTTAATGGTCTCTTAGGTAGCATCTTTACAAGTTTTTTGATTTTTCTTCACAAACTAATCCATATCCTTTTTTATATGGTTTGAGGTATAAACCTTTCCCCATTGCAACAGCTTCCATCGTTTTATTATGTCTAATCGCTTCATCAAGTTGAGTTTTAGCATTTTTTGCAGCATTTACAGCTTTAGCTATGGCAGCACCTCCAGCCGATAGACTACCAATTGCTCCCAGAGCAGTCAAAATGGGTATTAAAGGTAAAAACCCTCCAATTTTGGGTACATTTATTACTCGAGGTATTACAACTTGTGACTTTTTTCCCTTAAATGATTTTTTTACGATTTTGCGGGCAATCTTAATAGCAGAATTTATATCTTGGGGTTTTTCCTTGAATATTTGGGGAAAAATATTAAATATAACTACAATCGTCATCAGAATTATGATTCATTTAATTGTGGACACTTATGTCTTGAATTTTTATATCAAATATCTGAAAAGAATAAATAAAGTACAATCTCCTTTTTAATTGAATAATTTTTTATTGTTTTTCTTTATTAATAATATAGTATAAGAAGAAACTAATTTGTTTTTTCAATAAATATATATTTGTATGTTTTAGGTATATTTGAGATTTTATATATATTCAAGATTAATATATATATTAATCTTGAATGTGAACAACTATTTAGCTCTCATCCATTAATACATCAATTATAAAATGACCCCATGCAATAGTGTCTATTTTATTATCACAAATGTATCTTTTTTCATCCATACAACTTAAAGATATTTTATTAATTAATGTTGTATATAAAGTATGTAGTTTAGACTTAAATGTATACATGTTAGAATAATAAATTTGTTGGTTATATAAACAATTTTTATAATCAGATAAACTTAACTTTCTACAAACATTACTTTTTACTCCTTTTGCTTTTTTTACTTCCCTCATATCTTCAGTAATAAAGGAGTACATTTTTGATCTCAAGCCAATGAATTCTCTCATTATAATTCCATTGTTTTCATCTTTCATCAATCCTAATATTTTTTTATTTTTTTGAGGAATATTGAATTTATTATCTATTGCATATTCAGATGTATCAAATTTATCGTCAATGTCATTGTAGATATCTTTATAAAAATCATCAGTATGAATAGTATAAATAAATGAATCTGTGTCCATATAATTAAGTTCAATATTAGATTCATATTTAGGTAGCATGTAATCATAATGGAAATTATACATTTTCCACTTTGAAAGTTCTAAAATACAAAATCCAAGATAAATGGGTTTATTGTAAAGGGAATGAGTTTTATTTAATTCTACTGCAATCATGTTTTCCTCAAAAACACTCATGGAGTTGAATTCTGGTTTAGAAATTAGTGCACGAGCTCCTAACCTTCTTTTATTAGTATTTTCCCAAGAGTTTGCAATTTTTATGATCTTGCGTTTGTCAACGTTTTCCATGGTTTTTCCATATATAGCATTATTTAATAACTTAAAGAAATTTTTCTCGAATGTATTTTTAGCATTGGTTCTATGTAAGGTATTTAAAGATATATATTTTTTTAACCAGTCGGACTGTTTAAATTTTAGTATTCTATGAATTTTTTTTAATTTCAAGCCATGTTTAAGACAATGCTGTAAATTTGTATAGTAAATAACATATTTATTTTTATCAGTTAAATCAGAAACTAATTTTGATTCTTTGGCATTCGGAGGGATTTTATTTTCGCAACAAAATGGTAGATAGTTGTGATTATCATGAATCTCTATAGGATATATCAAATCAACTTCTAGAATATAACCAATAGTTGAGTCATCAGGAATTAAATTTATTGAGAAATTGTCTATATCACTAAGCCACTCAAAATTACTTTCTGGCAAATACTGTGACATAGCCCATCCGTACAAATTGTTTGCATCTAGATACATTAAATATTTGGATGGCAGATTTCGATTGTAATCTACCATATATTTATTATTAGCTACAGAATGTCTCTTTGAACATTGAACAATTCCTCCCCTTATTCCCTTTTGAATAAAAGTTATCATATCAATATCCATTAAGAGTTCTAATTCTATTTTGGTTATTTTTAGCATGGCATCCCATGAAAACCCAGGTGCTGTATAATAGTGACAGGGATCAAGTTTATAAATATTTTTGCATAGCAATCTAAAATTTTCAAAAACGTCTGTTAACAGTAGTACATCGGTTTTCAGATAAAGCATAAGGTAATCCTCTAATGATTTACAATCGAATTCTTTCCAAACTTCTTTAGCATGATTGTAATCATCAATAGAACATTCAGACTCAGTTAATATATTAAAAAAATCCTCTCTCTTTGGTAAATTACATTCTTTAAGCTTATCAGTACTATTTAAATAATTATATGGAAAAACTCCTTTCCTCATTAGTAATGAAAACTGTTTTATATCTGGAAATATTGATTTAATTGTTATAAAGTCAGTTTTAGACAAATTATTTGCTAATGAGTCCAGACTTGATGACATAAATCTAAACGAATCTAAAAATCGAATTTCTATATTTTCATTTTCCGCTCTAATAGTTTTTGATAGAGATATGTACAACTCTTTATTAAGTGGGATAATATTTATTGGACCATTATCAATTAAATTAAGTTCCTTTATGAATAAATGACAATCATAAGAAGAAAAGTTATGAAATATAACAGGAAAAAATTTTGGAATTTGATAATTTAAATTACATATGTTGTGTGCTGGTCCTCTATATTTTCCACTTAAATGACAATGATCTTTTACCTTCAATTCATTGATGAAAGGAGATCCACAAATATGACATAGATTATCATTTTCAAAATTTCTTTGTTCCTCTTCATTCAAAGGAATCATTGGCTTGATATCTTTCAAAAAATTTGTGTGCAAATACTCTACATCCTTAAATAATTCTGTTATAAATAATTTGGGTGAATTCAACCCTTTAAAAGATTTTAATTTATCTAAGTTCTTATCAAAACTACATTTAATAAAGTATGAAAAAGCATAAGGTATATGTTTGTTTATGAATGTTGTTGACGAAATATTAGGATCTGGAATGGATGTATCAATATTTTGAAATATACATTCGGAATCCGCATAAATAACAAATGGTACATCTATTGCTTTTCCATGATTATTAAATTTTAGTGTAGACTTATCTTCATTAGGCAGATATACTACTCGTTTGTTGCACTCCGTTATATGTTTAGATAGTATATATTCCTTCGTAAAATGTTGTAGACAAAAGTTACAAACAAAATTTTTTCCTTTATGTTTGCTGGTTTGTTTTCTAATTAATCTGTTTTTGAGAAATAAAATTATTTAAGTATTTTTATAAAATTCGATAGTTTTCATATTATTATACCTTGAAATATTTTTTATCCATACGTAATGTGCTGTAGTTGATGAATTAGTTTCCTTTTGAAGAAACAGAAGATTAATATGTTGCGTCTTAATCTCTTTAGTTTTATAATATGGTCCAATTATAATGTTTTTTTCTTCATCGTATCCAAAGACGTTTATGCTTATCCATTCGTTGAGATTTTCAAAAAGCTCAACATGTTTTATTTGTAATGGAAAGCATAAACCTTCAAAGTTTAATGTGGTTTCGCCAATAATAATTTTTGTTGAATGTATATCCACTGGATAAGATGATGTCCTCTCAGCACTTATGGTAAAATTATATATTGCTGAAACTATTGCCCATTTAAAACAAAATTCATCATTGTTTCTTATGTTGATACAAGCTTTTTTTAATGATAACATTTTCGGGGTAGGAATATATGTTGAACCCTTTAGTGGTTGATACTTATTTAAGTTTATTTCTGCTCTTAATATTTGAATCAAGGTCCAACCACTATCCCTTTCTTGAAATTCCTCCATCTTTGTTGAGATGCTTGTAATTTTTTCCAAAAACACATTGCTGAAATCCTCAATTGAGAATATAGTTATCATTTTTGATTGAAATGTTTTTACTTCAATCATAGTGTCATCTAAGTTATCCAAATTAGGTTTAACATATAATGCGAAAAGCTCAATATTGAATTTCATAGCATTATATAAAGAAATCCACAAAGTCATCTCCTCTTTTAACGCGACACACGCTCTCTTTAAGAAATCTTCCGGAATGAGACATCCTTCATCGGTGTTTTCAAAAGATAGAGTTTGAATTCGTCTTTTAAAAGCACTATTTTTTCTTTTAATTCCAATACATGGAGAAGGAAAATTTGTAAGACTTCTTGAAGAGCTAGCATGCACTCTTTCATGTGAAAATAAATTTGTTTCGCTAGCGAATTTCTTTCCACATTCAATGCAATTAAACTTGTTTTCCATATTGTTTTTATTTATTTTTTGGTTAGATGTTATACACTTCAACAATGTTTGTATACTAAATAAACCCTTGATTTTGAATAACAAATTGATATTATTCTAGAATCTACTTTAGAAAATGTAAAGAAATATTTATTGTAAACATTTGAATAAAAATTTAATTTGAAAATATTTTTTTGAGTGTTTATGTTTAAGTGTGTTTGTGTAGTCGACTACAGCTAGTTCAGTTTTATGTATACATTATATAATAATAGAAAAAAAAAAAAAAAAAACACACAGCTGACATTTTTTTTATTGGTTTTGTAATTTGATACATTGTAAAGAAAAATATATATTTATCCCAATTCATAACAAAAATTATTCTCCCATACAGATTCTAAACACAAAATTTATAATCCCAAATTCAATTTTATATCCCAAACTATATTTTATATGAGAGAAAAATTTTTTTTCTTATGGAAAAAATACATAAAGTAGGCACAGAAATCAAACAAAATACACTCCCATAGAGATTGTAAATTTCAAATTTACTATCCCAAAATCAATTTTATATGGGTGAAAAAATTTCTAATTATTCTCCCATACAGATACTAAACACAAAATTTATTATCCCAAACTCAATTTTATATGAGAAAAAAAAAAATTCTCTGTGTTAGTATCCCCATTTTACTACTACTGTGGTCAGGAATGGCCGGATGTAGGATTGGGACAGTTAAGGACAAGACAGACAGACAAGGGTTAATAGACAGAAACAGAGAGACGGACAAACACTCATTTATCTATGGGAGAGAATGAGCTTAATATGTTTACATAGTGAACAACGGACAGACAGGGAAAGGTAGTGAGTTTAGTTTTATTGTGACGTTCGAACAAGGAAGTTCTAAAATATTAGCTTTTGACGTGTTGACCGTGATGAACAAACGCGGCTGTTTATTTTAATTTCTTTTAGTTTCATACATATTTTTATTTTTACCGCCTAAGCCATTTACTTTAAATAAAATGAATTAAATTTAATATTCAAAGTGTTTTATTTAATAAAAGAAGGAATCAACAAATTCCTACATGTTTTAACACAAAAATTGTATGTCTTGAGTTACAAAACATTTATTTTGATATGTATCCCAATCGCATCCCACTAATAGACCAAAAAGCTCTTTTCAGCAAAAATAAAAAATTAAAAAAGGGCCTATTTTGAAAAAAAGTTAGATTTTGCAACAAAAAAAAGTCAAAAATTGTATGTCCTATGTTACAAAATATTTATTTTGATAGATATTCCACTCGCATCCCACTAAGCGACCAAAAAGGTCTTCAAGGAAAAAACTTAAGCTTTCTTTTGAGCTAAAAAAATAATTAAAAAAAGTCAACAAAGTTTTTGATTTTGCAAAAAAGTAAAAAATTGTATATTTTGAGTTACAAAACATTTATTTTGATAGATATCCCACTCGCATCCCACTAAGCGACCAAAAACCTCTTAATGGAATGGAGCAAAAAAAATAAAAAAGTGCACATTTTGGGGAAAAAAATTCTGAGAAAAGAAAAGAAGAGGGAAATAAATCAGTAACTTCTAAACTCTTACGCCGATTTGAATGAAATTTCACATGCGCAAAGAGGAAGTGTAGTCGAGTTTAAGTTTTGAATTTGGACCTCATGACCCCACCAGGAGCGGGACCAGGGGTTCCCAAAGTAGGACACCTCGGGTATGTTCAATTTTTAAAATGATCCTATTTCTTCGTCTGTGTACACATATAGAATCTCCTCGTCGAGCACTACATAGCTATCAATTATCTCTTATAGCTTAGGAGATATTCGCATTTGAAAATTCAATTTTCAACATTTTTACCCACCCTACTCCAGTTTTTTGGTGACCGCGGTTCCAAATATTCCCCGATTTTATCCATTTTTCTTTTATAGGATTAACAATAGATGTATATATCAAATAAAGAAAGAAGTGTTTAAAAATGTTTAAAAATGACTGAATTTAAAAAATTAAAAAAGGCGATTTTTCGCAATTTTTTGGGGAAAAACGTACTTTTATTCTTTTTAAGTTAACTTAAAAAATTTCTAAGAGGATGTATAATGAATTTGTACTTTTTGAAAAGCTAACTTTACGTCAAATATTTTAAATGAAAAAAAATGTATACGTTTTAATACCTAGGGGACCAGGTCCATTCAAAAAATGCCTATTTTTTATGTAAAATTCAACTTTAGGGCAAAAATTCTTAAATCGCATACTCGATATCAAAATATATTAACCTATTTTAGATGGCCCAATATGTTCTTAATCATTTTGTAAAGGGTTCCGATAACCCCGCCCGTGGTATGAATATTATAGCCAAAAACCGAAAAAACACCATTTTTGAAAATTTTCAATACTTTTTTGGGAATTGCGGGATTCCTGATTATAAATTTCAAAATTTGTTTTTATTTTTCCATTTTCAATAAAAAAATCTATATAAGTGTAAAATTTCATTAAAAAATATTCATAAATCAAAATTTTATTTCAATTTGAAAAATTTGTATCTATATCTATAATATCCATACCAAGGTGGGGTTATCGGAACCCTTTACAAAAGGATTAAGAACATATTGGGCCATCTAAAATAGGTTAATATATTTTGATATCGAGTATGCGATTTGAGAATTTTTGAACTAAAGATGAATTTTACGTAAAAAATAGGAGTTTTTTTAATGGACCTGGTCCGCTCGGTGTTAAAAATGTCTTCCATTTAAAACATTCGATGTAAAGTTAGCTTTTCAAAGGGTATAAATTCTTTATACATCCTTTCAGAAATTTTTTAGATAACTTAAAAAGAATAAAAGTACTTTTTTCCCAAAAAAAATAGCGAAAAATCGCCTTTTTAAATTTTTTTTAAATTCAAATGCATGTAACTTTGGAGTCAGTCACATTTTAAACAATTCTTTCTTTATTTGATATATACATTTGTTGTTCGACCTATAAGATAAAATGGAGAAATTCGTGATATATTTGGACCTGCTGTTATCAAAAAATTGGAGTAGGGTGGGTCAAAATTTTAAAAATTTAATATTCAAATGCGAATATCTCCTAAGTTATAAGAGATAAGCGACTTAGCTACGAATTATGAATTTTAAGTATAACCTACCCAGAATATTATAGTCCAGATAGTTCAGAATATACTGTAAGTATGTATGTATGTATGTATGTATGTATGTATGTATGTATGTATGTATGTATGTATGTATGTATGTATGTATGTATGTATGTATGTATGTATGTATGTATGTATGTATGTATGTATGTATGTATGTATGTATGTATGTATGTATGTATGTATGTATGTATGTATGTATGTATGTATGTATGTATGTATGTATGTATGTATGTATGTATGTATGTATGTATGTATGTATGTATGTATGTATGTATGTATGTATGTATGTATGTATGTATGTATGTATGTATGTATGTATGTATGTATGTATGTATGTATGTATGTATGTATGTATGTATGTATGTATGTATGTATGTATGTATGTATGTATGTATGTATGTATGTATGTATGTATGTATGTATGTATGTATGTATGTATGTATGTATGTATGTATGTATGTATGTATGTATGTATGTATGTATGTATGTATGTATGTATGTATGTATGTATGTATGTATGTATGTATGTATGTATGTATGTATGGATGTATGTATGTATGTATGTATGTATGTATGTATGTATGTGAAATTGATGAAATTTTCAGGGAATCTTCAGAATAGCCTAGCGGGTAACACTGTAAAGTCAGATTTTTGATTTTCGGTCTGTGGGCGGAGGGGCGTGGCAAATTCAAATTTTTACATTATACCGCTTTTGCCATCTATATATATAAAAAACGGCTGGACCGATTTTGATAATATTTTCAGGGAATCTTCAGAATATCCAAGCGGGTAACACTATAATATCCATAATAGGGGCGGGGTTATCGAAACCCTTTACAAAATAATTAAGAACTTATTGGGCCATCTAAAATAGGTTACTATATTTTGATATCGAGTACGCGATTTGAGAATTTTTGCCCTAAAGTTGAATTTTACATAAAAAATAGGCATTTTTTGAATGGACCTGATCCCGTCGGTATAAAAAATTATAAATGTTTTTTTCATTTAAAATATTTGGCGTAAAGTTAGCTTTTCAAAAAGTATAAATTCATTATACATCCTCTTAGAAAATTTTTAGATAACTTAAAAAGAATAAAAGTACTTTTTTCCCAAAAAAATTGCGAAAAATCGCCTTTTTTAATTTTTTTATATTCAAATGCATGTAACTTTGGACTCAGCCATGATTTTTAAACACTTCTTTATTTGATATATAGATCTATTGTTAATCCTATAAAAGAAAAATGGATAAAATCGGAGAATATTTGGAACCGCGGTCACCAAAAATCTGGTGTAGGGTGGGTAAAAATGTGAAATTTCATTCAAATCGGCGTAAGGGTTTAGAAGTTACAGATTTATTTCCCTCTTTTTTTATTCTCATACCACTGTGCAACGTCGGCTTCATGTCCACCTTCAAAGTTCAAGGCCAAATGTACCACAGAATTGGATCGTTGCTCCCCCTTCCCAATGATGATGCGAAGTTCCTTCAAATTTATTTCACTGGAAATGAAGTTACAGAAGCCAAACACCGTTGCGCAATCAGTGCTGAAGTTAGACGGGAAATTGTTTCGAGTTTTCAAGCAATGTTACACGAACACAACAGCCTAATCCGGCTATTCAAAACAGCCCTAGACCAGATGCCGACTGATGATTATGTGATTGTGATAAGAGCTCACAAGACTCCGGCTGGTGAACATGAGCGGCGCTTCAATGCAACGGTGATAGATGATGTCGCAGTTGTTATGGTTGGCACAGAGTTCGAGCGGCGAGATATAATTATTCATCGCCGGAATGCAAGTGTTCAACGCGTTGCCGAAACTCATCGGTCGTATGATGCCCTACAATATCCAGTGCTTTTTCCACGGGGTGAGGATGGGTATCATTTCAACGTAATGCAAATGAATCTCAACTCAAATGAAGAGCCAACAAAAAGAGTTTATTGTATGGACTTTTATGCATATCGTCTTATGGTCAGGCCAAATGAATATAATTATTTGTTGAAATGTCGCGAACTCTTCCATCAATTCATCGTCGACATGTACGCGAAAATTGAAAGTGAACGTCTACTCTTCATTCGGTTGAATAAAAAAAAGCTACGCGTTGAGGAATATGTCCATTTGCGTGATGCAATCATCAATGATGGAAACTCTGCGAATATCGGCCAAATGGTGATCTTGCCAGCGACATACACCGGCAGTCCGCGACACATGCATGAGTACGCTCAAGATTCTATGACATATGTTCGCAAATATGGACGACCGGACCTCTTTATCACTTTCACATGCAATCCAGCATGGAAACACATCACCGACCTGTTATTCACCGGCCAAAGTTCAACACATAGGCACGATCTCTTCGCCCGAGTATTTAAACAAAAGTTGATTAGGCTGATGGATGTCATCACCAAAAATCACATATTTGGCGAAACTCAATGCTGGATGTACTCGATTGAATGGCAAAAGCGAGGCCTGCCACACGCCCATATTTTAGTCTGGCTTAAACAAAAAATCATGCCAACTCGTGATTTCCGCTGAACTCCCGAATCCCGCAGAAGATCCGATTCTATTTGAATCAATACGAAAACACATGATCCACGGGACTTGCGGTGAACTGAACACAAATTCACCATGCATGAAAGAAGGCAAGTGTACAAAGCGCTATCCACGTGAGCTGCTCCGAGAAACTCAAACTGGAGGAGATGGATATCCTCTGTATAGGCGAAGAAAGCCGGATGACGGTGGATACACAACCACAATCAAAATGCGCAATGTAGATGTTGACGTCGATAACAGATGGATCGTGCCCTATTCACCGCTGCTTTCAAAAATGTTTGATGCCCACATCAATGTAGAGTACTGCAATTCTGTAAAATCAATCAAATACATTTGCAAATACAGTGGCTCACATTCAAAGTGAGCCATGGACTGTTTTCAGATAAAATGATTAATACATAATGAAAAGAAAATTTTGTTGACAAAAATATCACGTAGCTTTATTAATTCAATTGAAAGCTTCAAATCCATGTACATTTTTTTAATATATTAAATGCTAAATGTAAAAAAAACACAAAAACTTAAAAAGGACTTCAAATTTACATCACAGTGAAAGTGAACCACTTAAATTAAATACGGTTTATATATAATATTAATATTTTGTTGGACCGCATTTCGCTGAAATCACGGTTTGTAGATGCCTAGGCATTGATTCTAATACATTAGAAGTGTACGTGGAAGGAATTCTGCTCCATTTCGATTGCAAAGCCCCATAGGGTTTTTTGTGACGTAATACGTCAACAAAGGCAGTAATATGGCAGTATATCGGGCTGGCCAATCTAACTGACGAAATCACACAGTTCCAGATGGGGCGCTACATCAGCAGCACTGAAGCGGTTTGGCGTATATTATCATTCAACATCAACGAGCGATATCCTACAGTTCAACATCTAGCTGTTCATTTGGAAAATAGGGCAGAGCAGCCGCCACACACCACTCTCACCGCTTTCTTTGATTTGTGTTCAACTGACAATTTCGCCAAGACTTTATTATATCCTGAAGTTCCCAAATATTACACTTGGAACACGTCGTCAAAGAAATTCATGAGGAGAAAGCGAGGCGCGATTGTCTCAGAATATGTTGGTGTGTATTATTCTCATGCCTTGGGACGTGTCTACACAGTTCATCCAAATAATGCTGAATGTTATTATTTGCGATTGTTATTGCATAGGACCAATGGTCCAACGTTATTCGCCGACTTAAGAACCATCGATGGAAACGAATGCCAAACTTATCGAGAAGCGTGTTTCAGATTGGGGCCGCTTGAAAGTGATCAGCATTGGAACACAACACTAACAGAGGCATCACTCACATGTCACCCAAAACAAATACGCACTTTGCGATTATTTTAACAACATGCTCACCATCGAATCCACGAGAACTGTGGGAAACGCATCGCGAAAGCTTAAGTGAAGACATTCTCATGTAATCACGCGTAACTGATCCTAAACAGCAATATTCAGACAATATTTTCAACCAAGCTGTACTCTACTTTGCCCGTTATTCCTCGATCAATGCCCATAGATGAGTTGAACGCATGCTTAAAATCTTCATACCTTTGGAACCGAGTCGAAAAAATCACGCTATCGACGAACATGCGTGTGCATTTGCTGCAAGACCCTTCTGCCGAAACATTCTCAAAACAACTGTTGGACATCGGAAATGGAAAAATTCCAATTGATCCCGCCACTAATGAGATTTTGTTCCCGCCGAACTTCTGCCAAATGCTAACGAATATTCAAGCCGTTGTCGATAAGGTATTCCCAAGTCTTACAACTAACTACAAAAACTCGGATTGGCTGTGGGAACGTGCAATTTTGGCACCCAAAAATGATGATGTCAATAAGCTCAATGAGCAAATTTAATTGAAACTGCCTGGCGAAACAATTAAATACAAATCGATTGACACAGTTACGATCGAGGAACAAGCCGTCAATTATCCTACTGAATTTTTGAATTCATTGGAACCAGCCGGAATGCCACCACATGTATTAACATTAAAGGTTGGATCACCGATAATGCTTCTCCGGAACTTAAACGCGCCAAAATTATGCAACGGAACAAGATTGACCATCAAAAAATGTTCACCAAATTTAATTGAGGCAACAATAATCGGTGGTAGATTCAAGGGCGAAGACGTTCTGATTCCACGCATACCGATGATTTCCAAAGACTTACCATTTGAATTCAAGCGGCTCCAGTTCCCAATTCGTATTGCCTTTGCTATAACCATTAACAAAGCACAAGGCCAATCGTTGACTATTGCTGGCTTACATTTGGAAAATTCATGTTTTTCACACGGTCAATTGTATGTGGCTTGCTCCCGAGTTGGCACACCAAATAATTTTTATAAAAAAACAAGAAACATTGTATATCCCCTGGCATTAAGATGAATTCATAAATATATCATCCGCCGTAATCTGGATATAAATAACAAGTGTTTCGACACTGTATATTAAAATCGAGATCGATATGCAATATAAAACAGATGTTTTCTAAGGGCCAGCAACGCGGACCGGGTTCAGCTAGTATTATATATTTTTGGGTAGATTTTGATGAAACTTAAGAAAAATATAACATGAAGTATAGTATTTATAATAACAGCACAAAAATGGAAATTATCCCTCAATTGCACTTGGGGTTAAAATGACACTCAAATTTTAAAATTACGAAAAATACAGTCAATATGAATGGTGCTAATTTTAATGTTTTTTATAGTTAAATAAACTGAATCATTTAAGATATTTTTTAAATTTAATAAATCATAAGTACACTAATGGGTTAAAATCAATATTATTCTTCAAAAATGCTCAATAAAATATTAATTACGTTATTAAGTTAAAAATCAGGTATAAACACAATATTTTTCCGTTTAAAAAATGTGTGGTCAAAATTGTGAAAAAATTTTAAAACTTTCTTACAATATTTTTAAGTTAGCTTTCTTTAAAAATCAAATTTTGTTTAGCACTATTGAAATTGACAAGGTTTTTATGATTTGAAAATTTGATTGACATTTTAACCCGAAGAAATACCAAATATTGAAAAATTAGCTTTTATTTTAATATTTCTCAAAATATGTTAATTTTGTTCCTACATTTCTTGTTCTAGTGGCCTGAGACAAGTTAATGGCCTGGGGAATTTTTAATAACTTTTTACCAGTTTCTGTTTTTCATGTCGCATTAGATTTCTATTCTTTTAAATTAAATTGAAAAGTAATTTTTTAATGGCAAAATTTTTACAAAAACTGAAAAAATTTAATTTTTCCCCATGTATATGCATTTCAAAAGGTCAGAGTCTTAACATAATTACCTAAAATTTTTTCAGGGTGATTTTTTTTTTACCAATAGTTTAAATGACTATTTTTTCTGTGTAAAATAAATAACGACTACAAAATCATGTTATTCAAACCAAAACCTTAAAGAATTTCATAAGTAAGAATAATTCTATTAAAAAAATGGAATTTAACCCACTAACGACCAAAAATTAACCCTTTTGCAATCACTAATGCAAATTTAATACATTAATTTATTTTAATTATACTAAAACTTTTAGTAATTGCTTAAATCTAATTCCTTTTGTAAATTTTCATTAATTTCATCGTCTTGGTGGGTAAAGTGAAATTCTTCCATGGGTTCACTGCAACATAATAGTTGAATTACTTCAGGTGGAAGTTTCCGCTTTTGTAAGCGCCTATATAAAAATGATGTTGAAATTAAAGGATCTGAGGTACAGCTTAATATTAATACTTTGGCAAGATTCTCATTTGCTTTTATAATTTTTCTTTTAAAATTTCAATAATTTATATTCGTGAGTGATTTTCGGAAGTGGGTTATATGGGAGCTATGACCAATTATGGGCCGATCATCATGAAATAAGGTCGTGTGATTAACTTCTTTATGAGAGTTGAATTTTATGTGTATACCAACATTTTTAAGAGATATATGTACGTTAAAGTGATTTTCGGGAGCGGGAGCTATGACCAATTAAGGACCGATCCTCATAAAATTAGGTGACATGAATTCTGTATATATAAAACTTATTTGGAACAAATAATGTAGATACCTATATAAATTAAACATTTATGACCGATAAAGTCCAATTACGGGAAGACATTTTTATGGGGACTAGGTGGTATAATGGACCAATTTCAGTCAATTTAAATAAACTGCGTCCTTGGGCAGAAAAAATTATATGTACCATATTAAGGTGGGTCTTAGACTAATATTCTTGGACATTACAAACATCTGCACACAAGCATTATACCCTCCTCACTATGGTGGTGTAGGGTAGAAAAAATGTATTGTTTGCGTTATATGCTTCTCCACTTCATCTGAAAATATATTAACTTCAATTTTGTCAACTACATGTTTGAAAATGAGACAAAATTTTCTTTTTTTTAATTTTCGTTAAGCCAAATTTCAAACAATAACCTAAAAAAGATAGTATTATTCGAAAACGTCTAAAATGGCTATTATATGTAAATAAAAATTGGTTTATAACATTTTAATATATTCATTTCTGATTTCATTTAATCTGCCGAACTTTGCCGAAATTTTAAAAGCTTCCACGTAGTTAAATTTTGAAAGCAATCGCAGCACTTTTAAGGTTATGTTAAAAACGTTTTTAACAAAAAACATTACTTATTTACTTAGTTTATTGTTCTCCATTTTCAATTTCTTGTTTATAACTCTCGAAATTATTTAAACATGCAATTGAAAATTTGAAGGCAATACAGTAGCCCGTTTCTGTATTTCTCGAATCGAAAAACTTTCCGCATGAAACAATTGAATTGCAACAAAACAGTGTAAAATGAAATAACATATGTTTTTTCTCGCACAAATGTTTCTTTATCTTGAATTTGCGAGAATTATCTGTCATTTAAATAATTTTCCAGCAATTATTGGAAGGATGTGAGAAAAAGTGTTTCTGTAACAATATTTTGCGAAAAGTTTCTCACAAGAACTGTCAAAACAAGTCATATTTGAAATTGGTGTGATAAAAACTAAATTTTAAAAAATATAGATATTTTTAACTTCGTATGTATAAATATGGAACCCAAATCAGCCAAAAATGTAAGTAGCACAGAGTTTGAATAAAATAAATATATATACACATATAAGTACACGAAAATATTTTTTTAAATTCAGCAGTTATAAGCGCCACACTATACTTTTTGTTTTATATTTAAATGATGGCAATCAATAAAACACAATTGTTATATTTTGGCATTTTAAATTTGTTTAGCCTTTCACTGTTTTGGATTTAATATAATTTCTTTCTTTCGTTGACGTTTGTCTTGCATTTGACACTTAATTACTGAAAATATTCCAGTAAGAACATAATCTGTGTTGTCTGTTTTCGCATTCAAATACAGAAACACTTTTTTCTCGCACATCGAGAAACGATGGAATTTTTTGTTTCACACTTCATGTGAGAAGTTTTCCGATGCGAGAAATACAGAAACGAGCTACAGGCTTTTCAACACAATTTATTAAGTAATTACGATGCAATGTCTTTGACTGCGTGTTGTCAAATGGAACTTAATATTTACCAAAAATCGTACACCATCGTAGTCAAATTTTATTCATTAGTTTTAGAAAGTTGATGTTTTGGAAATATTTTAAAATGCTATTTTTATATTGTGTGTGCTATTACCTATCAGAAAATTGGGTATAATTTTAATTGCCCTTATTCACAAATAAAAAAATTGGGTAAGACTGTCAGTGCCCAGAATATCAACGCTTCATTTAAAATCGTAAAGGCACTAAAAAATAGCAAATGATACCCTACAAAGTATTAGGATTATTTAATATTAACATTTTTTTTTAATTTTTAAAGTTTTAATTATAATTTAATATAATTGTACGAATTTAAGTGAAATATGAATTTTGTGATGTTCTTTAATTTTCATCAATATTTTTTTAACGAATTGAGGTTTTGTTAACTTTTTTGTTGACATACATATTTTTTGTTCCAATTAATAAAATGACTTTTAATTTTTTATATAATCACCTATTATTGCCTGTATAATTCCAAAATATTTAAAAAAAAATATGTTGTACGATTTTGAGTGACACTCACTGTAATTTGAGTATTGTTTACAAAATGGTATTAAAAAAAGAGCAATATTTGCATTTGAAAAATTGGACTTTAGCACAGTTTTGGTAGCCGTTTAACCTATAGTGCAATGTTTATTAAGGGCCGCCCTAATGTCTTATATCAAAGACAATTTATGACAAGATGAGCGACAATGTCTTGAATGTTAATGAAAAGTTGAGCGACATTGTCTTGTATGTGGTCTTCTGTTAACTTATAGCCGAACTTTTCATTGTTATTGTGTACAGCGCTGCCAACTTTGACGATTTATCGTCATTTTGACAATTTTTTAAGTCAAATTTATTAAAATGACGATTGACGATTTTTCATTTTTCCCGCGAACAAATATGACGATTTTTTAAAAGCAAAACATATGGTAACCTTTTTTCCTAAAATTCAAATTTTGTAAGTCCCCTTTTGCAATGTACACACAAAAAAATCCATAGGTTATATTTCCTAAGAATATAATATAAATTTAACTAAGCGCAAGGGTAGAATGGCATTTACAAAGTTTCTTAGTTAATATAACTAAAATTTTAGATAATTTCATACATACCCTTTTGCACCAAAAATATTTTCAATTGACAATAAAATAAACAAAAACAACATCGAAAAAGATACCAAACATCAAATAACTAATTCCAATATTTATATTAACATAGTTTTTAGGTAAAGTGTATTGTTTGAATTACCTATTGGCATAGATAATAAAACTTAAGGCCCAACTATAATATGCATAAGTTAGCTTAAGTTAATGTCAAAACCGAACGAAAAGTCTGTCAAATGCTTAAGAAAATCCGAAGAAACTTTTAGGTGGCCATAATGTACTTACGTGCATTCAAAACAATTTAGCCCCATTTGCACATTTATGTGCAACACGTAATTAAAAAAATACGTATTTCTTATTATTTTATGAAAATAAATTAATTCTCTTCATCCTTTTCTGCTGTTTGTTTGTATAAAACAAACAAACAGCTGATTCCGTACGGAATGTGCGACCAGTTGACGAAAAGTTGACGAAACTTGACGAAACTCTCTTAAGTACATTATAGTTTGTCACATACTTTTATATGTATTCGCACAGTTGCTTAAGCTGACTTATATTTTAGTTGGGCCTTTAGTTTTTAGTTTTCATATAAAAAGAAATTAACTATTTAAGCTTAGTTAATATAGCCTCGATTATTATTTTGTGTGTACAAATTGAAAGGCAGACAGCGTCCAATTTTATATTGAATTGGTTTCACAAATTTTAAAACATTTTGATTTTGGCGATAAACTTTTATAAGGATTAACTCCATTGAACAAAAAAATGATTCAATTTTACAATTGGCCAAAGTTATTCCAAATTTATTAAATGGAAAAGAATATCAAGAACTTGATAATGAAGTTCGAGAATTACGTAATATGAAATTCACCGAACTCGAAACATTGGAAAAATGTTTCTAATTTAAAGAGAATCAATAATGCAAAGGCCTTCCCAATTTTAACACAATTTGTTTCGAGTTTAATGGCACTACCACATTCGTCGGACAACGTTGAAAGAATTTTTAATACTGTAAATTTAAATAAAACAAAAATAAGTTAAATAATTCTCAGTGTTTTAATATAGCAATTAAAAATGACTTATTAAAAAAATGTCACACAGAAATCTACCAGAGTAAAGTCACATAATACCAAAATTAAATTATTTTTTTTTATTAAATAATAACTTTATTAACAAGTAAATAAAAAAAAAATATTTAAAAAGTTAATAAAAAAATGTTTTTGGTATTTTTAACGTATTTTTGTCTTGAAGATTTTTTCTTTTTAACTTGACGATTTTGACGATTTTTTTTTTGTAAATTGACGATTTCTCCAAAAAAAAAAGTTGGCAGCACTGATTGTGTAAACGACAAATTGAGCGACATTGTCTCTATTTTAGTCGTCCACGATTTTCGCGACATTTGTATGAAAAAGTCTTTGACGATTTGTTCTGGCTGTCGCTCATATGTCGTCTACGAATATACATACATACATACATTGTCTTGCACCTATAGGTGATATATCATTGAGGATGGCTTGAAGACGTGGCCAACTGGTTTATAAAGTGTAATTTAAGTTTGCGTGTGAGTATTAAAAACACATAGTGACTATTTAAATTGTTGTTGTTGTACATTTGAATAAATAAAGAGTTGTTACAATTTTAAACTACTAAACTGCATTTTATTTGCAATCAAAAGTAACGTAACAATATATTACAAAACGACAATATTGTTACGTTTTAACCTTTTCAAAACGCTGGTTTATTTCCTTTAAATAAACCGGATACTTTTGATTGCAAATAAAAACCGTTTAGTAGTTTGAAAATTGTAACAACTCTTTATTTATTTAAAATGTACAACAACAGAATTAAATAGTCACTCAATGTTTTTTTTATACACGTTTATAAATTCTCAGAAATACAGACACTTTATAATGTATACGAATTCACTTGAAAAATACAGCACACTTTAAGGCACTCAGTTGATGTTTATTCAAATAGCGTCTCTGATAAACTGACTCACGACTGCAACCTCTGCCACTATTTATAACACTGCATAACCATCAAGAAAGCTCTATTTCTACAATGTTCTTTAACTGAATATTCGAATTCACACAGATATGTTACAGTTTGCTATTTATTTGAAAGCATTATGCTACTTTTAAATCAGCCCTTAAAATCGTTATATTTGAATTCAAGTACAATTTCGTAACACTGCCCCCGCTTAAGCCTGTTCGTCACGAATAGGCATAGATTCACTTCTCCCATAGGCAGCTAGTCGTTTCAGATGTTCAACTTTAATTCCCGATATCGGTCTTCCACATTTCCGTATTCTATAAACCATGTCGTCCAATTTCTTAACTGCCCTGCAGTGATTCCTTAATTTGGATGACAAACCTTATTACGTTGTGAGCTATATCTGGTTTTCATTTGGTCATTTGTCATTTTAATTCGTCTCCGAACTAGTTCATGCATTTCTTTTTCTGCTGAAGCACATTCACCCATCTTGGAACCCGGCCTGAGGTTCACAGACCAATGCGGGACATACCAAGCACTCCAACGGGAACCATTCTGTCGTTGCACTGTTCAACGAGGGCCTCCATTGTGACATGGCCATTTCTCACATCCGCTGGTTCCAACACCAACAAACCATTGTCTATACAATCCTCCACTTCCTCACGGGCCCATACCAAATCCTCTGACTGCGGTGGCAACCTTTTGTGCTCAACAAAAACTAACTTTCTTACTTGAGACTTGCTTTTATATCCGACGTCAAGGGGTATTTTATTTAACATTTCGCCAATTCATGACTTTTTGTCCCATATTTAAAGTAATGCTGTGACTAATCATGAAGTCTGCACCAATGATTACTTCGTACACAATATCGGCAACAACAAAGACATGATTTACGCTAATACCACCAATAGTTAGTTTCACATTAACTTTACCATGGACAGCGGTAGGCTCTCCAGTAGCGGTTCCATCGATTTCTTTACTAAATCTGTTCTGATGATAGACTGCGACGCTCCCGTGTCCATAGTAAGGATGTGCTTCCGACCGTTGATGTACCCACTAGCAGTAAGATTGTTATTTTCCTGCTACAGTACTGATATGGAGATGGTAGGGCCATCAGGTGTGGGTGTCAGATCCAGTCCCTCAGTGCTAGCTCGCTTTAAAGGTGGCTACTGTAATGCTTGATGATTCGCCAGCTGGTTATTTCTTGATGGTGAAACATATCTGATTCGCTTTCTTGGTGCTCTGCAGTTTCGCTGAATGTGACCCATTTTTCCGCAGTTATAACATTTAACTTTGTCTTTAGTTTGTCGCTTACTTAAAGCCTTTAAAATTGCCTCTTTTAATTCCTTTAATTCGTTGACCATACTTCTATCATTTTCAGCGACAACCACGATTTTCCGCACATTACACATCTGAGGCTTTGAAATTATCTTAGCTGTTTCTTGTACCAGCGCGAATGAGACGGTTTCAAAGAATGATGACTTTGGTGTGGCACATACCGCATATGTGCCAAATGCTCCAAAATCGGATGGTTCTCCCCTGGATAAATAAGCTGTAGCAAACGCTCGATTTCCATCGCAAAATTTTTTAGCGTCTCATTGGCATTCTGCACTCTACCACGCAATTCCATTCGGTATAATTTTTTTTTATGTTCGCCACCGTACTTACGTTGTAGCGCCTCCATTATGTCATCATAACAATTTATGTTGCTCATGCCAATATCAATTCTATAGCTTTTTCTTCATTGTTCAACATGTTTCTAATGGCAACTGTATCAAACTGGAACTTGAAAACATTAAATGGTGTGCTGCCATCAAAACTAGGGGCTTTTATTCTGCTAGATGCTTCTGAAATAACTCGCACCGGTCCATCTTGGCATTGAAGATTATTAACCTTTATTTCTAGGTCATGCAGTTTTTGATATCCACTCTGCTGTTAATAACCTCAGACATTTCCTGAATTTCCTCGAGAGGATTCTTGAAGTTCGCTTCCATTTCAGCTAAGTGTTTGATAGCTTCTTTGACTTCAGCTTTAACCTCAGCACAAAGTTTCTCGTTGTCGACAAGAAGTTTCTCATTGTTGACTCTAGATGTTTCTTGAACTTCAGCTAACAGCTTCTCGTTGTTTACTTGAGTAGTTTCTAAGATGGTTCTAGAATTTTCGTTCAATTTCGCTTCCGGGTTCTCGTTGTTTAATTTAGAAGTTTCTTGAACTTCGGCTTTAACTTCAGCAAGTTTCTCATTTGTTTCTTTGAATTTTTCCAATTTGTAACAACTCTTTATTTATTTGAAATGTCCAACAGAATTAAATAGACACTCAATGTTTTTTTTATACTCGTTTATAAATTCGCAGAAATACAGACACATTTTATAATGTACACGAATTCACCTGAAAAAGACAGCACACTTTAAGGCACTCAGTTGATGTTTATTCGAAAAGCGTCTCTGATAAACTCACTAACGACTGCAACCTCTGCCACTATTTATAACACTGCCATCTGCACTCTAGATTGCTCTTTAACTGTCTAGAGCTTTCTAATACATACGCCATCTGTGGTGTACTTTCTACAATGTTCTTTAACTGAATATACGGTCGCAGCAAACAGCGTTGCCATACTTACGATCAATGGTAAACTGAAAGCTTTTACTCAATATTAATAATGCCCACAGATATGTTACAGTTTGCTATTACAGCACTGCTATTTGAAAGCATTATGCTACTTTTAAATCAGCCGTTAAAATCGTTATATTTGAATTCAAGTACAATTTCGTAACAATATAAATGGTGCTAACTTTAATGTTTTCCAGTATGAAATAAATCATTAAATATTATTTAAGTTATTTTTTAAATCTAATAAATCAAAAGTAGACTAAAGGGTTGAAAAATGTGAGGTCAAAATTGAACAAAATTGTGAACATTTTTCAAAATGACTTAAGGCTTTTATAGATGGCAATACTGAATATTAATACTTTTTTAATACAAATTTAAAATATTATTAAAATTATCCAGTTTGTCAAGAAATCATTTTGAAAAATACATTTCATGTTTACACGGCATTGTTGATGTTTTTCTGCAATTTTATTTATTTTTTATATTTTCTTCACCTTAATTGTTTGTCTTATTTGTATTTATAAATACATACGCAACACATCGATGGCTTAATATAAAAAGGCCATAATTCGTGTTTTTTTGTAAGTCCAGATTTTCATTTATTTCGATAAATTTCGAATAAATCATATATCATAAATATTTTAATGTTTGTTTCCTATAAAAATCAAATTTTGATCAGCACTATTGAAATAGACAATTTTATTTATGGTTTTAGAAAGTTGGGGTCATTTTAACCCCAAGTGCTATTAAGGGTTAATTTTAATTTTTCCACTCTTTTTGTAAATACTACACTTTGTGTTATATTTGTCATAAGTTTCATCAAAGTCGGCCCAAAAATATATAACGTTTTGGTATCTTTCTATGAGAAATTCCAAATATTGAAAAATATGACCTGCAAGTAACAGTTGCAAAAACTCAACACAATCATACTTTTGCACTAACACAATTGTGTAAATTTACACATGCATAGTGATTGGGTTAGTGCAAATCATAGATGGGGGTAGAGCACTAATTTTGCAGTTTGCACTAATACTTAGTGATAGTCCAAAATTAGTGCAATCATTTTGTTCATATTTAGTGCTGAGTTGAAAATTAGCAGCCTCACTAAACATTAGTGATAGTGAGTTAAAAAATTTTTGAATTTGGATTCAACAATTTCATGACCACTCATTTTTGAAAATTTAGTGATAGTATGTAAGAAGCTTTTTTTTGATTGCAGGTTAAAATGTTTTACTAATTAATTGTAGTGCAGATTTTCGTACTAAATCTTCGTTTAGTGATAGTGAAAAAATTATCACTATCACTATTTTTTTTAGTGCTAGTTAAGAAATTAAGCTGATAAAAAATAGTGCAAACTAAATTTTTATCAGCTGATTTAAATCAACATTTAGTGCACTACCCCCAACTATGGTGCAAATGTATGAATGTGTTCAGTTACTTGCATGTATAAACGCAACGTAAGGGTTGGCGTTTTCCTATTTTAGTAAAGCTTTCAGACTATATTTAAAATTACATGAACTCATGGAGGATTTAGCAACAATCAGCTTTTGTCGACGAGGGAAAGTGCTTCAAGTGACGAAATGCATTCATTGGCGAGAAAATGTATTATGCTCTTACGTGTTAACAAAAGACAATTCCAAATTCTTGTAAACATGTTTTCGAATGATATATTTTTTTACGGAACAAGTTCGAATTTGCAAATACCCGTGGATTTGCAACGAGCAATCGTGTTGTACCGCCTAGGCTCGTCGGGAGTAAGTGCTTCAGTACGAAAAATCGCAACTATATTTGGAGTGAACTTCATGGTGGAACTTCATTCGTTGGCCCAATGAGGCCGACCGTCGACAACTTGTTGCTCAGACATTTGGCGAGTTACCGTTTTGTATCGAATACATTGATGGAAGTGATATTAAGTTAGCCGAAAAACCCAACAACACTCATGAAGTATATTTCTCCCGTCAACGAATTTATTCCTTTATGTTACAGGACCATATGCTACACATATTACATGATGATTCTACCACGATTCAAAAGTTTTAAAAAAATCACATATAGCAACAAACACTTATTTGGTGGGTAAGAATGGATTGCAGGAGATTCTGCATACCTGTTGTCAAAACACTTAATAACGCCATATCGCAGAAACTTTCCATTAATGGATATTGAACGACAAACTGAACATTTCTATTATGTTATTATAAGACAAGTCCAGTATAATTTAATATTTAAATAAAAAACTATTAAATTAATTATTTTAATAGGTTCTAGTTTTACGGTACTAAATTCCCAATTAAAATATTATTAATAAATTCACTGAAATTTAGTTTTATTCCCTCTAGAGAGTTAAAGAAGTTAAAATACTATTAAAAGTTAACATATTTTGTTTGCATCTTAAACATATTTTGACTATGCGTATAGAATCTTAACATTTAATGGTTGTACATAATAATAATATGTTTACCTATTTATCATTATTTAGTTGTCCGAACCATTCGTTGAACCATATTCATATTTATAACATTTAATGGTTGTATATAAACGTTTACAGTAACTAAAATATTGTTGAAATTAAATTTAAAAAAAAACAATTATATGTTTACTACAACAATATATTGTTAAAACGAACATAGTACAGTTGTCGTAACCATGTCGAACCATGTTTTTTCTCTGCGTTTATCATCGATATGTAAAATGTTTCACAAAAAGAAAAAAACAACTCATGTATCTCTACTTGTCTATGCGCCTGAATATATGTAGTTGCGTACCTTCTTTACATCATCCTCTGTCGATTTCATTACTTCGTTTTCTCTTTTACGTTTGCGATTTAGAAAGTTTACCAGAGATGGCGTGTGTGTTCAAAAGCTCAAGAATATACTAGCTTTGACAGTTAAAGAACAATCTAGAGTGCAGATGGCAGTGATATAAATAGTGGCAGAGGTTGGAGTCGTGAGTTAGTTTATCAGAGACGCTATTCGAATAAACATCAACTGAGTGCCTTAAAGTGTCCTGTATTTTTCAAGTGAATTCGTGTTCATTATAAAGTGTATCTGTATTTCTGCGAATTTATAAACGTGTATAAATGAAAAAAACACTGAGTGACTATTTAATTCTATTGTTGTACATTTTAAATAAATAAAGAGTTGTTACAATTTTCAAACTACAAAAAGGCTTTTATTTGCAATAAAAATAAAAAAAATCCGGTTTATTTAAAGGAAATAAACCAACGTTTTGAAAAGGTTAAAACGTAACAATATATTTTTTATTATTTTAAAACACAAAACAGTTGTAAATAGCAGAGCTACCAATAGAAAAACCTTAATGCAGACAATTATTTTGTTGGCATGGATCATTTTAAAAAAGAAGGTTTTGCCAATAATCTACAATATGAAATGGGTAAGTAATTTAGAATGAAAAATATATATGTATATGGGGGATTTCATGTCAAGTGAACCAACTTTTGAAATCGATGTCTTCCGATCGGGATGAAATTTGCACCAAGGTTAGCTCTATTGGATAGTAACTCAGACACAATTTTTCAACAACATCGGTCGAGAACTCTCTGAGTTATAGGGGGTAAAATTTTGACAATTTGGTCAAACAGGGGTTTTTTCTTATCCATGTAACTTATTACCTATTGTTCTTAGCAAAATGTGTTCCAAATAGTATAGATAGCTATTTCTTCGATCTTTCGAAAAAAAATATTTAAAAAAAAAAATAAAAAATTTTTAATATTTTTTTTCCGAAATCAAAAACTTTTTTGACTTTTTTTTAAAATACGCTATTTTATTTTTTTTTTTCTTAAAATAAAGTTTAGATATTTTCCTTGAACACCTACTTGGTCGCTTAGTGGGATGCGAGTGGGATATCTATCAAAATAAATATTTTGTAACTCAAAACATAAAATTTTTGACTTTTTTTGCAAAATCAAAAACTTTGTTGACTTTTTTTTTTCAAAATGGACCCTTTTTTAATCTTTTTTTTTAGGTCAAACAAAAGCTTAGATATTATCCTTGAAGACCCTTTTGGTCGCTTAGTGGGATGCGAGTGGGATATCTATCAAAATAAATATTTTTTAACTCAAGACTTACAATTTTTGACTTTTTTTTTTGCAAATACGATTTTTTTTTCCAAATTTTTTTTTTAAAATTTTTTTTGTAGTCAAAAGAAAGCTTAGGTCCATTCCTTTAAGATATTTTTAGTCCCTTAGTGGGATGCGAGTAGGATATCTATCAAAATAAATATTTTGTAACGCAAGACATACAATTTTTTAATTTTTTTTTGCAAAATCAAAATTTTTTTCCAATATGGGCCCTTTTTTAATTTTTTTTTTTTGCTCAAAAGAAAGCCTAGGTCCATTCCTTTAAGATATTTTTAATCCCTTAGTGGGATGCGAGTGGGATATCTATCAAAATAAATATTTTGTAACGCAAGACATACAATTTTTTTAATTTTTTTTTGCAAAATCGAAATTTTTTTCCAATATGGGACTTTTTTTTAAAAATTTTTTTTGCTCAAAAGAAAGCTTAGGTCTTTTCCTTTAAGACCTATTTTGTCACTTAGGAAGATGTGAGTAGGATATCTATTAAAATAAAAATGTAACTCAAGACATTCAATTATTGACTTTTTTTTTGCAAATTCGAATTTTTTTTCAAAATGGGCCCTTTTTTAAAAATTTTTTTTTAGTCAAAAGAAAGCTTAGGTCCATTTCTTTAAGATATTTTAGGTCCCTTAGTGGGATACGAGTGGGATATCTATCAAAATAAATATTTTGTAACTCAAGATATACAATTTTTGATTTTTTGGCAAAATCAAAAACTTTTTTGACTTTTTTTTAAAATGGGCCCTTTTTGTAATTTTTTTTTTTTGCTATAAAGAAAGCTTAGGACTATTCCTTTAAGATGGTTTTGATCGCTTAGTGGGATGCGAGTGGGATATATATCAAAATAAATGTTTTGTAACTCAAGACATACAATTTTTGTGTTAAAACATTTATTTTGATAGATATCCCACTCGCATCCCACTAAGGGACTAAAAATATCTTAAAGGAATGGACCTAGGCTTTCTTTTGAGCAAAAAAAAAAATTAAAAAAGGGCCCATATTGGAAAAAAATTTTGATTTTGCAAAAAAAAATTAAAAAATTGTATGTCTTGCGTTACAAAATATTTATTTTGATAGATATCCTACTCGCATCCCACTAAGGGACTAAAAATATCTTAAAGGAATGGACCTAAGCTTTCTTTTGACTACAAAAAAAATTTTAAAAAAAGGGCCCATTTGGAAAAAAAAATCGTATTTGCAAAAAAAAAAGTCAAAAATTGTAAGTCTTGAGTTAAAAAATATTTATTTTGATAGATATCCCACTCGCATCCCACTAAGCGACCAAAAGGGTCTTCAAGGATAATATCTAAGCTTTTGTTTGACCTAAAAAAAAAGATTAAAAAAGGGTCCATTTTGAAAAAAAAAAGTCAACAAAGTTTTTGATTTTGCAAAAAAAGTCTAAAATTTTATGTTTTGAGTTACAAAATATTTATTTTGATAGATATCCCACTCGCATCCCACTAAGCGACCAAGTAGGTGTTCAAGGAAAATATCTAAACTTTATTTTAAGAAAAAAAAAAAATAAAAAAAATAGCGTATTTTAAAAAAAAGTCAAAAAAGTTTTTGATTTCGGAAAAAAAATATTAAAAATTTTTTATTTTTTTTTTTAAATATTTTTTTTCGAAAGATCGAAGAAATAGCTATCTATACTATTTGGAACACATTTTGCTAAGAACAATAGGTAATAAGTTACATGGATAAGAAAAAACCCCTGTTTGACCAAATTGTCAAAATTTTACCCCCTATAACTCAGAGAGTTCTCGACCGATGTTGTTGAAAAATTGTGTCTGAGTTACTATCCAATAGAGCTAACCTTGGTGCAAATTTCATCCCGATCGGAAGACATCGATTTCAAAAGTTGGTTCACTTGACATGAAATCCCCCATATGTTTATCTTCCCTTTACAGTCCATCGAAAATATAAATACATACATATGATATTGGAAATACCTATGTAATAGAAAATCAGCCGCCAGAAGAGCAAACTTTGGAAATTTCCTCCTTGGATGTGGATGATCAAAGTCTAAAAGTGTAAGCAAGCTTATTAAATATTGTTAATTCGTTGCTTAATTAATATAAATATTTGTTTTTCACAGGAAAAGTTTAGAGGACGAAATCCTCATTCTGAAAAAGGAAAAAAGTAAGTCTGACGCAGAATTAAAAATTCTAAATGAGAAAATGGAAAAAAGCACAAATGCGAAAAGAATGAAATGGAGAAATGTTTAGCTAAAGCTAGATTAGAGCTTACGTGCATTGAGGAAAAGCTTCAAATCATTTTTACTACAGGGCAAATAAAAAAACTGAAAAATGGCATAAAACAGCAAACATGGTCGGAAGATGATATAGCGCACTCTATTACCCTATACGCTGTAAGCCCGAAAATATACAAATTTTTGTACAAAAACCAGTTTCCTCTTCCAGCTGTCCGTACTCTCCAAAGCTAGAAATCACCAGAATCACAAACATATATTTGTTTACTGTAACCATATATATGGTTGATACAATCATGTGAACCGTAAATTAACCATATTATGGTTACCACAATCATGTAAATGGTTACTGTGACTATAATATAGTTAAAAAACTTGTAACAATATTGAAATGGTTACAGTAACCATGCCCAACTATATTTTTTCTCTGCGTGTAGATGCGAAAAATTGGACAGAATGCCACAAACTTTTTAAAACAGTTAAGTTAACAATTTATATACTATTTCCCAATTTTACAGCCTCATATTATTACAGACAAATGATTGGTTCGATATCATGAACGTAAAAGTTCTTAAAGATGACTCAAGGACTAGAGGTCATGGTTACGGCCTAGCCTTAGAAGAGCAAGACAAAATTCTCGATATAGGAAGACGAAGTTTGTTGTATAATACCCCATTTACACTACAACGAAATCTAGTACTTATAAGATTTCGAGCCAAATCTAGTTGATTTTAACTAGATTTCCCATACAAAACAGTATCTACTTATTTAGTTGATTTCGGCAAAATCTACTCAAAGTCTAGTAAAAATAGAAATGCAACTATGTGTTTTGCCAAATAGTACTTAAAATACGCTGGAAAAAATGACATTTCAATTTAAAGCGCACCATACACTATCAAAATACTCATCAAGCACTATGGTAGTATTAGTGAAAATGTGTTTGTATGTGTGACACCGACAACGCTTGATTTAAAATCAAAAACATTTTGATTTTTAGCATGCTTGATGTCACTTTTTGATAGTGTATGGTGTTTTCTCATCAATCACGAAGTCATTTACAAAAATATTTCAAGGCGTGAGGTTGATGAGCGTGTCGGATGAAGAGAATAATTTTTTATATTACATATTTCGCTTATTATTTTGGTTTTTTTCTTTATTCTCAACATGTTCTCGTTATTGCAATTAAAGTTGCATACGATATTGACATTTTTAAATACATTTTAGTGCAAATAAAAATTAAATATAATTCCCGCTATTGGTGTTAACACCACAAAATCGAAAATAAAATGCAGTTTGACGAGTCATCAATCAAGTGGTCATCAAAGCATCAAATTACACGTACACGAAAGTGACATCAAGCATTTTGATAGTGTATGGTGCCCTTAAAAATAAAACAAATAAGATAAGTGCGGAAATTTTTTTTTTATTTAAATTATAAAATAAATTGAATAAAATAAATGGCAGAAGAAATAATTGGTAATAAAAGGTAATCTAACTTTTAAATGCATATTTCTTAATAATATCATATGTATATTACTCTTAATTTATAGAAAACGGACGGACACACTGTGCTTTGTTTTCATATAGGCAATGGACAAAAATAGACGGAGCTATTACAGACGAATAAAAATTAGTAGAATATTACCTTTTGGTTAGATTAAGAAAAAGTATAATTCTTGAAAAAATCCGTGAAAGGACACGGGTACCTCCCATATATCCTGAACATATAATTTTGAATAAAAATCACAGTTATACTCCTAACATTTTAAAATTTGGTTACAATCATTTTAATAAAGTTATTGTTGTTTGTGAACATATATACATACTTTTCCTTAAAAAACCTATAAACCTGAATAAAATTATTAATTTTCAGAAATTATTGTTCTCTTATAATATTAGATGCAATATTATGAAAATTTCATTGGAAGGATATTCATAATACCAAGACATCAAGATTTCAATATCCTGTATAATACTATGTTCACATTTGCAGAGTTAATCATCTCAAACGTGATTAAGCTCTAATCACTTCAAAATCGAGATGATTATCCATACATTTAAATGATTTGTTAATCACTTCAAATTGACATGATTAAATCTTAATCACTTCATTAATCACGTTGGATCAACTGAACATACCTCAAACTGATGATGATGTAGCATCGGCCACCTTTTAGTGTAGTACCGATAAATGAATTTTGACAGAAGTTTTTTTTTTTCTTTTAAAAACCTTAAATAATTCATCAATGTTCACAATTTCATTATTAAAATGTTTAAAATAATTTGCTGATATCTTTAATAAAGTATTTATTTCCATATTAAATGCCTTAAAGAAATATAAATTTGTTTGTTGTTTTTTTATTTGTCAACTTAATCATTTTAGTGTCAACTTAATCATCTCATATGTTTAATCAAAATTTTGCTTAAACGCGTTTAAAAGTGTGAACATAGCATAACATCTAATTTCTCGTTTTTTATTTTGGAACCAAGCATTAATTTAGTTATTAACATTTCAATTTTAGCAAGGATTTACATAACTGTCATGTATCCTTATTTAAAAAAATAGTGAAATATTGTATACACACAGAAAAAAGATCGATCGGAAATCAGTTGTAATTATAAATATGTAATAAGCATGACAGAAACTCGATTGTAATTATTAAAATTCTATATACTTAAACGATTTCTAATGGTTAGAATAATAAAACCTCAATAACAATCGAACTGAGGTTCCAGCAACCGTAAAAGTTATTAATTGATGCGGTTTGCGTCTTTACTAACTTTCATTTAAGGTTTTTGGATATAGTAATTGATAATTGGTTATTCTAATATAAAATAATTTCAATTCGGTGTTCACAATAAATAGTAGTTTTAGATTTTTTGACATTTTTCAAAAAAATAACTTCAAAATAATAAAAAAAATTCAAAGACATACACAATATACAGAAAAGATGTTTCGTAATGAACATTAAACGGCTGTAGGTAGTGCTTTGGACAATTGGACATTTGATGGCGTTACTTGTAAGAAAATGTATGTAAGTAACATCCATTAAAAAATATTTGCACTAAATATATTTTTTAAATATGTGTATTTATATGTAGGTGGCCCAGTAGCAATTCTGGTTCTCATCCACTATTAGAATGATCATGTATGTAATAACTGTTAGACAAATACAAGATTCCATGATAAGCTTAACATTTATCTGATGTGCTGCCTGATATAATTAAACATACATATATCTCCAGTTTTTCCAGTCAAGCCAACATTTATTCTGCCACCACCTAAGTTTACGGACTAATTTCAGATTCAAGACATATTTAATCTTTCTATTTTGTTCTGTATCATTTTCCTTGCTAAATAAAATGAAAAAATATATCTTGTTGAATATTATTAAAAAAAAACAAAAAATGTTACTCTAACTTCCAATATTGGTGCCTTTCACCGAATTAATTTTTTAAAACAGTTGTGAGTACCATTAATTCAGCAAAGGAATATTGTGTATACTAATATATTCAGTAATTCCAACCGAATAGAACGATAGTACATGCAACCGACAAAATTCGATTGGCGCCAAATTCAGTTGTGAATACGAATCTGTTTTCTGTGTGTATATTTTCTAAATTCAGAGGGACGGATGGACGGACATTTTCAAATGTTCATAGACTTATGGTTCAGCTGTAATATTAGAAACTGGATGTTGGATTATACTTTAAGTGTTCCTAATATCAGCAGAAGCTCATATTACTATCTCAACCTAAAGGCTTCATTAGTCTTTACTTTCCGTTGCTGTTGCGTTCTGTTCCGTTCTGGATTATACTTATGGCAGTTAGTTGATCTGTGACAAAATATATAATTTTTCTTTTCTTTTGACACATAATTCCTCATTAAAACACATTAACTTACCTTAAATGGGAATTTCCTTTGATATTTTCGACCAGACGGTCGCTCGTTTTTTCCAAATTTCTATTAAATTTCAAAAAATCAATAACAAATAATTTTTTCTTTATTTGAAAAGCCGCTGTCACTTACAATTACGTAGACAATTTTTGTTTTTAACAGGTTCGTCCGGAACAGCACAGAAAAACTAACTACTTATACATGTTTTTCATGTACAAAAGAGAAACAGCTGATTCGGAACGTAACAGAAAGTAAAGACTAATTCTGCCTTAAGGATATGTAGGTTATATTCAATTATTGATTTACTTACAATTACGGTAAAAATGTATTATTTATGGGTGCCATCAAAAACTAATATATTTTAAAGTTCTAGTGAAAACGGACAAATAATGACTTCACATTATAATAAATAAGAGATAGGCATTAGATAAAATTAAAGAAAAATTAAAATTGTATTATTTTATAAAAAACCAAACATCTGGAGCTATTTCCCAAATCCATCAAATTGAAAATTTACAAAATGTTAATTTATACATTTAAACAAAAACAAAATTTTAATAGATTTCATACGAAAGGACAACTAATGATTACACTTTCTTATAGATAATACTTAAGGCTATTCTATAGTAAAACATAATAAAAATAGATTAACATATATTTTACTAATATTCCAACAAAGTTTTACAATTTCAGGCTTACAATAAAAGAAATGTTAATTATTAAAAATTGCGCAGATTAAACAGTTAAACTTTTTTTGACAAAAACAGTAATTTCCCATAATTCCACATTAATATTCTTTCATTTGCTGTCAATCGCAAGTTTATATCTTTTAAAATGAACTTTTAAAAATTATTTTAGTTAACCATAAAAAAAATATATTTTTTTCTCCATAAAATTTATGTTGAAAATATACTAACTTTAGCGACCTCTAGTGACGACAAAAAAGATATTTATAAAAAATCTTTTAATTGTCTATTCAAAAATTTAGTTGTCTATTCAAAAATATAAATTTCATTAACATCAATGACATGATCTTTGTTTTGAATTTTGTCCATTGAACAAAGCACTGTGGGACATACTAAAAGAAAAATAATTGGAAAACGGAAGAGGAATCTTTACTAATAACACTTTGGGGAGACTATATTGATAATATTAGAGGGTGCCGGAAAAACAGCCATGTGTATCAGGATATATCCACTGGGATGAGGAACAATGGCTTTGATTTTAATTCGGAGAAAGTGAGGATTAAAATACACAACCTTACAAATAAATACAGGTATTACAGGATAAATAAATATCTATGGATGTACCTACATATGTAAGCAAACTATTTTTAGAGATGAAAAGCGAAAAGTTGGGCCCTCAGGTGGGTCGCCATCAAGTTGGGCATTCTTTGAGAGAATCAATCTAATTTTGAGAACGTTCAAATCAAACTCCATTGAGTTAATTATGGATGAAAGTATAGGTAAACTACTTTCGCTCAAAACTATTTTTTAATTACGCCTCTTTTGTTAATCTATTTGTAGACACCCCCAGCACATCATCACAAAATTCATTAAATTAAAAAAACTTTCAAATGATTATGCTGGAAAAAATTCAAGAGTCTAATGATATTATAAGGAAAGAGTTAAAAATGCCTCATAACAATAGAAAAAGAAAGAAATGAAATTTTTAAGTCCCATTTAACCAAGTAAAGCAATGCTTTACGGGATTTTTTTTATCTCTAATTAATTCGTTTCTTCTCTGCCAAAAAATATTGAATTTTTGTTTCTTTTATGTTATTATTTTATTAAAGAATATTTATAAGTTATTTTTTATTAAATTAATTTTTGATTAAAAAGTTCGCAATTGCGTTTCTTATTTCTTCAGATTTAGGGTTATAATCATAAGTGAAGTTTTCACAATTCGGCTGATCTCTGGTTGTTTGTTTCACTATTACATTGTCAGGTCTCATTAAATATTTCGTTGTTGTTATTTAAAAAATTGTGCAGGACGCAGCAACCAAGGCGAATTCATACAAGGTGGTGTCAGTTCTACAAAAACAACGATTGGTCTTAACAAATGTCAAAAAACCAAAATGAAAAATTAAACAAATAAGTATTTAAACTTAATATAGTGTAGATAATTGAATAGTGAGGGCTTTACTTATTTATGTAAACAATAAATATTATGTTAATACGATTGGAATATGTAGATATTTAAATATAAAAACAAGCTTTGACAACTGTTAGAACCAAAAAGCGAAAAAAAAAATTATCAGCTGTTTGACTGACTCCACCTTGTATAAATTCGCCTTGGCAGCAACACTTGATTAAATTATTGACGTTCTCAATTTTGTTGTCGATACCCTTACCGAGTCGCCGAAATCTTGATTTTAAATGACCGAATGTATTTTCAACAACCCTACGAGATTTTGATAAATTATAATTAAATATTTTTTGTTTTTCTGATGCATTTACATGAAATGGATAAGGTTTCATCATGCATTCATATAGTCGAAAAGCGGAATCGCCTATTAATAAAACAGGAATTTTCACCCCAAAGAATTGCTTGTTGTTGAAATATTGGATTTTGCCTTTTTTCTGAATTGAGATCTCTCAAATATGGACGAATCATTTCATCGTCCTGGACACTCGATATTAATGTATAAGAATCGATATCTATAGTCAACAACAGCGAGCAAAACAACCACCCCTTGTAATTGAAATAATCACAAGCTTCCGATGCAGGAGGATGAATCTCAAAATGGCATCTATTTTGAAAAAAAATCAAAGAAATAACGCAAAAATTAATATAAAGATTAGATTATGAAAAACATATATACCGATCGCTCCAAATTGTGGAAACCCAATTTGATTAAAACCGTTTACACATTCCAGCTATTGAAGCATATTCAGAAGAAGATTTAGGACAATAAAGGGCTATATCAATACGCTTTTGAAGTGGTATACATTTTCTAAATGTTGTATCAGTTTTGTTCATGGATGTTAGCTTTAAGCATAAAAACTGAAAAGTTTGGCGGCTCATTCTAAAATTTTCTATGAACATATCATATGACATATTAGGAACATCTTCATCCCAGAATTACCCATGACGAACTTGTATTAAAGTGCATATTAATATTTATGTATATATTATTACCTATATATGTATATGCTTACATGTACCCATTCCATTCTGCTATTTAAGGTATTCATAGACTGCAATACTGAGTATTAACACTTTTCAAATCTAAAATATTATTGAAATCATTCGGTATGTCAAGAAATCGTTTCGAAATAACATTTCTTGTTTACACGATATATTTTCTTGATATTTTTGATTGCCTTATTTGTATATATAAGTACATACCCGATACATATGAAATTAAAAAGTGTTTGAATTGTTTTAAACAAATTTGGAATTCCGACTGTAAATCAAAAAAATCATTGGTATTTTTTGAAAATATAATACAAATTTTCTTAGATGGAATTGTATTATGATACTTCAGTTTTTGACAAATATTAATACTCAGTATTGCCGTCTATAAATACCTTTAACAATTGTGTGTAGTAATACATTTGCATTATTTTTTGAAACCTTATATTCAACAAATGCTGACGATTTTTTTTTCGCAACAACATTATTTCTGATTGGATTTTATTTGGTCTTGATGAAAACGATACTAAATGTCCTATATTTTTAATTTTTGTTTGGTATTAAACTAAATTTGGAAATATTTTTATTTTCTTTTAAATTTCAGTCAGCTGTTTTTGTTATTAAAATGAAATCTTGCTACTGTCAAATAAATCCAGTGTAAACGATCTAGATTTTGAGCAAGATTTGAAATCTAAACTACTAGATTTCGATGTAGTGTAAATGGGGTATAAAAGTATAAATGTAACAGATGAAGCCTGTATTATCATAAAACGCATATATTTAAGGGTATTTTACAATCAAATAACGCTGTCAAAGGTCTATATGCTGATTTAAAGGAGTGATATAATCTCAAATATGTTCTTACATATCGTCTTAATCAAGACGTATTAGAAAATTTGTCGGAGTTATTTGCACTAAAGGTGGTCTGCATGACCATCCTGATCAGCAGGAATTTAAATATCGCTTAAGCTTGGCCGCAATAATGGATTAATATCAGACGCAGCAAATGTTGAGGTAGACGACACCCCTAACCTTGAAGCATCTGGCAAATCTCTTACTGGTAATTAAAAATGAAGAACAAAATTGTTTAATATTTTAATGATTTTTAAATTTTTGCAGGCATTATATTAACCAACATTAAATTTAATGATACGGCCCTATGCTCTTTATAGGAACAACAGGAATTAATATATATATAATTTAATGATGACACGGCTCCATCAGATGAGCCAGAAATTGAGGATTTACCCTAAGATGGTCATTATTCTGTTCTATGAACATTATTCTATTCATAGAACTGTATGTATACGTGAACTCCCTACCTTCCTAACCCCCATTAACACGAAGTCTGGTTAGGCCTTAACTAATAGTTATACAGTCGGTTAAAATTATTTTTGTATGATAACTGTCAGTATAACTATTAGTTAAAACATAACCAGACTTCGTGTTACTGGTGTAACTTTCTTATTTAAAAAGTTATTAATTAAAAACATATTGACTTAAGTCCTAAGGAAGACTATTGCATTTACAATAAGCGCATAAATATACTTAAGAAAACGTTCAATTATATTTTATTTTGTTTAAATAGCTTATTATGACTTTAGCTGTTATTATATATTTTTCACGAAATAAATTTTCATAAATAAGAGTGCTGTTATAAGAGCCAAACTAAAGATAAGCGATTATTGCAAATTGGCTTAATTACTTGACATGTCATTTTTAAATATCTAATACAGCTTAACTCAACATATGCCAAGCAACAATCAAAACACATACATATTTTCAACAAACGCCTAATCAGACATTAGCATTTTCAATTTAGTATTTCTGAGTTGTATTAAGCGATGATATTTGTTTTTATTAAATATTTCTCTAATAAATAAAGCTTTTGTTATAATTTTTCATTTTAGCATTGTGCACTCTTTTATTTTTTTCAGAAACGCTTTTATAAATAAAAATTGCTTTTTCTCAAAAGCATGTTTTTTGAATTAGGCGTTTATTGCTTGTGACCACAGATATGCCACAAATTGAAAGACGCGGTTCCAGATATTGCCGAACCTAGAAATACAGACGCATCTTCTTTTACTTGGGTAGACCCTTTTAGTGAAGGTGGATTGTCTAAGCCAACTCCGGAAATGATGACATATATAAAAGGACTGGAATCAATTTTCAATTCAATAGAAACAATTTGTGAATAACAAATAATTTCTTAAAAATTAATTTGCAACAAGCACAACACAAAGTGCAGTGACAAAATTAAAAAATTATTCTTCCGTGTCCGAATGTATTTTAAAATAAGAATTTTAAATCGTGAAAAAACCGATAAATTATCAAATAGATTTAAATTAAAATTTATATTAATACTTTATTTTTATACTTAAAACCATGGCAGAACAAGCAAGGAACAATTATTAGAATGTATGCTCTCAATTATACATTCCCTATAACGTCAAACAAAAGAAAAATATCAAAAGGAAATGTCTAAAAAAAATAATTTAATTTAAATTTTTGTTACAAAAAAATTTAATTTCAAACATTAATTTACTAACAATTGAAGAAAAACTAAAAAAAATATTAAATAAGTGTGTATAGTTTCAGTGAAAACGTTACAAATTAATATAATATCGCGGTAACAAATTAAAACAAGTAGGAAAGTATGGTCGGTCAAGCCCGACCATATAATACCCTACACTAAGTAAAAGAGCAAAAACATTTTTCTTTTAAAATTTCAATAATTTATATTTTTGAGTGATTTTCGGAAGTGGACTTTATATGGGAGCTATGACCAATTATGGACCGATCACCATGAAATTAGGTCGTGTAATTTATGTCTATATTAAAGTTAACTATGTTGAATTTTGTGTGTATACCAATGTGTATATGGGAGCTGACTAATTATGGACCGATCGTAACAAAATTTGGTGACATGAATTTTGTATATATATGTATATAACTTATTTGGAGCGGAATTTGTGGAGATACATATATAAATTAAACATTTATGACCGATAAAGTCCAATTTCGGAAGGACATTTGTATGGGGGCTAGGACCGATTTCAGCCAGTTTCAATAGGCTTAGTCCTTTGGCCGAAAAAATAATATGATCGAAATATCTTCAAAATTGCGCACAAGTTTTACATGGACAACCAGCCAGCCAACCAGACGGACATCGTTTAATCGACTCAGAAAGTGATTCTAAGTCGATCGGTATAATTTAAGGCTAATATTTTTGGGTGTTACAAACATCTGCACAAACGCATAATACCCTCCCCACTATGGTGGTGTAGGGTATACAAAGTTAAATGAATAAATACATAGCAAGGTGCATTTAATAAGGTGCCATCGGCATCACAGCTGATTATAGAAATAGCACGCACAAATGTCAAACTACACATATATAAAATATTCGCCCGTATGTCAAACTCTATATATAAAAAATAAGTGAATTCGCCTGTATTTATTTCAATTCGCCACTGCTGTCACCTTGTTAAATACGCCTTGATACGATCTGTATTTCTCGCATCGTAAAACTTCTCACATGAAGTGTGAAACAAAAAATTCCATCGTTTCTCGATGTGCGAGAAAAAATTGTTTCTGTATTTGAATGCGAAAACCACAGATTATTACAGATAAGAATCAGCTGTTTTTATTAAATTGGCAACCAAAATACAACCTATAAATAAATGTCAAAATGGTGGTGATTTGAAAAGAGGGACAAATATATATTAATGTTTGTTTGTCCCTTTTTTTCAAAATACGTTACTATCAACTTATGTACATACATATTTCAAAAAAAATTCAAATATTATTTATTGTCAATAAATTTAATATTAATTTGTGAAAAAAATTGTGTTAAAAATTAATCAAATTTAAAACTCAAATTCTCAAACTCAAAGAAACCGCTGTATTCAACTTTTTCAATATGCCGTAAGTGCAGCAAATATATTCCTCCGTTCTACAACACGCTAAGTCTACGAAGTGTGTTTCGTAATATTTGTTTATGATATCTAGGAAACGGAATAAATGTAATACTTGCTTGCAATTGTATTAAAACTTTAATTATAAAAAATTGGCCTTAATGAGAGGCATGATCTGAATACATGAATCAGATCCTTACCTCCTAAGATGCACATTATAATTTATATGAAACTTATATCTGTACAAGTGTTTTTCGGGACCTATGAGCCAGTCGTTGGATAATTTGGCAGCATTATTTCTGTATATAACTAAGGGCAGTTGTTATAAAAGATTAATGATCATTAACTGATTATCGAATATGGCCTTTTAATGGCAGCTACATACATATATCCAATTGTTTACAGATCTTCGCAAAAATTTTAAGTTTTTTTATTACATAAAACTTTATTTTACATGGACACACAGACGAACCAGGTGTGTACTCTCCGGTGTTACAAAACCAAGACAAATATGTCTTGGTTTTTTAAGTTTATAAAACTGTAACTGTTTTAGTTTAATAAAAATTAAATCTACGGTGATTTTGTCATAAATTTGTAGACGTTAATAGAAAATACTAGTTTTATTTTGGACAAACTAAGCGAACTTTATATTAAAAAATATTATGAAGGAGCTGATCCTTGAAATTTTTTTAATTTACTTGCTTAAACGAATATTTGCATTGAAAATATGAATCATTTAAATCAAGAAAATATACTTAGCGTGTTTTAGAATGGAGCTAAACAAAATTAATTTAGTTTTGATTTTAAATACTTTTTCCATAGGAAGAGGTGTATTTTGGATTGTCAGCTAACAACACGCTTGCACCATTTCCCAGTTAATCCTATAAGGTGAATATCCAACAATATTTTATTAAATATAGTTATCGCTGTGTAACTAGAAGTTGTATTTGAATGTGAATAAAGGAAAGACCAAAATCTAACCTAAAAACTAAGTTAGAATTTGGATTTTTGTGGCATAGAAATCGATAATGAATTTATGGACTCAATCCATTACAGCTAAGGACTAAAGTCATAATGAATTTGTCGTTTTCCTACAACTATACCAAAGTATGAGGTTATATAGAGTTAATCCTTGGCTGTAATCTCATGTTTTTTAATTTGTACTTAAAAAACCTTTTTTTCTTTGTTTTAATTTGTAGACGTGCCGAATTGCTCCGAATTTTAAATACGGAGTCATCGGTGAAGAAAATTTATTTATGTTCCAGTCATTTTTCTCCCGGTAACTTCATTGGTGAAAAATTATCCAAATTTGCAATTCCTAACCCTCCCTTGGACACAAATCTTGACCCAAATACAAATTTAAAAGATCCAATCTTTCAAGATACAAGTTTTATTAGTACTTCAAATTCTGGTCCCGTATTTATTTCTAATCCAGTTGTTGATTCAGGTTTTGTTCCAAATTCTAATTTAAATTGATGTTTTTTTTACTGATTCGGGTCTTATTGCTGATAGTTCTATTGAATCTAGTTATATTTCACAATCAGAGGTTTTTGATAGAAACCTGCCTATATTTTCTCCTGATAAACGTGTTTACGAATTAAATAACTCAAATTTGGTCCAGGAATACCCTGGTGATGTAATGTTGGAGGAGTATCTGGATGATGAAATTATAAATAGTGAAATAGCTGATGATGACACAGACTTTAATATGGATATAAATGAAAGGACAATTTTGACAGGTCGATACGTTCAGACAGACAACTATTCAAGTTTAAATACGCCAAGAAAACAAAAGCTAAAAAAGTCCAAGACTTCTATCGTTCCAAATATAGAGAAGTAAGACGAGAGAATACGAGATTAAAAGGCGAGAATGCTAAAATTTCGAAAGAATTAGCCAAATACAAAGATTTAACTGATAATTTAATAGCGGATTTAAAGAAAAAGAATGATTTGTCCAACAAAGTTTCATCTGAAGTAGTTGAATGTCTCGATAATGGCTTTAAGAATCATTGCAGAGAACCAAAAACTCGACGATATAGTCTGCCACTAAAACTTTTGGCTTTAGCCGTATTTTTCTTATCTCCACTCGTATATAGATATCTAAAAACCAAATTCGATTGGCCTTCAGAGAGAACATTACACAAACTCGTCGAATTTTGGCCTAAAAACCCTGGAAACTCGTCTGGATCTTTTCATGCCTTATCTGAACGAATAAAACTGTTTACGGATAAACAAAAAAATGTGTCCATTTCATGCGATGAAATGAGCTTAAAGACATTTCTGGACTATGATCGATTTGCCGATAAAATTATAGGTCTCGAAGATTATGGAGAAGGGATGCGCACCAACAATACTGCAACAAGCGCGATTGTTATAATGGTTTCCGGTATAGGTGATGGAGGTTGGTCACAAGCTATTTCCTACTTTTTTGTTAATGGCAACTGCAAAGGAGAATACATTAAGAAATATGTTTTTGAAGCCATTACTAAATTACAGCAAATGGGATTAAAACCACGACATTTCGTTAGTGATCAAGGAAAAAATTTTGTAAAATTTTCAAGAATAGTTGGTGTTACCAAAGAACGGCCCTATTTCATAGTAAATGATGCACGTATCTATTTCTTTTTCGATTCTCCTCATCTTTTAAAAAGTGCACGAAATTGTTTATTGAATCTACGAAAAATGGTATATTTAGATGGAAAACTTGTAACGTGGAAAGATGTTATACATTTTTTCAATGCTGATAATCCCAATTCAATAAAATGTGCTTACAAATTGAAAAATGAACACATTTATCCAGATTTTATGCAAAAACAAAGCGTGAAACTAGCTGCCCAAGTATTGAGTAAATCTGTTGTAAGTGGAATGCTCGCTTTATACAGTTCTGGAAAAATTCATCCATCAAGAGTTCCAACATTTTTAAACACCGCAGAATATTTTTTGCTATTTGATAGACTTTTCGACATATTCAATAGTCGAAAAGGTAGTAATATCTTTATTGGTTCTCTTGAACAGTTGGATTTTTTAAATGAAGCTGAAAACAAACTAAAGTCCATACAAATTTTTGATAAAGGTGTAAACGTAACGAAAATATACAGTTTTATTAATGGATGGATTCTTAATATTTCGTCCTTGAAAAGTTTGTTCGTCGATCTGCAAAAGGAAGGCTTTGAAACTCTACAAACACGTCGATTATGTCAGGACTGTTTGGAACACTTCTTCGGATAAATCCGCAAAGGTTCAGGAAACGCAAAATCCATCAGCTCCAGAATATTTTCCAGTTCATTTCAAAAGCGTTGGGGCCTACATTATATTAATGTTGTGATAAATGGAAACTGCGAAGAACTTTCAGAAGAAGAAATAATGACTGATTATTCAATAGTCTTAGAAGAATCTGTTTCAGCTGTTTGCAATGGTGATGAAGGCAATTTGTTTTCCCTGCCTAACCCTCCTATTCTCAATTCTGTTGAAAACTTCGAAGATGATATACAATTTGATGAACGAGAGGTTCTACGAACAAATGCATTTAATTATGTATGTGGATACTTTTATTTGAAAATTTTTAAAACACACACTTGCAACTCTCCGAAACCTATATTCAATGATGAACCCATATCAGAAGAGTTCCTTTTTACATTGGAGAAGCAATTTGATAAATGCCAATTGGTTAAACCTCCACCTGAATTTATTAATTATTTGGGCTTATTAGAAGAGATGTTTGAAAACTTATTTAATATACATTGTCATCAAATTGGTTTGCGACAGATTATCTTCAACGAGTTAGTGAAAATACCACCATATCTCTGTTGTCAAAATGTTAAACATGAGGATATCTTAAACATATTTACGGCCATTTTCACAATGTACGATTATCTCATTTTAACCGGAAAATTAACTAACTGTCGGTTTGTTTAACGGGGACCATTTAACCAACGGTTACCGATTTACGTTTCACCATCATTTGATTACTTAACCAATGCATTCAGTAGAAAGTATGGCAATAATGCATACATTTGTTTACGAAAAATAGTGTAATGAAAGATTGAAATATAAAAAATTGTCTAAAAGACGGCATAAAAAATAATAATTTGTGTTTTCTTAGCGGTATAATAAAAAAACGTATAAAACTCAAAAATATTAAGGTACCTAACTGTAAAATTTACAGAACAAACTGAACAACAATTACTGAAAACCAACAAGGAAAAGTGCACATTTGTTGTTTGGTTTGTAAGTGCAATATCCGGGTGGTACATGGATCACCCCGTGCAAAATTTACTATTCTTCGCTTTACACTTTTAAAAATAAATATTACAAAAATATAAATGTTTTTCCATGTTCTTTTATTATATTTCTTACAATTAAGATGCTAACCGGCGAAATTTGTTCGGTTATATTTAACAGCAACTTTGTTGTCAAATAGTGTCAGTTAAGAATTAATCGTACATTGTGAAATTCAAATTAGCCTAACTTACGGTTAAAGTTCACGTTAACTTTTAATCGTACATTGTGAAAATGGCCGTTATTCGTATAAGAATATATTTCACTCTACGACATTTTAATGCAGTTAATCGTAAAAAAAACAAAAAAAACAAATTTTTGATTATTTCCCATAATTAGTAGCATATTTTTTTTCGTAAATTGCTCTGCCAATTTGTGATATTAGTTAACTTAAATATATTATAACTTTTTTTAATGCAATTATATTTATTTTTAAAATATTCTGATTTGCATTAATTTTTATACCCTTCAGCTTCGTGAGAAGGGTATATATAAGTTTGTCATTCCGTTTGTAATTTCTACATTTTTCATTTCCGACCCTATAAAGTATATATATTCTGGATCCTTATAGATAGCGGAGTCGATTAAGCCATGTCCGTCTGTCTGTCTGTCTGTCTGTCCGTCTGTCTGTCTGTCTGTCTGTCTGTCTGTCTGTCTGTCTGTCTGTCTGTTGAAATCAATTTTCTGAAGGCCCCAGATATCTCCGGGATCCAAATCTTCAACAATTCTGTCAGACATACTTTCGAGAATTTTGCTATTTAAAATCAGCAAAATCCGTCCATAAATAACGGAGATATGAGCAAAAATCCGAGACAACCTCTGAAAATTTCATCAAAAAACACAATGTATTGCATGCTTTGATAAAAAAACAACAAAACGTATGCATGGATGTGCAAGCTTTGTGTATTTGGTTTTTTTTTGTGTTTTGTTTCTTTTGGCGTTGTTGTTGTTTTTTATACAACTAAAGTTTAGTTTGGTTGTGTGTTGGTTTTTTTTTGACAAAAAAACAACAAATCGTATGTTTGGGTGTGCATGCTTTGCGTTTTTTTGTTTTTTTTTGTGTTTTGTTTCTTTTGGCGTTGTGGTTGTTTTTTATACAATTAAACGTATGTTTGGATGTGTGTTGGTTTCATTGCCTTGCGTATTTTGTTTTTGTTTTTTCTTTTGGTGTTTTGTTTCGTTTGGCGTTGTTGTTGTTTTTTGTGTTCTTGATAAATTTAGGATGCTGTACGCTGAAAGTGGGCAATGTACATACATATGTATATGGGGGATTTCATGTCAAGTGAACCAACTTTTGAAATCGATGTCTTCCGATCGGGATGAAATTTGCACCAAGGTTAGCTCTATTGGATAGTAACTCAGACACAATTTTTCAACAACATCGGTCGAGAACTCTCTGAGTTATAGGGGGTAAAATTTTGACAATTTGGTCAAACAGGGGTTTTTTCTTATCCATGTAACTTATTACCTATTGTTCTTAGCAAAATGTGTTCCAAATAGTATAGATAGCTATTTCTTCGATCTTTCGAAAAAAAATATTTAAAAAAAAAAATAAAAAATTTTTAATATTTTTTTTCCGAAATCAAAAACTTTTTTGACTTTTTTTTAAAATACGCTATTTTTTTTATTTTTTTTTTTTCTTAAAATAAAGTTTAGATATTTTCCTTGAACACCTACTTGGTCGCTTAGTGGGATGCGAGTGGGATATCTATCAAAATAAATATTTTGTAACTCAAAACATAAAATTTTTGACTTTTTTTGCAAAATCAAAAACTTTGTTGACTTTTTTTTTCAAAATGGACCCTTTTTTAATCTTTTTTTTTAGGTCAAACAAAAGCTTAGATATTATCCTTGAAGACCCTTTTGGTCGCTTAGTGGGATGCGAGTGGGATATCTATCAAAATAAATATTTTTTAACTCAAGACTTACAATTTTTGACTTTTTTTTTTGCAAATACGATTTTTTTTCCAAATGGGCCCTTTTTTTAAAATTTTTTTTGTAGTCAAAAGAAAGCTTGGGTCCATTCCTTTAAGATATTTTTAGTCCCTTAGTGGGATGCGAGTAGGATATCTATCAAAATAAATATTTTGTAACGCAAGACATACAATTTTTTAATTTTTTTTTGCAAAATCAAAATTTTTTTCCAATATGGGCCCTTTTTTAATTTTTTTTTTTTGCTCAAAAGAAAGCCTAGGTCCATTCCTTTAAGATATTTTTAGTCCCTTAGTGGGATGCGAGTGGGATATCTATCAAAATAAATGTTTTAACACAAAAATTGTATGTCTTGAGTTACAAAACATTTATTTTGATATATATCCCACTCGCATCCCACTAAGCGATCAAAACCATCTTAAAGGAATAGGCCTAAGCTTTCTTTATAGCAAAAAAAAAAATTACAAAAAGGGCCCATTTTAAAAAAAAGTCAAAAAAGTTTTTGATTTTGCCAAAAAATCAAAAATTGTATATCTTGAGTTACAAAATATTTATTTTGATAGATATCCCACTCGTATCCCACTAAGGGACCTAAAATATCTTAAAGGAATGGACCTAAGCTTTCTTTTGACTAAAAAAAAATTTTTAAAAAAGGGCCCATTTTGAAAAAAAATTCGAATTTGCAAAAAAAAAGTCAATAATTGAATGTCTTGAGTTACAACATTTTTATTTTAATAGATATCCTACTCACATCTTCCTAAGTGACAAAATAGGTCTTAAAGGAAAAGACCTAAGCTTTCTTTTGAGCAAAAAAAATTTTTAAAAAAAAGTCCCATATTGGAAAAAAATTTCGATTTTGCAAAAAAAAATTAAAAAATTGTATGTCTTGCGTTACAAAATATTTATTTTGATAGATATCCCACTCGCATCCCACTAAGGGACTAAAAATATCTTAAAGGAATGGACCTAGGCTTTCTTTTGAGCAAAAAAAAAAAATTAAAAAAGGGCCCATATTGGAAAAAAATTTTGATTTTGCAAAAAAAAATTAAAAAATTGTATGTCTTGCGTTACAAAATATTTATTTTGATAGATATCCTACTCGCATCCCACTAAGGGACTAAAAATATCTTAAAGGAATGGACCCAAGCTTTCTTTTGACTACAAAAAAAATTTTAAAAAAAGGGCCCATTTGGAAAAAAAATCGTATTTGCAAAAAAAAAAGTCAAAAATTGTAAGTCTTGAGTTAAAAAATATTTATTTTGATAGATATCCCACTCGCATCCCACTAAGCGACCAAAAGGGTCTTCAAGGATAATATCTAAGCTTTTGTTTGACCTAAAAAAAAAGATTAAAAAAGGGTCCATTTTGAAAAAAAAAGTCAACAAAGTTTTTGATTTTGCAAAAAAAGTCAAAAATTTTATGTTTTGAGTTACAAAATATTTATTTTGATAGATATCCCACTCGCATCCCACTAAGCGACCAAGTAGGTGTTCAAGGAAAATATCTAAACTTTATTTTAAGAAAAAAAAAAAATAAAAAAAAATAGCGTATTTTAAAAAAAAGTCAAAAAAGTTTTTGATTTCGGAAAAAAAATATTAAAAATTTTTTATTTTTTTTTTTAAATATTTTTTTTCGAAAGATCGAAGAAATAGCTATCTATACTATTTGGAACACATTTTGCTAAGAACAATAGGTAATAAGTTACATGGATAAGAAAAAACCCCTGTTTGACCAAATTGTCAAAATTTTACCCCCTATAACTCAGAGAGTTCTCGACCGATGTTGTTGAAAAATTGTGTCTGAGTTACTATCCAATAGAGCTAACCTTGGTGCAAATTTCATCCCGATCGGAAGACATCGATTTCAAAAGTTGGTTCACTTGACATGAAATCCCCCATATACTAATTATAAAAAATAATAATGCATCCACAACAAAGGTGAAGGGTATATAAAATTCGGCATAGCCGAATATAGCACTCTTACTTGTTTAATAAGTTAACGCTCATACTATAATTTCATTGCCTCATCGTAAACACCCAATTATTTTAAATAAACTATAATTTATATAACTATTTAACACCTAATTATTCTTAATACAAACTTATTTTACTTTTATTAAACTTTTTATTGTATTTATTATATTGTTCCATCTGTTAAAGTAATTGTAAATTTCTTCATTATATACTTATTGTTTTTTCATATAATTTTAATGAAATTGTATTGGTATGTAAATAAGATGTTTATAATTAACGTATTTTTTTAAATGAAAAAATTCTATAAAAACTAAAGAAATTTTAAATCTTTACCAAAATAAATGCTGTTTGTATTTTTTGTTTTCGTATTGATACAGATATGATACTTTAGGATGTACAAATAATACCATAGGTCCATTGCCTAAAAATATGTACATCATAACTTTAACTAAGCGCAAGGGTATAATTTCATTTAGAAAGAAAATATGTATGTCTTAAATTTTTGATGATTCTCAATTTCTAATAATCTGTTAAAATTTGCAACGTAAATTTATGTATATTTTTATTTATCATTATTTCCATTGTAATTATATATTATAATATTTTAGCTGAATTAATTTATTTTCTAAATAAATTGTGGAAAATTTAAATATATATTTTGTGCATATGGGAAAGGGATGCTCTTGTCCCAGCATAACCCATAGGATGTTGGGTGTGTTTGTACCGCTTTAGTCCTTTTTCTCTAGTCAAAAGAAAACCTCAGATATGACAGCATTTAATCGGTGCCTTCGTGTATATTGCACTACAAGTAATAGATTTTAAAACTAATTTTTATATGAACCGCTTGTATGTGATGTTTTAAGAAGTAAGAACAAGAACTTACATAACTAGAATATTTGTGAATACGTAAACTGCGACCATCTGTAAATGGCTTGCCACATATATTAGAACAATGCTTCCGGACAACTTCATTAGACCCATGTGTGAACAAGATTGCGTTTTCCTTGTATTGATTCAACAGCCAAAAGTTCACCATGTTCTTCTTTAATTATATGTAGTTGCACTAAATGCTCACCTATGTACATATAAGAATTTCTGGTTCTATATAACCCTGTTCAATAATATCACAGATTATAAATAATATCTTCTTCAATTCCATTGTCTCTGAGTTTTAATTTTTTAATTGTTTTTTACAATTTTATTAATATTTTTTTATTTACAAACATGATTCAAATATTTCTACTTCAATGTTTATTTTTGTTTTCAGTTTCTTGCACTCATATATATGGTCTCTCACACTCATTGCTTATATTGAAAATTTTATTTTTGTTCTCGCTCTGTAAACCACGACCAAACTAAAATTGTTTTAAACTTCAAAATAACCATACGGTTCGAAATTACTTATATGACACCTATCATTAGTTGCATATCTGTAATAATCTGTGGCGAAAACAGACAACACAGATTCTGTTCTTACTGGAATATTTCCAGTAATTAAGTGTCAAATGCAAGACAAACGTCAACGAAAGAAATTATAATAAAACGAAAACAGTGAAAGGTTAAACAAATTTAAAATGCCAAAATATAACAATTGTGTTTTATTGATTGCCATCATTTAAATATAAAACAAAAATTATAGTGTGGCGCTTATAACTGCTGAATTTAAAAAAAAATAATTTTGAAACACATTTTTGTGTACTTACATGTGTATATATAATTATGTTATTCAAAATCTGTGCTACTTACATACATTTTCGGCTGATTTGGGTTCCATATTTATACATGCGAAGTTAAAAATATCTATATTTTTTAAAATTTAGTTTTTCTCACACCAATTTCAAATGTGACTTGTTTTGACAATTCTTGTGAGAAACTTTTCGCAAAATATTGTTACAGAAACACTTTTTCTCACATCCCTCCAATAATTGCTGGAACATTATTTAAATGACAGATAATTCTCGCAAACTCAAGATAGAAACTTAAGAAGAAACATTTGTGCCAAGGTATATTAATTATAAGATAGTGTCATCGGCGAATTCAGAATACCGAGCGAATTGGTTATATTTTTTTTTATATGTAGTTTGACATTGTGCCTGCATTTGAAGGCGAATTGGCTGTCAGGGAAAAATGTCAAAAACAGCTCACAAATAAATCAAAGCGAATTTTTGTTAAACAAAAAATGTTTATAAATTTGAATCTGTTTGTAATTTAATTTGATGTTTTTAAAAATAAAACTAATCTCGTGTAGTATTATTATTGTTTTTAAAACATAAACGAATTTAACAGCAAAACAAAGTTTGACATTTACAAAATGTAAACACAGTTTGACATTTATAATGCACTACGGCGAAAAATGAACATAGTAGCAAAAAACGATCAGCTGGTCTGATAACACTACCTCAAATACCCGTGAAAATAACAAACTTTTTGAACAAACCATTTTTTGGTTTTCACTAATTTTGAAGAGAGTAAATAAAAAATACTCTCTGAGAATAATTTGAAGCAGAGAATTGAGTGGTTTCTGCTTTACAAACTGAATTTTCAGTGCTGCCAAGTTTTAATACACGAATTTACTATTTAATTTATATAAACTGTCAATCAACATTGAATGCCCATTCTTCTTCATTTTTGTGCATGGGAGAGAATTTTCGGCCTCTAACAAACTTTTATTCATTTTCTAACAAACTTTACAGTCACTTTAACTAAATTTTTAATTTATTTAAAAATTTATTTAAAATGATAATAAAAAATAAAATAAATTACATTGTTAATTTATATATTAAAAAAAAAATTATTTTAAAAAACACTCATGTTATGTGTTATGGGGCCTTGTGCTAAAATTTGGAAAACGGGGCGTGATAGAGGAAGGTCTTACTTGGTTTTTTCCTGTACGGATAGGTGTTCGAACAAATTTTACAAAAAACTATTTTTTGAAAAATCACTCAAACGACTTTGTGGCCTATTGGTTAAAAACGGTTATTTGTGCCAAAATTTAGAAAACGGTGCATGATGGAGGATGTTTTTGGCTACATTCCCCCATACTTGGTTTTATCCTGTACTGATAGGTGTTCGAACAAATTTTTCAAAAAACTGTTTTTTGAAAAATCACTCAAACTATTTGGGGACATATAGGGCAAAAAAGGTTGTTTGTGCCAAAATTTGGAAAACGGGGCGTGATAGAGGAAGGTCTTGGCTACATTTCCCCATACATGGGTTTTTCCTGTACGGATAGGTGTTCGAACAAATTTTTCAAAAAACTATTTTTTGAAAAATCACTCAAACTATTTGGGGACATATAGGGCAAAAATGGTTGTTTGTGCCAAAATTTGGAAAACGGGCTGTGATAGGGGATGATCTTGGCTACATTTTCCCATACTTGGTTTTTTACTGTACGGATAGGCGTTCGAACAAATTTTTAAAAAAACTGTTTCTTGAAAAATCACTCAAACTATTTGGGGACATATAGGGCAAAAATGGTTATTTGTGCCAAAATTTGGAAAACGGGCTGTGATAGGGGATGGTCTTGGCTACATTCCCCCATACCAAGTTTTTTCCTGTACGGATAGGCGTTCAAACAAATTTTTCAAGAAACAGTTTTTTGAAAAATCACTTAAAGTTTTTGGAGACATATAGGGCAAAAACGGTTACTTGTGCCAAAATTTGGAAAACGGGACGTGATAGGGCATGGTCTTGGCTACATTCCTCCATACTTGGTTTTTTCCTGTACGGATAGGCGTTCAAACAAATTTTTCAAAAAACTGTTTTTTGAAAAATCACTCAAAGTTTTTGGGGACATATAGGGCAAAAATGGTTATTTGTGCCAAAATTTGGAAAACGGGACGTGATAGGGCATGTTCTTGGCTACAATCCTCCAAACTTGGTTTTTTCTTGTACGGATAGGCGTTCGAACAAATTTTTCAAAAAACTGTTTTTTGAAAAATCACTCAAACTATTTGGGGATATATAGGGCAAAAATGGTTGTTTGTGCCAAAAATTGGAAAACGGGCTGTGATAGGGGATGATGGCTACATTTTCCCATACTTGTTTTTTTACTGTACCCGAGAAGATAACAAACTCTGGCCAACAAACTTTTTTGGTTTTACTCATTTTTAAGAGAGTAAATAAAAAATTCTCTGAGAATAATTTGCAGCAGAGCAAATTGAGTGTTTTCTGCTTTACAAACCGAATTTTAAGTACTGCCAAGTTTAAATACACGAATTTACTACTTAATTTATATAAAAGTCAATTAACAGTTAATGCCTGTTCTTCTTCATTTTTGTGCATGGGGAATGTAGCCAAGACCATCCCCTATCACAGCCCGTTTTCCAAATTTTGGCACAAACAACCATTTTTGCCCTATATGTCCCCAAAAACTTTGAGTGATTTTTAAAAAAACAGTTTTTTGAAAAATTTGTTTGAACGCCTATCCGTACAGGAAAAAACTTGGTATGGGGGAATGTAGCCAAGACCATCCCCTATCACAGCCCGTTTTCCAAATTTTGGCACAAACAACCATTTTTGCGCTATATGTCCCCAAATAGTTTGAGTGATTTTTCAAAAAACAGTTTTTTGAAAAATTTGTTCGAACGCCTATCCGTACAGTAAAAAACCAAGTATGGGAAAATGTAGCCAACATCATCCCCTATCACAGCCCGTTTTCCAAATTTTGGCACAAACAACCATTTTTGCCCTATATGTCCCCAAATAGTTTGAGTGATTTTTCAAAAAATAGTTTTTTGAAAAATTTGTTCGAACACCTATCCGTACAGGAAAAAACCATGTATGGGGAAATGTAGCCAAGACCTTCCTCTATCACGCCCCGTTTTCCAAATCTTACCACAAACAACCTTTTTTGCCCTATATGTCCCCAAATAGTTTGAGTGATTTTTCAAAAAACAGTTTTTTGAAAAATTTGTTCGAACACCTATCCGTACAGGAAAAAACCAAGTATGGGAAAATGTAGCCAAGAACATGCCCTATCACGTCCCGTTTTCCAAATTTTGGCACAAATACCCATTCTTGCCATATATGTCCACAAATAGTTAGAGTGATTTTTCAAAAAACAGTTTTTTGAAAAATTTGTTCGAACGCCTATCCGTACAGGAAAAAACCAAGTATAGGGGAATGTAGCCAAGACCTTCCTCTATCACGCCCCGTTTTCCAAATTTTAGCACAAGGCCCCATTTTTACACAATAGGCTAAAAAGTGGTTTGAGTGATTTTTTTGTATAAACGTTATTATTTGCTTTTGAAGCATACATAACATGAGTGTTTTTTAAAATAAATTTTTTTTAATATATAAATTAAAAATGTAATTTATTTTATTTTTTATTATCATTTTAAATAAATTTTTAAATAAATTAAAAATTTAGTTAAAGTGACTGTAAAGTTTGTTAGAAAATGAATAAAAGTTTGTTAGAAGCCGAAAATCCTCTCCCATGCACAAAAATGAAGAAGAATGGGCATTCAATGTTGATTGATAGTTTATATAAATTAAATAGTAAATTCGTGTATTTAAACTTGGCAGCACTGAAAATTCAGTTTGTAAAGCAGAAACCACTCAATTCTCTGCATCAAATTATTCTCAGAAAGTATTTTTTATTTACTCTCTTCAAAATTAGTGAAAACAAAAAAGTTTGTTCAAAAAGTTTGTTATTTTCACGGGTATCTACCTCAAGGCGTATTTAACAAGGTGACAGCAGTGGCGAATTGAAATAAATACAGGCGAATTCATTTATTTTTTATATATAGAGTTTGACATACGGGCGGATATTTTTTATATATGTAGTTTGACATTTGTGCGTGCTATTTCTATAATCAGCTGTGCTGTCGATGGCACCTTGCACTACCTTATAATTAATATACCTTGATTTGTGCGAGAAAAAACAGATGTTGTTTCATTTTACACTGTTTTTGTTGCAATTCAATCGTTTCATGCGGAAAGTTTTTCGATTCAAGAAATACAGAAACGGGCAAAGTAAATTAATAAAGTAGACTCAGTAGAACAGCTGACTATTTTTTTTTATTCAGTCTGAACTGTCAATTCACTTGTGGTTTTTGTGGCGAAAAATACAACAAGCCCAAAACAACAACAGGCAACTTTGACAGCTCCAAGGTGCATTTAATAAGGTGCCATCGGCAGCACAGCTGATTATAGAAATAGCACGCACAAATGTCAAACTACACATATATACAATATTCTCCCGTACGCACGTATGTCAAACTCTATATATAAAAAATAAGTGAATTCGCCTGTATTTATTTCAATTCGCCACTGCTGTCACCAAAGTAAATTAATAAAGTAGCGACAGTACTACAACAAATACAACATTTACAAAAACCACAAGCAATTTTATTTTTGGTTTAAGGTCTGAGCTGTCAAAGTTGCCTGTTCTTGTTTTTGCTTTTGGGCTTGTTGTATTTTTCGCCACAACAACCACAAGTGAATTGACAGTTCAGACCAAAGTAAAAAAATAGTCAGCTGTTCTACTGAGTCTACTTTATTAATTTACTTTGGCTGTCACCTTGTTAAATACGCCTTGGACAGCTCAGACCAAAGAATAATAACAAGAAGTGAAACGTTGTCAAAAAAAACCTAAGTCGATTGTCAAAAAAACCTAACTATAAGAATGTATTGGTATCATTTTATTTATATGTGTTGGTTTTCAAACCACTTTCACCACACTCCTCAAACACACAGAGTTGTAAAAAAGCGACCTTAAAAATTATAACATAATTTTATTACAAAAATTCAAACAATTCTCAAATTATTTGAATGATATTTGATCTGGAGAGGTTTTATAAATAAATACATTCTTATAGTTAGGTCAAAAAAAACCTAACTATAAGAGTGTATTGGTATCATTTTATTTATATGTGTTGGTTTTCAAACCACTTTCACCACACTCCTCAAACACACAGAGTTGTAAAAAAGCGACCTTAAAAATTATAACATAATTTTATTACAAAAATTCAAACAATTCTCAAATTATTTGAATGATATTTGATCTGGAGAGGTTTTATAAATAGATTTTTCCGCTTTTTATACAATAATTTCTGCAAAAATTAAGTTTATTTGAGTTTTTATTTCAACCCCCAAAAAATTAATGTCAAAAAAATTAAAAAAATATTTTTTTCGTTTGTGCAAAATATACACGTTTCGGTTATAGAATGGTTCAAACAAGGCGTATTAACAAGGTGAGTGCATAAAATCAGCTGTTTCTTAATTCGCTGTGGTTTTATGTACACTATATGTCAAACATTATTTATGTTTACATTTGTTATTGTAAATAACATACCCGTGAAAATAACAAACTTTTTGAACAAACTTTTTTGTTTTCACTAATTTTGAAGAGAGTAAATAAAAAATACTCTCTGAGAATAATTTGCAGCAGAGAAAATTGAGTGTTTTCTGCTTTACAAACTGAATTTTCAGTGCTGCCAAGTTTTAATACACGAATTTACTATTTAATTTATATAAACTGTCAATCAACATTGAATGCCCATTCTTCTTCATTTTTGTGCATGGGAGAGAATTTTCGGCCTCTAACAAACTTTTATTCATTTTCTAACAAACTTTACAGTCACTTTAACTAAATTTTTAATTTATTTAAAAATTTATTTAAAATGATAATAAAAAACAAGTAAGAGTGCTACATTCGGCTGTGCCGAATCTTAAATACCCTTCACCAAATTATACTTCAAAATTTTAAATATTTTTAGGTAAACAAAATTTAATTTTTTTTCCAGTTGTTTTTTGAATTTTTTGGAAAAAAATTTTTTTAGATTGTTATTTTAAATTTTTTTTTTTTTTAAATTTTAAAATTTTTTTTTGTTTTTTCAATTTTTTTTTTTTTTAAAAAAAAATTCGGGAATTTTTTTTAAAAAAAAAAAAAAATTCGGGTTCAAAATTTTTTTTCCCGATTTTGACCCATTGTAGGTCCAACTTACTATGGTCTTATATACGTCGTTGCAAATGTCTTTGAAATATCTATCATTAGATATCCATATTGTCTATATTAATGTCTTAGTAATCCAGATATAGGTAAAAAATAGGTCAAAAATCGAGGTTGTCTTGGTTTTTTCCTCATATCTCAGCCATTTGTGGACCGATTTTGCTGATTTTAAATAGCAAAATTCTCGAAAGCATGTCTGACAGAATTATTGAAGATTTGGATCCCGAAGATATCTGGGGTCTTCAGAAAACTGATTTCAACAGACAGACAGACAGACGGACAGACGGACAGACAGACAGACGGACATGGCTTAATCGACTCCGCTATCTATAAGGATCCAGAATATATATACTTTATAGGGTCGGAAATGAAAAATGTAGAAATTACAAACGGAATGACAAACTTATATATACCCTTCTCACGAAGGTGAAGGGTATAATAAAATAAATTACATTGTTAATTTATATATTAAAAAAAAAATTATTTTAAAAAACACTCATGTTATGTGTTATGGGGCCTTGTGCTAAAATTTGGAAAACGGGGCGTGATAGAGGAAGGACTTACTTGGTTTTTTCCTGTACGGATAGGTGTTCGAACAAATTTTACAAAAAACTATTTTTTGAAAAATCACTCAAACGACTTTGTGGCCTATTGGTTAAAAACGGTTATTTGTGCCAAAATTTAGAAAACGGTGAATGATGGAGGATGTTTTTGGCTACATTCCCCCATACTTGGTTTTATCCTGTACGGATAGGTGTTCGAACAAATTTTTCAAAAAACTGTTTTTTGAAAAATCACTCAAACTATTTGGGGACATATAGGGCAAAAAAGGTTGTTTGTGCCAAAATTTGGAAAACGAGCTGTGATAGGGGATGGTCTTGGCTACATTCCCCCATACCAAGTTTTTTCCTGTACGGATAGGCGTTCAAACAAATTTTTCAAAAAACTGTTTTTTGAAAAATCACTTAAAGTTTTTGGAGACATATAGGGCAAAAACGGTTACTTGTGCCAAAATTTGGAAAACGGGACGTGATAGGGCATGGTCTTGGCTACATTCCTCCATACTTGGTTTTTTCCTGTACGGATAGGCGTTCAAACAAATTTTTCAAAAAACTGTTTTTTGAAAAATCACTCAAAGTTTTTGGGGACATATAGGGCAAAAATGGTTATTTGTGCCAAAATTAGGAAAATGGGACGTGATAGGGCATGTTCTTGGCTACAATCCTCCAAACTTGGTTTTTTCTTGTACGGATAGGCGTTCGAACAAATTTTTCAAAAAACTGTTTTTTGAAAAATCACTCAAACTATTTGGGGATATATAGGGCAAAAATGGTTGTTTGTGCCAAAAATTGGAAAACGGGCTGTGATAGGGGATGATGGCTACATTTTCCCATACTTGTTTTTTTACTGTACCCGAGAAGATAACAAACTCTGGCCAACAAACTTTTTTGGTTTTACTCATTTTTAAGAGAGTAAATAAAAAATTCTCTGAGAATAATTTGCAGCAGAGCAAATTGAGTGTTTTCTGCTTTACAAAAAGAATTTTAAGTACTGCCAAGTTTAAATACACGAATTTACTACTTAATTTATATAAAAGTCAATTAACACCTATCCGTACAGGAAAAAACCATGTATGGGGAAATATAGCCAAGACCTTCCTCTATCACGCCCCGTTTTCCAAATTTTGGCACAAACAACCATTTTTGCCCTATATGTCCCCAAATAGTTTGAGTGATTTTTCAAAAAACAGTTTTTTGAAAAATTTGTTCGAACACCTATCCGTACAGGAAAAAACCATGTATGGGGGAATGTAGCCAAGACCTTCCTCTATCATGCCCCGTTTTCCAAATTTTGGCACAAATAACCATTTTTGCCCTATATGTCCCCAAATAGTTTGATTGATTTTTCAAAAAATAGTTTTTTGAAAAATTTGTTCGAACACCTATCCGTACAGGAAAAAACCATGTATGGGGAAATGTAGCCAAGACCTTCCTCTATCACGCCCCGTTTTCCAAATTTTGGCACAAACAACCATTTTTGCCCTATATGTCCCCAAATAGTTTGAGTGATTTTTCAAAAAACAGTTTTTTGAAAAATTTGTTCGAACACCTATCCGTACAGGAAAAAACCAAGTATGGGAAAATGTAGCCAAGAACATGCCCTATCACGTCCCGTTTTCCAAATTTTGGCACAAATAACCATTCTTGCCATATATGTCCACAAATAGTTAGAGTGATTTTTCAAAAAACAGTTTTTTGAAAAATTTGTTCGAACGCCTATCCGTACAGGAAAAAACCAAGTATAGCGGAATGTAGCCAAGACCTTCCTCTATCACGCCCCGTTTTCCAAATTTTAGCACAAGGCCCCATTTTTAAACAATAGGCTAAAAAGTGGTTTGAGTGATTTTTTTGTATAAACGTTATTATTTGTTTTTGAAGCATACATAACATGAGTGTTTTTTAAAATAAATTTGTTTTTAATATATAAATTAAAAATGTAATTTATTTTATTTTTTATTATCATTTTAAATAAATTTTTAAATAAATTAAAAATTTAGTTAAAGTGACTGTAAAGTTTGTTAGAAAATGAATAAAAGTTTGTTAGAGGCCGAAAATCCTCTCCCATGCACAAAAATGAAGAAGAACAGGCATTCACTGTTAATTGACTTTTATATAAATTAAGTAGTAAATTCGTGTATTTAAACTTGGCAGCACTTAAAATTCGGTTTGTAAAGCAGAAAACACTCAATTTTCTCTGCAGCAAATTATTCTCAGAGAGAATTTTTTATTTACTCTCTTAAAAATGAGTAAAACCAAAAAAGTTTGTTGGCCAGAGTTTGTTATCTTCTCGGGGGCACTATAAGAATGTATTCAAGGTGCATTTAATAAGGTGCCATCGGCAGCACAGCTGATTATAGAAATAGCACGCAGAAATGTCAAACTACATATATAAAAAATATTCGCCCGTATGTCAAACTCTATATATAAAAAATAAGTGAATTCGCCTGTATTTATTACAATTCGCCACTGCTGTCACCTTGTTAAATACGCCTTGAATGTATTGGTATCATTTTATTTATATGTGTTGGTTTTCAAACCACTTTCACCACACTCCTCAAACACACAGAGTTGTAAAAAAGCGACCTTAAAAATTATAACATAATTTTATTACAAAAATTCAAACAATTCTCAAATTATTTGAATGATATTTGATCTGGAGAGGTTTTATAAATAGATTTTTCCGCTTTTTATACCATAATTTCTGCAAAAATTAAGTTTATTTTAGTTTTTATTTCAACCCCCAAAAAATTAATGTCAAAAAAATTAAAAAAATATTTTTTTCGTTTGTGCAAAATATACACGTTTCGGTTATAGAATGGTTCAAATTTGTAGAAAAAAATAATAAAAATATTATGTGATGGTGAAAGTGTGTGTTAGAATTGCAATTTTGTGCAATTTTCAAGAAAAAGTTTTGAAGTTAAATCTCTCTCTCAAGGATGTTGAACAAGGCGTATTTAACAAGGTGTTAGCACTGGCGAATTGAAATAAATACAGGCGAATTCACTTATTTTTTATATATAGAGTTTGACATACAGGCGTACGGGCGAATATTTTTTATATATGTAGTTTGACATTTGTGCGTGCTATTTCTATAATCAGCTGTGCTGCCGATTGCACCTCATTAAATGCACCTTGCTACTTGTATGTGAGAAGCAGCGTTGCCACTTATAAAATATTTTTCCTACCAAATTTCTAATTAAAAACTACCAAAACCTACCAAATCCTACCAAATTTAAAATATTTGAGAAATGCTATATGGATTCGTTTCAAAATTAATAGTTAACTTAAAATTATATTATTGCTGCTTACACTACAATCATAAATATGTTAAAATCGTTCAGTTTTTGAGATTTTATTTTTGAGTCGATTTAACGATGTCCTTCCGTACGTCTGTCTGGCTGGTTGTCCATATATTTCACATAGCCCCCATATAAATGTCTTCCAGAAATAAGACATTATCCGTCATAAATGCTTGATTTATATAGATATTAAATAACATTTTTACAAATAAATTACACCTAAAAATTCAATTCATAATTGACCATAGCTCCCATATAAGGCCCCCTTCCGAAAATTACATAAACGAGCATAAAACCCCTAAAAGTGTTGGTATCCCGAAAAAAATCAAAACAAATAAGTTTCATATAGAAAAAAAGTACGCGTCCTAATTTCCATATTTGGATATTTAAAGTGTCAGATGAAACTGAAATATTGATGCAGAGTTTAACACATATTATTAGAAAATAAAAGTTTTGAGAGCCCTTTGGCATTTTTTGAACTCAACCCTACTAAATAAATACACATTTACCTGACTAAACTAAATATTTAAGAAAAGGCTATCTTCATATTTTGCAAATATGTAGTTTTATTATTTTGGCATAACATAAGTAGTTTTTTCGTTATTATTTTAATTATTTTGTTCTTAAAAATACTTATGTATTCAGCAATATCGTAGCCTACCAAAATACGACAAATATCGGAACAAACCAACCAAACTACCAAAAGTCAATTTGTTAACTTGAAACTACCAATTTTGGTCCAATTGTACCAAAGCGGCAACGCTGGCCCTGACTGAAACCAAGAAAAAATAGTTTTGAGCGCTAAAATATAAAATTAATCAAATTTGTGATTATTAAATAAAAATGGATGAAGAAATCAATGAAAATAGTATTGTTTAAGGAATTTATAGACGGCAATACTGAGTTAAGTGTAAGTGTCATCCATAATGTATAATATCAACAAAAACCATTTATTAATGAAATGTTTTCCTTTAGAAACCTACAAAAGCTGATTTCGAAAAAGTCTTTACCGATGATGAACTCAAGAAATTATGTTTGAAACACAAATGTCATGTGGCTATGGAAGATGTGGAATATGATGTTAATACAGAATCTATGAATGAAACTCTCTTGACAGATAGTGAAGCATATTTGTTGTCCGTAATAGATGAACAATTATTATTTGATGAAGATGTGGATGAAGATGAGGATGAAGGTGTGGAATATGCTGTTAATACAGAATCTATGAATGAAACTCTCTTGACACAAAGTGATGCAAATTTGTTGTTCGTAATAGATGAAGAATTATTAATTGATGAAGATGTGGATGAAGGTGTGGAATATGCTGTTAATACAGAATCTATGAATGAAACTCTCTTGACAGAAAGTGAAGCAAATTTGTTGTCCGTAATAGATGAAGAATTATTAATTGATGAAGATTTGGATTAATACAGAATCTATGAATGAAACTCTTGACACAAAGTGAAGAAAATTTGTTGTCCGTAATAGATGAAGAATTATTAATTGATGATGATGATGACTCTGGAGATTCCGTAAATACGGTGTTATACAATGAAAATGAGGTGCGATCCGAAGAAGTTGCTCCCGAAATTAATAACACGTATGGCGTTAACACCATGTCTATGACCATCGATTCCCAAATGAATACGCAATCCCAAGACTTACATTTGCTACAGTCCAAGGTACTTATTATAATTTTAAACATATTATACCTCTAACATAACATATTGTCATAGAAAATGTGTATTTTTGTTGTTTGGTTGAAATTTTATGAATAAACAGTAATTAAAATAAATTTAACACTTATATTTAATAACTTATATTCAATTCCATTTGACTGAGATAAGTTTGCAATTTTGACAAATGGATTTAGCACACTAAGCTATCGATTTGTACAAATTTCTTGTTATCTATGTATAACAAAGATTGAATATTTTTACAAAACTTTTTATTTTCATTACTATTAAAAAAGCGTAACCACTTTTTTTAGCACAAATTTGTTTGACGTGTTTACTCTTACAAGATCAAACAGCATCAAATAAAATTAAATGTTTTGTTTTGAATCATCCTAAGTAAAATATGTTTTAGAAATAAATAAATGAATTCAAATATATTTTATTTAGTCGTTACGTCTTTTTCATCAAATATTTGCCATGTGTGACCCTACCTTTAGGCATAGAGAATTATACATAGAGACGAGACACTCTTGTCAAGCAAAAATACAACAAATTATATGTCTTATACAACAACAAAAAATATTGAATTACATGTATTTTGTTGTTGCAAGAGATAGGTTTTTGACAACAGACTTAAGGCCCAACTATAATATGCATAAGCTAGCTTAAGGTAATGTCAAAACCGAACGAAAAGTCTGTCAAATGCTTAAGGAAATTCAAAGAAACTTTTAGGTGGCTATAATGTACTTACGTGCATTCAAAACTATTTAGCCCCATTTGAACATTTATGTGCAACTTGCAATTAAAAAAATACGTATTTCTTATTATTTTATCAAAATATATAAATTTTCTTCATCCTTTTCATTTATTTCTTTATTTTCTTTGTATAAAATAAATAAACAGCTGATTCCGTACGGAATGTGCGACCAGCTTCGCACTTTGCTTAAGCAAATAAAATTCGACGAAACTTGACGAAACTCTCTTAAGTACATTATAGTTTGTCACATACGTTTTATATGTATTCGCACATTTGCTTAAGCTGACTTAAGCTAGTGTATGCATATTGTAGTTGGGCCTTTAGGTTTTTGACAATTACGTCTCGTCTCTATATTACCCTATACATTTAGGTATATATTTATAAATTAGCTATACAAAAAATATGCAGGCGTTCTCATACCTATAGCAATTCTGTTCTATAAGTTCGAAAACACTTATAGTTTTTCTCGATCACTTCGTTTAGTACTTTTTTATGCACTTCACCATCAGTGGCAAGGGTATATATTAGTTTGTCATTCCGTTTGTTATTTCTACATTTTTCAAGATTAAAGAACGGCGTATTTTTGTATTACTCAGTTCAAAACACGCGAATTTTGAGTTATGACGTTGTTGCAGCAAATGAGCGATTTATTCTCCCGGTTCAGAATTCTCCTGGTTCGATTGATATTTATAATCGAGAAAATCGGCTCACAAATGGCTCAGATATAAGGATAAAACCGGGATAACCTCGATTTTTGACCTATGTTTGATCTATATCTGGATTACTAAATCATTAATATATACTATTTTTATACGCACGACTTATTCGCAAATAAATATATTGAAAGTAGAAAAATTTGCCGTATAAACAGTGAATTAATTTTTTATTTGCAAATAGCTAACTCACAAAAACAATTCCTCATTAACACACTATTTGCAAATAAGATTTTAAACTTTGCCATATTTTTTTAACGTTTTTCTTTCGTTTTTTAAATATTTCATTCCGTTTTTGCATTAATTGGATTGCAAGATAAACAAGAATTTTTAATTCTTTCATTGTTGCATTTAAAAAATAAGAATTTTCCGTAACCATAGTGATATATAAACAGAGAGTTAGTTAATTGCAAATTATTTTTATTTGCGAATAGTCTACGTATAAACGTAGTAATAGTCAATTTGGATATCTAATGATAGATATTTCAAAGTCCATTGCAGCGATGTATATAAGGCTATAGTAAGTTGGACCTACAATGGGTCAAAATCGGTAAAGATATTTTTTAAACCGAATTTTTTTCACCAAAAAAAATTTTTAAAAAATTAAAAAAAATTGAAAAATAATTTTTGGCTGTGTTACGGTCTTTTAAGTTTCAAAAAAGTTTCTTCTCGCTCTAAGTTGATCAGCATACTTTTCAAAACACCTAAGTAAATAAAAATTAATTGAAATATGAATCAGTTATGCTAAATTTTGCGATGTTCTTATTTTTTTAAAATCATAAGTGACAGTATTTTGCTTTAGTTGGGTAAATTCTGAATTTAAACTACTGTAACTCAGTCATTTTCCAACCGATTTTTACAAATCTTTTTCTGTTTAAAATGTAAAACTAATCATCATTATTTAAAATTAGTTTCAAACATGGCAAAACAAGCAAGGTATAATTATTAGAAAGTGTGTTCTCAATTATACATTCCCTATCACGTCAAACAAAAGAAAATGAAAAAAATATATGTAAAAAGGAAATGTCTAAATAAATTTATTAAATTTAAATTTTTATTACAAAAAAATCAATTTTAACCATTTATAATTGAAGAAAGACTATAATTTTAAAATAAGTGTATACGAATTTGAATTAAAACGTTACAAATTTGTAAAATATCGCGACAACAAATTAAATTTTGAAGTTGTAACCATAGGGTAACATAGAGACGAGACGTAATTGTCAAAAACCTAAGTCTGTTGTCAAAAACCTATCTCTCGCAACAACAAAGTACATGCTAGTCAATGTATTTTGTTATTGTATCAAACGTATTTTTTGTTGTAATTTTGTTTGACAAATCGTAGTGTCTCGTCTCTATGTATAATTCTCTATGGTTGTAACTTTAATAAAAATATTATTTCACTAAAACAAAGTGAACGTTCACTGTGTAATCAACAAAAACTATTCTCAATACTAAAGCTAGCCACACACGGAATAATTTTTTCGCCTGCATAGCCCCATCAACAAGTAACAAGACGTCGAACTCGAACACATCACACTCACAAATCACCCGTGTGTGGGCAGCTTAACGTGTAAACAGGAAATGTATTTTTCAAAATAATTTCTTGAGAAACCGGATGCATTTTAAATTTTAAAACTATCAGGCCTGTCACACATTTTGTTCGGAATGGTTTCATTTCCGATCGATTTCGTTTTAGGTTCTTCAGATTCCGTGTAATTTATTAATTCCAAAAATATTTCATAATTCTGGATTTCTGATTTTAATTTGGCAGCGTTTTTCATATTAAAACAAATGGGTAGAAACACAAATAGGCTTACATTACTCAGGTCAACAGCAAAAAAAAGGATTCAGTAACCACTATATATATTTGATGCATCATGGTTACCTAAGTACAAAAATGGTAAAATTGTTTAATTCTATGGATAGATTTTTTTAAAAAAAATTTGTTTCTAAAATTGTGAACTTTTTAGATGTTTCTCCACACAATTTATGATAACTCCGATATTATTGAAGTAAACTTAGAAAATTTAAAATTAAAATTTTACAGTGTTTTGTAATAAGAATTTTAACAAAAACAAAACACATGTAAAATGTAAACTCAAAGTACACGCTTGTACGCACACACAATTTTCTGAAAATAAGCAAATTCACTTAATTGTGAATAATTTCGAAAATGATCAATAGATTTTTATGGTCGATATCTCATTTTGTTCCTATTATTTTTAACACAATTTTTATTGTGTTTATTTTTGGTACTTTTTCATAAAATATGTTTTTCTATAATTTGACATAGACATACGAATGTTTTATTATGAACTCCCACCACGATGCAGATTTTTATTTGAATAAAATTTTACCACCGCAATGGGGATAAAAAAAGTATAGTAGGTTTTCATTTCATGCTATTGATATGAATGAATTGAACTTAGCTTTTTTTAGAATAAAATCAAATGCGTCTGGTCCGGATGGTTTGCCATTGAAGTTTTTTAAGATTATTTTTCCCTTCATTCAGGAGCATTTTTTGTATCTTGTGAATCATATTTTGACTTATTCTGAATTTCCTATGGATTGGAAGGTCGCTAAGGTTGTACCTATTCGGAAGAGTGGAAATGAATGTAGTTTTAGACCTATATCTCTAGTTTCTGTTTTATCTAAAATAGTTGAACATGTTATGAAGCGCAATGACTTGATAAATCCTTATCAAACTGGATTTCGTCGAGGTTATAATACCACTTCACTTTTATTAGGTCTAACAGATTCTATTAGAAAGATTGTTGATAGGAATGATTTGGCTGTATTAGTATCGCTTGATTTGACAGACATAAGATTTGTATACTATACTAGCGTAGTATACTACATGTGTGTCAACCTATACTATAATTAAAGCATCAAATACTATGGTATAAAGCTGGTTCGTATACTATGAATATGTACGCAGTATACATGTCGTGGTATAGAAACCACTTGTCTGTCAGGGCTATAAGGCGTTCGATCGTGTTAGTCATTCAATGTTAATACGGAAACTTTGTGATTTTTTTAAATTCTCCTTTGGAAATTGGGGTCAGCTAGTATAATATAAAAATACAAGCATCTTCTGATTGTATTACAAAAACAAAATAAATGTTCAATTCGCTTGTTCTCTAGATTCATATTTTGGAATTACCAAAATATACTTGGAATTTTCAAATCAAGAACATTAAATTTAAATATTTAAATACACAAATTTAATAGTCATTGTTAATACTGTTATATAATACACTGAAGATATTTTGAGAGTATCAAATGAGTCTCGGGTGTAACAAGGTACTATTGAACATCAAATACATAGCGTCCCTGGCGTCAAGGTTCAAATACTATATTTTACTAAAAGCAAATTGTTAAATTATGTATGTAATTTTAACCATTTTTGTAAAACTGAATTATAATGCCGGTGATATCGGTATTGAAACTGGTATGATACAGGTATTGATACCGGTATTATAGTTAACGGTATTTGAATAGTTTTAAATTAATGTCTATCTGTTGTAATTTTAAAATACTTAAAAAATAAGTCAAGAATATCTCAAAAAAGCTTTACTTCTTCCAATAAAATTAACTTATAAAGTCGTCAACAAAACATAAAAAACCGAAATTGGGTCATGTCGTCATCTAAGGCAAATTTACATTTAGTAAAATAATCGGCTGCATTTTAATATAAATATAAAAATTAATAATTTGCTTTTGTTGGTGACACTATAAGCTAATTGTAGCGAATGATTTATATCCTTGATTAAAGGACTATTTTTTATGTAATTAATAACACTGACCAACAGCATTTTTGGAACAGAATACCGACCCTATAATTCTGAAAGGGCATGTTGACTAGACCATTTTTATAGAATAAACTTATAGTCCAGCTGGTCTGAATTTTTTTTACAGTGGGTCAAAGAACTAACTGGAAAAAATGTAAGTTAATATCTGAGAGAATTCTTATGGTCAGAGTTATATTATGTAATTTTATGGGGATCATTTTTGTGGAAGATTTTAACCCTCTAGCTCCTCTCTTTAGGGGTCAATCAAAAAGGACATTTAAGGATTCAAATATTCTACGAAAATTTTTGCCGTAAAATTTCAGTGGGGATCACCAAAGATAACAAAGTTGTAAATAAAGGTCTTTACGCTTAATTAGCAAAATTACACGCCAACTATATCTACAACTTTGGTATCTTTGGTGACCCCCAATGAAATTTTCCGGCAAAAATTTTCGTCGAATATTTTAATCCTTAAATGTCCTTTTCGAAAGCACTTTTTTTCATTTTCTCGAAAAAAGGGTCAAATTGGCCCCTAAGGAGAGGAGCTATAAGGTTAAGATCTTCCACAAAAATGATCCCCATAAAATTCCACAATATAACTCTGACAATAATAATTCTCTTCGACATTAACTTACAAATTTTTTTCAGTTAGTATACTGCTCCCTTCGATCAAAAAATTAAAACTTTGACCCATTGTAAAAAAAAATTCAGACCAGGTGGACTATAAGTTTATTCTACAAAAATTATCTACTCAACATGCCCTTTCAGAATTATAGGGTCGCTATTCTGTTCCAATCGAAAAGTCTCAATTTGTTGGACAGTGTAATTACATAATTACATAATAAGTATAATTACTAATTATACTTATTTTGAAACAATTCAGAAAAAATAATTTTAAAAACTTAGAGAACTTCAAACTTTTTGTTCGAAATTTTTAAAAATTACCCATGTATGAGTTCTTGTTAAATTGGTTATTTTTAGATGTTTAGTGCAAAAACATCTTTAAGAATTAAATTAAATTATATTATTTTTTTGTATTTTTTATAATAAATGAATAACTAGTGTTATTGCGTAATTACATTCGAAACAAATTCGAAAAACGAAAAAAACTATTTTTTTGCAACTAATTATTTTAAATAATTATATGTAAAAATTTAAATAAAAATAACGTTTTTGCAAAGAATTACAAAAGTTAGTATATTTTTGTACTTACACAATAATTTCAGATGGGCATTGAAAGACCTTTCGCGGGATACTAATATTTCATGTGTCCTTGGCGAAAATATGAAAAAAATCATGAAAACCTTAAAAAATATCTTTTTATCCTTGGATCCAACTCACCAAATATTGACCTCAGGACAAACATTTTGAGAAACGGTATTAAATTTTAATTTTTGTTGGAAACATCCTCAAATTTTTGTTAGGGCCACCCTAATGTACAAATGTATGTATGTATATGTAGAAACAAACCATAGCAACGTCTTAATAGTTTTCTAAATTTGTTTGATTTTTTTATCATTTATAAAAAAAAATAAGATAGAAATAATAAACGCAAAATGTTTTGGGGTTTAAGTGAAGCAATCGATTTGTTTAATGAATATATCAATATTTTCAAAAATCAGGATGAAAACTCGGGACAAAATTGCGAAGGAAATGCAGCCGGAAACCATAACATTAATAACAAACAATTAAAAGAGGAGATAAATATATTGCTATTTGGTGCAAATGATCCTCGGCACATAATTAAGACAATGGCAAAAGTCTACCACCACAAGTCGAAGGGAATGACACCAATTTTAAACTTCTATCTTGTCGATGGCTGTACCGAGGTAGTGGCACGTAATATGGTTTTGCTTGCTATAGCACTGGAAAGTCCTGAAATTTTAAATCTTCGAACCAAAGTCCATTTATTTATGGATATATATGGAAATTCGTTAATGAGGGCTTCATCTTATCATTATTTGGTGATTAAGGCAAAGGCTTTGCTGAAGGCTGTCACAGACTATGAGTATCTAGAAAAACTGACACCAATGTTAAATATTGATCGCATGAAATATCGGGAACGCGATGGCTTAGAAACTGCTTTCGAATTTTGGTTGTCTAAGGAGACAAATATTTTCAAAATACAAGAATATTGGAATGTTCGACTAAGAAAACTAATGGGAACGCGATATGACTACCGAGAAGGCCAATTTGATTGGGATCTTAACATGGTATTAAAAGAACGCAAAGGAAAGCAAATATGCTCACAGGTAAGCTAATACAAATGTAGTTAGTTTACTTTCTGTTGATTGATGTGGTTGTGGCTTTCGAATAAATCGTTATAAATTCTAATTGAATTTCTGTCTGTCCGTCTGTTGAAATCAACTTCCGAAGTCTTTGAAATATCTATCATTAGTTATCCATATTTTCTATATTAATGACTTAGTAATATATATATATATTAATGACTCAGATATAGGTCAAAAATCGAGGTTGTCCTGGTTTTTTCCTCAGCCTCTTGTGGACCGATTTTCTCGATTTTAAATAGCATCGAAATACATTTTGTTTATATACATATAAAATATAATATACATATCTAGTCTAATATTACAATTAAAAATTTCAAGTTTGATTCATTTAAAAATTTGTTTGTTGGTAGACTGTTTCTGGGACTTGCCCATATAGGGTTATACAAATATGGAGCTTTTTCGAAGATCGATGCTTTGCGTTTTTAGAATTTTTTATTCAAACTTATTTTTTTTAAATTGGCCATGTTTGGATAGGTCTGGGGGTACAATGTGAGTCAAATTTTACTTTACACGCTTTTGCATTAATAACACTATGCAACAAATGAAGACTTTTGGAAAAACACAAGATCATGACAGCATAGGTTTGACTCTACTACCAAAGGGTATTAAAACCCTATACTCAGTTTGTCCATTCTGGTGATCGATTTTTTTTTATGGGGCCCCAAAGTTTCTGAAAATCAGTGGGGCCTCTAGAAAATGTGTCATCAGTTTTTGGTTAACAGCCAATTCAGACTTTGTGATACAGCTTAACTTTATATGGCAATAATATAGCTAAGAGTCCGCCAAATAAATTTTGTTAAAATTTTTTTCCACTTTTGTTGAAAAAATATAGGAAGAAATTTTTTATTTTTTACTTTTTTTATAATAATTTCCAGGGACTCCTAATTTTTCATTAACAATATTTAGCAAAGTTGTAGCTACGGTAAATCTGAATAACTCTTGTGAACATATCAATGCAATCTGAAAATATCTAGGCACTCTTAATTTGCTGTCAAAAATCACTTTGTAGCTTAAAAATTTTAGTTGTTTACTATTTTTTGACTCTAAAACAAAAATGTGTGTTCGAGTGTATATTGTGCTGTAATAACGAAGAATGGGCAAATCGTTATCGGTATGATTCGGGCGCATCACTTTATCCAATCTTGATCACCCAAGACCGGCTTGATGCAAGATATGAAAAAACTTTAAAATTTTTGAAAGTGGGCAAGGTTTGTGGAGCTTCTGATGAGTAAATATAAGCTTTTTATATAAGTTTTTGATATCGGTGGAAACCTTATGACTTGAAGATTGACATTTTAGTGAAATGAATTAAGTTTGTGTTTTTTAGGACGTCATTTACCTTAAAAACTAATAATATTATAAAATGGTGATTTTCCATCAAGAAAAATAAAAACTTTGAATTCACAATAAAATTTGGAAGTAATATAGATCTAAATGTTCTTAAGTCAATGGCATCACTAATGTTGCCATTCTTTGTTTTCAAAAACCAAAATTCCTAAAACGGAGAAAATGTGTTCCAAAAACTGAATTTTTTTTAAGAAAATAGACCACTTTGACGTTATTTACAGTAAGATAGTAAAAACGTTTTGTATGTATATAAACAATATATATGAATATACAAATATGACGAGGTTTTGAGGATCGGTGCTTTGCGTTTTTAGAATTTTTTACTCAAACCTAAAATTTTGTTTCAATTTAGAGATATTTAGAGTACCTAGACACGTTCAGAATGCATTGATATGTTCTCAAGAGTTGTTCAACTTTACCGTAGCTACAACTTTGCTAAATATTGTTAGTTAGGTTAGATTTCCAGGCAGCCACGAAATGAAGAAAATAAGAGCAGCTCACATGGGTCCAAGCAATGGTCCCTTTGTGTTACCTGAAAGCAGAAGAAAACAGAAGAAAGAGGGACAGATATAAGTGAAAAAGAGAGAAGGAGAAGATTGAAAACGTTAAGGAGAAGTCTGAAGAAAGAGAGAGGGAGGAGATCTTAAAAAAGTTACGTGCCAATGAGTCGGCGGTTATTAGGTCACTCTGAAGAGATCCCCGTGTCTGGTCTTTTTAACCAATTACTACTTCCTATAAAGGCAATAATGCCCTCAAGCCTCATATTCGAGAGCTCAGAAAGACTATTTAGGAAACGATGTCCCAGAAACCTTAGGCGTAGATCTCCTAATGCCGGACAATGGCAAAGAAGATGAAAAATAGTCTCATCCTCCTCCTCGTTTTGACAACTTCTGCAGAAGTCGTGGTATGGTAAACCAAGTCTCCTAGCGTGGTTACCAAAGGTGCAGTGTCCAGTTATGACCGCCACTACACCACTCAATTGTGAGCGTGTAAAGCCAAGAAGATGTGTTGTTCGTCCCCGATTTAATCGTGGCCATATCATCCTGGTTATAGTGCATGTGGGTTCACAATCCCATCTTGCCTGAGCGATATCATAGTAGAAGTTACTAATTTGTAGCTTGCATTTGGATAACGGAATCCCACATAGGAAATCTATGTCTCCGTCAGGTAACATGGCGCCTTATTCCGCCAGATCATCGGCAACACAGTTGCCCATAGTATCCCCGTGTCCCCGTACCCACTTGAGTACGACTGTTGAATGTCTCGCCATCCTTTTTAACGATGCCCGGCATTCCTGAACTAAATTTGATGTTGTGTATACACCTGTTAGGGATTTTATAGCGGCCTGACTGTCAGTATATATACGAATATTCCTGTCTGATATATTGTTATAACTAAGCCAGTGTAGACACCGAATGTAGACACCTACGCCAACTCGATCTCAATTCACAGAACCGTCCGTATAGACTGAGAGACCCGTTGTGTCATGTAAAGGTCCGTCCATTGCCTCCGTAACGTACGGAATTGAGAAATCGAAATTCCTCGCTATGAAGGGCCTAGAAATGCAGTGACCATATGGAGCATGTTTCCATGCCGCAATCGCGTTTAGCCTAAAGGCAGAAGTAAATGCCATTTTTCTTGCCATTAGATCCACAGGGATCCAGTTCAATATAGTAAAGAGCGACTTTGTTGCGGTCGTTCTTAGAGCTCCTGTTGCCTTTCTTCTTAAAACTCTCTCGAATAGCATACACGTCGAGCCATTGTCTAATGCCTTCCACCAGACAGAAACTCCATAAAATAGTGTCGGCTTAATGACCGTATCACATAGCCAGTTAACGAACTGGGGTCTAATACCCCACTGCGTACCTATCGCCTTCTTACAGACATACATAGCCGTTAAGGCTTTTTACGTCCTTGAAAGGGTATTGTGTTTCCAGGATAGTTTGCTATCCAGAATAACTCCTAAGTATTTTGCATTGTCCGATAGTGTTAGTTCAACACAATTTAATCGGGGAAGCGAGAAATGAGGAATCTTGTACCTCCTTGTGAACAGTACAAGTTCAGTTTTTCTTGGGTTAACACTCAATCCACTGTCCGTACTCCACCGACTTAGTATACTAAGTGCGTGTTCCAGGCGTTGTGATATCGTGTCCAAGTGGATCCCAGAGACTGCCACCGCGACGTCATCCGCGTAGGCGACAGTTTTATAACCCAAGAGATCCAATTTCATGAGCAGACAATTTATGGCCAGATTCCACAGAAGAGGTGATAAGAAGCCTCCCTGAGGTGTACGCCTAGTGGCCATTCTCGTGATCACTGCCGTTCCCTTTTCGGAACGAATGATCCTGTGTCGTAGAAGGTTCGTGATGAACCTTACAGTTGATTGGTCTAGACCAAGATCCTGTAGAGCTGAAACAATAGTTGCATATTCTACGTTATTGAAGGCTCCTTCTATATCCAGAAAGGCCACTAATGAGAAATTACCAAATTCAAGGGATTTCTCAATATATCCCACTAAGGAGTGAAGTGCTGTCTCAACAGATTTGCCTTTCATGTAGGCATGTTGAGAAGGAGATAATGATCCTTGTTTCAAAGACACTCGTATGTGGATATCGATGATTCTTTCAAGGGCAAGGGTTTTCAGCAAGAATGATGATAGACTTATTGGTCTGAAATCTTTTGCTTTGGTGTGTGACACTTTCCCTCCTTTCGGAATGAATGTCACAGTGCATTCGGTCCACCGTTTTTGTATGTACGACCATGCAAGACAGGCATGATAAATAGTTATCAGCCAAGGAGTGACTAGATCTATATTATTCCGTAGATCAGCGGGTATTATGCCATCTGGGCCCGGAGATTTATAAGAGTCAAAACTCCGTATGGCCCATTTTATCAAATGTTCGTCAATTATAATTGACGGAGTTGTCCGATTGTTCGGTTGGGATGCACTAGCCATGTCTGGAGGCAAGTTCCCCGGAAAATGAGTGTCCATGAGTACTTCTAGTGTCTCACGTCCATCAGTAGTCCACCTACCATCCAGTTTCTGAATATAACCTTGAACAGTTGGTGTTTTCGACAAGATCTTGCGTAGACGATTTGTCTCAGAGGAACTTTCGACGCCGCTGCAGAAATTCCTCCAGGACTTACGTTTCGCGCTTCTGACCTGATTCTTAAATTTGTTCAACATAGACTTGTACATTGACCAGTTGCCTGATCTTTTCGCCTCGTTGAATAGTTTGCGACAACTACGCCTAGTGTTCGCTATGTCTTCCTCTGCGTGCAGAGGGAGTGCATGTACGTCTTGTTTGCAACCACGAAAGTATGTTCTGAACCTCGATTGACAACTACCAGATTAAAGTCTAATATGAAGTCTAAAATGTACTCACCTCGTTCGTTTATATCTGAGCTACCCCAGATTGTATGCTGAGCATTTGCGTCAGCTCCGATAATTACCGGAGTTCTGGCCTGGTTTGCGGCACGCATCATATTAGATATCAGGTTGTTTGGTGGTGGTTCAACCTGGTCGTGCGCCATATAACTTGAGAGCAGTCACACCTTACCTGCACCTGTCTCCCAAGCAGCAGCTGCTGTATCTTCATCGCTATAGTCAGGAAGAATGAATATATTAAGATGGTTCTTAGCCAAAATACAAGATCTTATTTTACCTGTGCGTCTTATGTACAAAAGTTTGTACCTTCCAATTCCTTATGAGTTGCAAGTGGCTTGCACTGACAAGCGTAATGTCCAGAACTTCTTGCCTGTTTGCTACCACGAAAGTAGGTTCTGAACCTCGATTGACAACTACCAGATTAAAGTCTAATATGAAGTCTAAAATGTACTCACCTCGTTCGTTTATATCTGAGCTACCGTCCTCAACACTCCTGTCGATAATCGCCCTTACAAGTGGATTGCGAGCAACTTCACTGTAAGGCCATCTTATCACACGAGCCTCTTGCTTCGGACGTTTAGTCCTCGGCTGTGGATTTTGCTGCTGGAGCAGCTCCTCCTCAGAGCATTGCCGTTTGGGCCCAGCAGATGCGAATTGGTTCGCTGCATCTGCGCTTGGAGGAGGGTTTGAACTGTCCAGCTCAGCCAGTTGGGCCTTAGCCCAGCTTAGTTTCGACAATTCGTCGATATTAAGCGCATCGGCCGGCTTGGATCCAAGCCGATCGATAATCCCCTGCTGACCTTTTGCTGTTGTTTGTTTTTGCTGTGTTTTGGTAATTTTGTTCATTTTGTTCCCACGAGTGAGCGCGTAAGGGGATGGACACTACATGCAGGGACGGCGTACATGGATTAGGCAAAAACTGTATTACAACCGACCCGTGCCCTGGCGTCGGAGTGGAGCTGTTAGCGACTAGTTTTCTTTAACCACTTACTAACCATTCAGGTCTTCGGCACTGCTACCAGCACTTTGACCTTACAAGTGGGGGGAAAGAAAGAGTAGAGAGAGGAAAGAACAGTTTTGGTCCGCGGGTTGCAACACTAAGAAGAGAGAAAGAATGTGCTAGCACTAGGCAACCATTTGTCAAAAATGTATCACCAGTAATAACATTATCCTAACACCAATTACATCCTACTGTGACCATTTGTTATAAAATGCATCACAGTATTATGATAGTCGGCTAACGCAGTTCCGTTTACTAACCTAGCTATGTTAAGAAGTTTAGACCATTTGTTAAAAATGTATCTTAAGATATTGACATCGCTTGAGCATTTGTCAAGGCTAATGACCTGTTGTCAAAACAGTATCACTAGACTAGGCAATTGCTCCCCCTATCCGCCACCTGGGACGCGTCCGATGGGAGACTGAGAACTCCACACGGAAATATTGTTAGTGAAAAATTAGGAGACCCTGGAAGTTATTCTAAAGAAAGGAAAAAAAAATTTTTCTTCCTATATTTTTTCAACAAAAACGACGCACAGTGGTATGAGAATAAAAAAAAGGGAAATAAATCTGCTATTTTTTGGAGAAAAAAAATTAACAAAATTTATTTGGCGGACTTTTAGCTATATTATTGCCATATAAAGTTAAGCCGTATCACAAAGTCTGAATTAGCTGTTAACCAAAAACTGATGACACCTTTTTTAGAGGCCCCACTGATTTTCAGAAAGTTTGGGGGACCATAAAAAAAAATCGATCACCAAAATGGACAAACTGAGTATATGGTTTTACTACCCTTTGGTAGTAGAGTCGAACCTATACAGTCATGATCGTGTGTTTTTTTCACTGTTTTACTACAAAAGAAAAAAATATAGGGACTTTTTTGTGGAAAAAAGTAAAAAATATGACCCTTTTTATATGTTCCAACTTTGGATGCGTGTAACATTTTATAGGGCCGATATAAAGTTTTTTTATTTTATTTAGAATTTTATATCTAAAAACCAAAAAAATATGGAGCAACATTTAAAAAAAAAGTAAATAAACCTAAATATCTCTAGCGTACTTTTTGTAGATCTTCACCAGCTCCAACCGAGATACCCAATTATTTAAAAAAAACCTTTCTAAACCACTGCGCCACTTTAAGTACGACTCGACGAAGTGTAAAACTTAATCATACATATATACAGTGGTGGCCGCCAATTTAAGACAAATACTTGAATTTTTTTCATCAACTGAATTTTAAGTGCGATAGAGCCAAAATAAAAGGACCTCTATGGGTATGAAATTTATTATTAATGTTTCTAGTTTCTGAAAAATGTTTGGAAAAATCGGTAAAACATATATGGACAAAAAGATATGTGGAAATACGTTGACCCACCACAGCGAACATCCGCTGTTAATAACATGATATGACCGAAACTAATGGAACTAAAAATACGAAATTTGGTCCGAATATTTTATAATAATAAAATTATAATGATATAAATGTGAGAAAATATGTTTATTTAAAAAAAAAAATGTTGGTCAAGTTGTAGAAAAATTGTATGTGTTCATGGTGAATATGTATGAATTGACACAGTCGAATAAAACACACTTGTGTGTTAAAACAGTCCTCATGCATACATATTTGTGGAAATATTTGAAAAAATAATTGAAAATTACATGGAATTTAGCAAACAATTTTTGTTTTAAATTCCTGGCCACCACTGTACATATGTATATTCGAATAATTCGATAAATGTTGTTCTGCAATACAAATTATTTCTAGTGAATATTTTTATAGTTAAATAAAAAATAGCGAATGTATTCTAAGTGAAGTTGGCATTATAGGTATTTTTGATGCCAAATGATGAGAAATACAAACAACATTTTTTGGCGAAAAAAATTTAAAAAAGATGGGTGGATAGGGACATCCTAATGTCCTAGCGGTATGATATATAATATTCTCGTACCTACCAAAAATATATACAAAATTTCATAAAAATAGTTAAATATTGATATTTGGATATTGCTCATACAAAATACTAAAATCTCGGCTAAAAAACGGGTGGGTGAGGGTCGGTTGATGAAAATTTTCGGTTATAGGTATTTTTTAATGCCAAATAAATAAAATGCGAAAAAATAGATTTTGGCCAAAAAATGGTAAAAATAAAATATAAATAAAATAGGGTCACCCTAATGACCTAGCGGTATGAAATATACTTTACGACCTATACTCATACCTACCAAACATAACAAAATTTCATAAAAATCGGTTGAGCCCTTTTCGGCTCAATTTATGTTTTCGATTTAAAAAATCGCCATAATATTATAATTTGAATTAAATTATATCGAAATGAATGAAATTAAAAACAAAAAAATAATTTTACTTTTCTAATTTTTTTATTAACAAAAAAGTGGTGTATGTGAGCTCTAGTTTAAAAAATTATGATTTATGAACATACAAATTAGCATAGACAACAACTAGATAGGTAACTGAGAGCCAAAAACCTAAGTCTGTTGTCAGAAACCTAATTCATGAGAATGTATTGCATGTATTTTGTTATTGTATCACCCGTATGTGTGAAAAGAGAGTAATTTTTCAATATGTATTACTCTCTCCTTCCGTTCTATGTGTTTATTATATGCAAATTAGCTTAATTCAGAAAAAACTATTTAAGGCATTTATAGACGGCAATACTGAGTATTAATATTTGTCAAAAACTCAAGTATCATAATACAATTTCATCGTCTAAACAAAATTTGTATTAGATTTTCAAAAAATACGAATGATTTTTTTGATTTACGGTCGGTATTCAAAATTTGTTTAAAACAATTCAAAAACTTTTTATTTTCATATGTATCGGGTATGTATTTATAAATACAAATAAGGCAAACAAAAATGTCTAGAAAATGTAAAATAAAAATAAAGTTTGCAGAAAAATATCAATCAACAAAGAAATAAACAATTTGTAGTACTATCGTGTAAACAATAAATGTTTTTTCGAAACGATTTCTTGAAATACAGAATATTTTCAATAATATTTTAAATTTGAAAAGTGTTAATACACAGTATTGCCGTCTATAAATACCTTTATATGTAGATATTTAGAAATGGTTTTAAAAAACATTACGTTGAAATAAAAATATAAATTTTAGGTTGCAAAACCGCTTATCGCTTTCAATCATAACACTCTTGGCCCACTGTTTCGAAAATCAGGCATTTATGTTCTGCACGGTGGTCAAAAGTGGCGACTAGTGTTGCAGTTATTCGCTGACCATTACAAGAACAAAATTTAAATTATTTAAATCCTAGAAAAGTTTTACCAATAACAATATAACATCCTCTATTAAAGGTAAAATTTCCAAAGTCACATTACCATTTTTCAATATGCAAGTACCAAGAAACTTCTTGGTCAAATAAATAAACAAATTATATTGTTTAACATCAGACTTCTATATAATGTCCTCCGAATCCAATTTCAACCAAAATTTAAGATAATATATTCATCTTTTCTTACAAACACACAGATTTTAAAATTATAATTTGATCGTGGTTGTTTTACTATAACATTCGATGAATATATTGAATATGTGGAATAAATAATTCAATATTATATGATCAAATGCTTGATAAAATCATACTCAGATATAAATCAAAGAAATTATGACCCTAGGAATGATCTATGGAATGATAAATTGATATAAATTTGGGTTTCAAGTTAAAAGGTCAATGTCGTGGCACAAATTATGACCCTAGGAATGATCTATGGAATGATAAATTGATATAAATTTGGGTTTCAAGTTAAAAGGTCAATGTCGTGGCACAGTATGCGATATCCCCAAACATAATTTTATTAAAAATAGATGGCCAAGAATCACAAAAAGGGTAAAAGGAAACCAAAAATATTTAATAAGGCAGCAATATTTTACTTTTAATAATAACGTGTTAAGAACGTTACAAAACATAATAATTGTTACTAAATTAAATTTTGTCCTGGTTAATTTTTGTTAATTTTAATCGATTTCTATCTTGGTGCTATTTTTTTGACTGATGGATTTCGTAGTTAGTTATATATTATGTAGTTTTTCTTTAAAATTTTCATCTAATTTTCAAAATTATTTTTAATGTTTGAAAGTTTATTGAATCTTTATATATATAATTCTTCTGTACGTGTGTTAGTAACTAAACTCCTCCTTAACGGCTGGGCCGATTTCGATGAAATTTGTTGTGTGTGTTTGAGTGGGTCTCTGGATGGTTTAGATTCACAATTAACCTATATAGGAACAATGGGCATGGCACCTCCCATACAAAGTAAAAATGTATTATTGCATATGTGGAGTACTATTATAGTGGGAGTCTTCAAACTTTGTGACACAAAGTTTGTGTGAGCTATGGCAGAACAACGTTTGCCGGGACTGCTAGTTAAGCATAAATTAATACAAAAACAACAAAAATTAATTTAACAGTTTTTACGTAATATTATTATATAACAATATGAATGTCGTGGGGCTAATATTTTGACCGCAGCTGTATAAGTTTGTCATTCCGTTTGTAATTTCTGTCTGTCTGTTGAAATCAATTTTCTGAAGACCCCAGATATCGTCCGGATCCAAATCTTCAATAATTCTGTCAGGCATGCTTTCGAGAAGTTTACTATTTAAAATCAGCAAAATCGGTCCACAAATGGCTGAGATATGAGGAAAAAACCAGGACAACCTCGATTTTTGACCTATATCTGGATTACTAATTCATTAATATAGACATGGATATCTAATGATATATATTTCAAAGACCTTTGCAACGATGTATATAAGACCATAGTAAGTTGGACCTACAATGGGTCAAAATCGGAAAAAAAATTTTTTAACCCGAATTTTTTTTTCACCAAAAAAAAAAAATTTAAAATAATTCGAAAAAATGTTTTTTTACAAAAAATTAAAAAAAACAGCTTTGGAAACAAAAAAATTAATTTTGTTTAACTAAAAATATTAGAAAAATATAGATTCGGCACAGCCGAATATAGCTCTCTTACTTGTTTAATTTATCAAAGGTTTATAAAACAAATTTGTTATGGATATTTTGTTTTATAAACCATTTATAAATTTAAAAAGTGATTATGAAAAATTTTTTTATGAATTCAATTTCAAAGTAATTATATATATATCAGATTATATGTCAGCCATTACCAAATTACTTCTATGTAATGCAGATGGTATGACGTAGTAATTGATAAGTAAGTTGTTTAGTAATTGCAAGTAATTATCAAGTTTTTGCTGGGATGGCTTTTGAAGAGTTCGTATCTTATCGTATAAACTTCTTATCGAAAATTTAACTTTTTATGTAAGATTTAGTTTTTATGTGCTGAATTCCCAATTATTGATAAATTCACAGAAATTTATTAATGGGAAAAAACCCAGTTCCTATGCACATTTCACTGGCTCGGTCAGATCATAAGGAAACCTTTTGCCAAAAGGCTTTAGAAAAACTAAAGATATTATACAAATAAAACTATAGAGTGAATGAGAATTACAGACACTCAAGCTTTATTTGTAAAAGTATCAAAGCTTAAACAAACACCAACAATAAACAGTGATTTTATCTTTTCTTATGTTCCCTACTACAATTGGTTGGTCTCTTGCCGACTCGAAATGTAGTTTGTAAGTGGGTAAAGAAAAAACAAAATACAAATAAAATAAAATAACTTGCTGCTTTATTGTTTTTGCAAGAATTTTAAATTTTGATTTATCTCTTCTTAAAATTATTATATTTCTTTTATAGGAATATAGGTATTGGCGTGAAACTGGTATCGCTTTTACATTTCCTGAATATGAATATAGCAAACAAAATAAAACACTCTCAACTGGATTAGTTCGCAATGGTGACAAATTTATTCATCGAGGATATATTGGTGATATTCAAACCGGTCCCTTTGCGGCGTTTGGCTTAAAAACAAACTATGAACGTATGAATAAATCGGTACATGGTGAAAATGATTACCGTTCAACGGATATCACTGAACGTAATCTATTGGAATTATTTCATGAGTTAGCAACACAAACTCCATACAAACATGATGCAAGTCAGTCGCGGAAATACGGTTCAATACGACTTAAAATGGGCAAGCGCTTGACACACAATGAGTTTGATACAGAAACTATAAAGGATTACAATAAACCTTGGATTTTTATTGGCGGAATTAAGATTAATTTCTTGTCGTCCGATGACATTTTAACACTACAGCAAAATGTATCCGGCCAATGGTCAAAGTTTTTCGATGTAGCTTTTGTTGGACATAATTATTTTACATTTCTCCAAGATAACTTTGTCAATGTTTTAAGTTCGCAATCCCTTTTAATATTAGAGTCGAAATTGTTGTCAACTGCTCGAAAAGAGGACATAAATAACTTCGAAGAGAAACTTTTTAATTATGCTAAACGAAATAATTTTCAAAATGTCAACAACTACAACGCGTTCAATATTAAGAATTTATTTATAAAATTTAAAAGCAGCTTTGATTGATCTAAATAGTAATTTTTGAATTTTATATATTAAAGCAAACATTTTTCAAAAAAAAAAAAATCAAAAAAAAATTTTAAATCTTAAATACCCTCCACCTAAATATGATGAAAATTATAGAAATTACATTGGTATAAACACTCTAACATCCATATTCAGTGTATGTTATTGGGAATTAGCTCCGATAATGAAGATTGGTACAATATTAATGTAATAATATTTTATATTGTTACGTTTTAACCTTTTTAAAACGCTGGTTTATTTCCTTTAAATAAACCGGATACTTTTGATTGCAAATAAAAGCAGTTTAGTAGTTTAAAAATTGTAACAACTCTTTATTTATTTAAAATGTACAACAACAGAATTAAATAGTCACTCAATGTTTTTTATACACGTTTATAAATTCGCAGAAATACAGACACACTTTATAATGTACACGAATTCACTTGAAAAACACAGCGCACTTTAAGGCACTCAGTTGATGTTTATTCGAAAAGCGTATCTGATAAACTCACTAACGACTGCAACCTCTGCCACTATTTATAACACTGCCATCTGCACTCTAGATTGTTCTTTAACTGTCTAGAGCTTTCTAATACATACGCCATCTGTGGTGTACTTTCTACAATGTTCTTTAACTGAATATTCGAATATACGGTAGCAGCAAACAGCGATGCCATACTTACAATCAATGGTCAACTGAAAGCTTTTATTCAATGTTAATAATGCCCACAGATATGTTACAGTGTGCTATTACAGCACTGCTATTTGAAAACATTATGCTACTTTTAAATCAGCCGTTAAAATCGTTATATTTGAATTCAAGTACAATTTCGTAACACTGCCCCCCGCTTAAGCCTGTTCGTCCCGAATAGGCATAGATTCACTTCTGCCATAGGCAGCTAGACGTTCTAGCCTTTAACTTATGACGTGAAAATTTTTGACATAGTCACAGATGTGGTGTAAATTTTACACCTTATAATTTTTGCAAAAAATTTTACTTTAAAAAACATTTTTTCGTTAATATTTGCTTTTCAAAAATAAGATACAACAATTTTAATTTAAAAAAAAATAAAAAAAAGAAAGCAAAATGTTAGGGTGTAAAATTTACCACCACCTCATAAGTTAAAGGCTAGATATACGACCTTCATTTTAGATCTCGGGCTCTTTTCTTTCTGTATTCTGTACACCACGTTGTTTAATTTCTTAATCCCCTTGTATGGTCCATTCCAATGAGTTTGTAGTTTTGGAGACATTCCTTTCTTACGTTGTGGGTTATACAGCAGTACAAGTTGGCCTTCATTAAATCCCTCAGAATTCGCTGCTCGATTGTATCTGGCTGGCTTTCATTTTGTCGCTGGTCATTTTTATTCGCCTGCGTACGAATTCGTGAAGTTCGGTAAGGTCATCTTGCTCTTGGGAAGTGTTTTCATTATTTGCAGGTGTTCGAGAGATCGAGTCATGAACAGCTGACCGGTATGCCAATAGAAATTTTGTCCTTCTGGTGTGCACTGATCACTTTTCTTAAATATTCCTCCAGGGTGCGATTGAATCTTTCGACCATGCCATCGTTGCCGTTGTTCTGGTTTTTCTTATTCCGTATAAATCCCACATTTCCTTTCCAATACGGCGGCTTCAAAATTTCTACCCTGATCCGAGTGCAACTCCAGTGGAACACCATAGCGACACACCCAGTTGTTCACAAATATGCTAATATACCGTTTTAGCTTCCTGATTGGGTATTGCATATATGTACCTCTGGCCATTTGCTGAAATAATCCACAACCACTAGAACGTAACGGTTTCCAGCATCACTGACAGGGAAAGGGCCTGCTACATCCATCGCAATCCGCTCGAATGGCGCACCTGAGTTATACTGCTGAAGTTGTCCACGACTTCTTCTTACTCTGGGCCCTTCGCTGCTATGCATTGTGGACAATTGGCTATCCAATCGGCTACTGCTTGCTGACAACCCACGAAATAAAAACGTTGTTTTAGCTTTTCTAAGGTTTTTGTCACACCAACATCACCATTGGTACCGTCATGAAACTCTTTCATTACTTCGTTTATTTTAGAGGATGGTACCACAATTATTTTGTCACTGTTTTACCGTCAGCACTTTCCCATATGCGGTATAAGCATCCATTTAACAATCCATAGGGCCCAATATGATTTCATCAGTGGACTTTTGGCCAATATTTCATTGCGGGCTGGCCTTCTGCCTTCTTCTTTTGCCGATATTATTTTTGACAGTATGGTGCCATTTCTCTGCGATACAGACCAATCTGCACTGGACTCTATATGCATTAGTCGAACGTCAATGACACATTCCTTTTTCTCGGCTTTTGCGCAATGCTTGCATTCCACGTTGCAAGGCCGTCTTGAGAGCCCGTCCGCATTGCCGTGTTTCAAACCCTTCCGGTGCTCGATGCTAAAGTCATAGCTCTGAAGCCGCGCAATCCAACGAGCCAGTTGCCCTTCAGGTTGTTTAAATTGCAACAACCACCTGAGGGCAGAATGATCGGTTCTCAGTTGGAAGTGCTGACCATACAAATACTTGTGGAAATGCTTCATACACTCTAATACTGCCAGGAGTTCCCGTCGCGTTACGCAGTTATTTCTCTCAAGCTTGGAAAGTATTCGGCTGTAGTAGCCTATGACCTTTTCAGTCCCGTTGATCACCTGCGGAAGCACACCGCCTATTCCGTATCCACTCGCATCTCTGTCTAGCACAAACTTCGCTCCTGGAATGGGATATGCCAAAATAGGTGCTGTACACAACAATTCCTTTAACTGAAGGAATGCCTGGGGGCTAATTCTCGCATTCGTATACGTACGAAAACATACTCGAATGTACGATTTTTTTTACTTTTGGGATTCTCTTATTCGATAACGAATAAAACATATCGAAAATGTTAATGATGGCATTCGATAACGAGCAATCATTCGAATGCAACCTTGCGAGTTTTTTCTCGAAAGCAAGTTTGCTTTCGAAATAACGTTTTTGTGCAAAAAGTAAATTAGAAAGAACATGTAAGTAACAAATTTTTATTACAACTGACAAAAAAATATAAATTTAATTTTTTAGGTCAAATATATCAAAAATAAATTATACTCAAAAAGAAATTCTTGGCAATTTTATGGCAAATCATACAGATTTGGCCAAGAACTTATTGACAAATACTTCCCAAGGGAAAGCCCGGTCAAATCAACTTTGGGAACAACTCGCTTCTAAATTAAATGCTTCCGGCCCACCAGTAAAAGACGCTAAGGCTTGGCGCAAGGTAATGTAGAAATAAAAACATTTACCCCTTTCAGTAATTTATTTGTAAAATATGTCTTTATTTTAAGGTTTACGCTGATCAAAAACAAAATGTTAAGAAAAAGATTCAATTTAATAAATCTTCTAAGAAAAGGACCCGTGGCGGGCCATTTGAAGAAAAAATTCTTTCTCAAGTAGAGGAACAGATAGTGGCTGCTGCAGGTTTAGAAGCCTCTGTTGATGGTTTAACAATTGTTAAAAGTTTTGGATTCCAAAGTAAAACCGTGGAAGATATTGTAAGTGCAACAACACAAGAAAACAGCCGTGATATTTCATGCACGTCATTATTCTCAGATGACGAAGAGATGCCAGAAAATATTTCGTCCTTAATAGAAAATAAAGACGTTGGTGAAAAAGAAAAGGCTGTGGCTAAAAATGCTCCACCAAAAATATATAAAAAGGAAAGAGAAACTAAAACCATTTTGTTAAAAAAAAATATGATGACCACCGAATTGTACCAGAAGGAGATGTTGAAAAGATTAGATAAAATTATAGAAATAGAAAATAAAAACCTTGAGTTAAAGGAAAAAGAGGTCGATATAAGTTCTCAACTACTCGATTTAAAAATTAAAATCTTTAAAATGAAGGAAAGAGGGCAAAATTTAAGCACACAAATAAAAGAAATGGAACTACAAATACGTAAAAAGGAGTTGGAAAAACTGAATATGGATATCTTAATGGATTAAAATATTTAATTCTTATATTATGTTCTTTTGATCTCAAAAATGTAGATAATACTTAAATTTTTTAAAGCATGAATTTTTTGTTTTTTTTAACACATATGTATTTTTTGTTGGATTTAATTTAATAACAAAAATATAAAGAAATCGTTTAATTACTAAGAACATAAGCTTATTTTTATGTTATCTCTAATTTTTTTTCCCACTTTGGTTATTTGTGTTTCTGTTCCCGTATCTATTTCAGGCATTTCCGTGTCCAATGGCGTTTGTTGTACGTCTTCGTAATTGGGCACTTTAAATTGTAAGCAAATATTGTGTAGAGCTGCACATACATTAGAGAACTGTGCAATTTTCTCGGCACTATAACGACTTCGTTTTTCGTGACATAAAATTTTCCACCGGGCCTTCAAAATTCCAATTGTCCTTTCGACAATACACCTTGCTTTGGAATGAATGTCGTTAAACTTCGATTCCATTGAATTTTCTTGGGGATTTCGATAGTGTGTTAGCAACCAAGGTTCACATGGATATCCTGAATCACCTACATGTAAATATAAATAATATTTATATGACATATTTACATATCTATAAAAATTTATTTTTTAAATTACTTACCTAAGAGCCAAAAATTTCTTAAATTATTATTATATTCTTGTTCGAGATGGATTCTTTCTTCTGATTCCTTCCAAACAAACGAATCATGAGCAGCTCCTCCATATTTAGAATTTATGGCTAAAATTGTATATTGATGGTCGCATATCTGGAAATATTTAGGTTACAAACATAAAAAGTAGCGTTATTAATGTCTACTTACTATCATTGAATTTAGACTATGAAAGCCTTTCCTGTTAAAAAACATATGCTCGTTGCGAGGTTTCTGCAATCCAAAATGGGTCCCATCAATACAGCCAATAACTGCCAAATAAATAAAAATTAATTTCTACACGTCCATGTTATTTTTACATACCACCTGGAATATTATATTTTGACATGAAGTTCTCTTTGCATTCGTCACTATTTCTGCAATTGAACTTTATAAATTTTGGACAAAGTTTTCGCTCCATTTCATCCACCACACGCTTTGTAATTTTACAGATGGAACTTTGACTAATGCCTATTAAAAAGTCATTCCCCACTGAATGTTGGAAACCTCCAGAAGCTAAAAGGGATAAGGTAGCAGCTAATTGTATTTTTGGTGGAACTGTGGTAGAAAGTTGCCCTTCAAATACTAATTCGTCAAGAAGAAAATTGAATGCTTCCTTCAATTTATATAGGTTTTTTAATTTAAGATCACTTACTCATTATTTTGCAAACTTAAGGGGTCACTAGTATTCCGTATTTTTTTCCTAATAGCATTGATATTTTGATACTCATCAGAATCCGAGCTTGATGAATATAGGAAAAAAATTGGTTCCATATTTATATTTATCTTTATTTTGGTTTGTATTTTGGTTTAATTTTTTTGATTTTGAACAAACATATGACTTTTGTTTACATTTCGTTCAGTGTTGTAAAGCATACCACGAAAGTTTTTACAACACTGAAACAACAATTCGATTCGTTTCGTATCGAGTAACATCATTACAAAATTACGCACTATCGAAATTTACTTCGATTCGAATTTTATTTCCATCACGACTACGAGAATCACCCCCCTGTTCTTGAGATTCACTCCACAGGAACGCTCGCGACTTCTGCGTTAGCTCATGTAGGCTTGCGGCAACACTGGCAACACTGGAAAGGCCTAGACAACTGCGCAATTAGTGAAGATTTCTCGGAAGAGTCCAGTCCTTTACGGCTCGTACTTTATCCTCATCTGTGGATATGCCGTCTGCTGTTACGCGATGGCCTAAATACTTAACTTCTTTCTGGAACAATGCACATTTCTTTACGCTAAGTTTTAGTCCAGACGCAGCTATTCCTCCTACCCATTTCTCCATATATTCCGTTAGTAGCTCGTGTTCTTTGGTATTTATTGGCAGGTTCCGGGTTTTTCTCGCAATTGATTACTGCCTCTGCTGAAGTGCATTGACCTATTTCGGAATTTAGCTTAACGACTTTTGCATAGCTGGACAGGTTAAGCGCTCTTACATGAACTATTTTGTTGTTGCAGGGTTTAACAAGGGCTTTTGCTGTTATAAGATCACTTTTTATTACCACCCACTTACTGTTGTCCTCACAATCTCCCTCCATACAGGCCCATACTAAAGTTTCTGACTGTGGTGATAGACTCTGATGCTCGACGGTAACTAGTTTTCTTATTTGAGTCCTATTCCCACGTCAAGGGGTATTTACTTCGTCCACAATATCGGCAACAATAAATACATGATTGACGCTAACATTGGCAATGGTTAATTTCACATTTACTTTACCATAGACAGTGGCTGGCTCCCCAGTAGCTGTGCCCAGACTTACCCCACGTAATGGTTCAATTGTGTTCTTGACTAAATCGGGCTTGACGATTTATATATACTCCTGTGTCTATAGTAAAAATGTGCTTCTGACCGTTGATGTATCCACTAGCCGTAAGATTGCTAGTTTTCTGCTGCATTACTGATATGGACATTGTGGGGCCCTCAGATGTGGGAGCTAACTCTTGCCCCATAGTTCTAGCTCGTTTTAGTTTAAAGCTGACTCTTGTGATGAACCACGATTCGCCTGCTTCTCGTTTCTTTGTGGCGAAACAGATCTGGTTCGTTTTCTCGTTGCTTTGCAGTTTCGCTGAATATGACCAGATTTACCGCAATTATAACATTTTACTCTGGCTTTGCTATGCTTATCATTAAACGCCTCCAAGACCTTTTTTAATTCGTCGGCTATATTTCTCTCATCTTCAGCAACAACCTCGATATTGCGCACCTTGCATATTTGCGGCTTTGATGGTTTAGGTCAGGGAAAGGCAAAACATGGGCGCCGCGTTTTTCATTAATTCTTTTCTTACGTACGTGTGCACACGCATTGTAGAGAAATAAACAACTTTTAATCAGTCTAGCTTGAGAACTCAAACAAGCAGGTTGTGTATCGTTTTTTATCGCACAATTTAAGAATCAGCGTTGCCAGTGAAAAAAAATATGTCCCAACATTTAAAGATGTATGATGAACAATATGAGATTTTACATTTTTAATTGGGGAAAAGCGACGAAAGTTTACTGGCAACACCGATTCGTGGTGAGAGCGAAGAGAGTGTATAACTAATACAATCGTAAAATGCAATAGTATAGGTTGCCTTTCCCTGGTTTAGGTGTACCATCAGCAAATGATGGTTTAGGTGTAGCACAAACCGCATGTTTTATTTCAGGATCGCGAATGCCTCTATCTTGATATGGTCCAAAAATGGGTTGTTTTCCCCTGTAGCAAACGCTCGATTTCCAACGCAAAATCTTGTAGCGTCTCATTGGGTTTCTGCACTCTACCTCGCAATTCCATTCGGTATAATTCCTTTTTATGTTCGCCACCGTACTTACGTTGTAGCGCCTCCATTATGTCATCATAACAATTTCTGTTGCTCGCTGGCACGCTTTCAAGAACTACCGCTGCATTTCCTTTTAAGGCCAAAATCAACTCGATAGCTTTTTCTTCGTCTTTCCACATGTTTCTAATGGCAACCGTATCAAACTGGAACTTGAACACATTAAATGGTGTGGTGCCATCAAAACTAGGGGCCTTTATTCTACTAGAGGATTCTGCAATAATTCGTACAGGTCCATCTTGGCATTGAAGATTTTAACCTTTGTTTCTAGGTCATGCAGTTTATTTTTCAGTTACCACTTGTTGTTATTTTGTGTCTAGGTTTTTACTAGCAATGCAAAGGAGCCATACAAAAACAAAAATAAAAATAGTGAGTTCAAATTTGTGAATTTTTGATTAGTTTGTATTTATTAGTATTCTAAGGCATATTTTTTATTTACCTTGTAATATTGTTATTTTGGCCTTATAGGCTTTATATTACATATCGATGGCTTAATATAAAAAAGACGTAACTAATTTTTTATTTTCAAAAATTTCAATGAAAAAATAATTATATTAAATAACTTCATTAAAATAAAAAAAAAAATTTTAAATAAGAAATAAAATGTGATGTCTCTTCTTATTAAAAATTGCATTTAAACTTTTTTTGTGTCTAAAATTTGATGGATTTTATTAATTTTTTTCCTTCTCCTGTAAAGTAACAAAAAATCGAGTTACGCCTTTTTTTTATATTAAGCCATCGATATGTAATATAAAGCCTATAAGGCCAAAATAACAATATTACAAGGTAAATAAAAAATATGCCTTAGAATACTAATAAATACAAACTAATCAAAAACTCACAAATTTGAATTCACTATTTTTATTTTTGTTTTTGTATGGCTCCCCAGCCGTAATGCCAAAAAATGTACAAAATAATTTGCATTGCTAGTAAAAACCTAGACCCAAAATAACAACAAGTGGTAACTGAAATTGCTAATTCAAACAAACAGTCAATACCTAATACCACACTGCCACAAAATTAGGATATGCATTTACATATATTTATAAAATCTCGTCTGTGACTCTAGATCAGTGATGTTCAAAAATAAAAATGAAGATGTATTGGTGAGAGAGCTACCCAGCAAACATAATGTCAAACACTTAAAATAAGAACAAAATAAAGAATGTTTAGATTTAGAATTTTTGCCAGATATAACCGATTTATTAAATGAATGTAATTTAAATTTTAAGGAAATAAAAGAATACACATTATACGGCCGAAATTCTCTATTTTTTTTATTTATTTCTGACTTTGTTGTTTTGTGTTCAATTGTAATTGAAACGCGTGTGTTTGCTTTGCTTCGTCCAAAAACCAACCAACAACAATGCTTAATGAATTTCTGAAAAAATGAGACATTTGTTACGCTCTTTTAAAGAGAATAAGAATATGTGTGTTGTTACTCAGCGCGAAAGCACAATGAAATGAACATCATTGCTCTAGATGATTCTTGAAATTTTGCTTCCATTTCAGCTAGGAGTTTCTTGTTGTTGACTTGAACTTCAGCTAATAATTTTTCATTGTTGACTCTAGAAGTTTCTTGAAATTTCATTTCCATTATTTTACTTTCTTCTTTAACTTCAGCAAGAAGTTTCTCGTTGTTTACTTTGGAAGTTTCTTGAAATTCTTTAGAATTTTCTTGAACTTCAGCTAACAGTTATTAGCTCTAGAAGTTTCATTGGCTTCTTTAAATTTCTCCATCATAGCAGCAAACATTGTGGATAAATCCATGCTTGTTGTTGCACGGGTAGAAACCTTCATTTCTTCTTTATACTCAAATTCGTAGACTCCGATGTCAATATCTCGCCGCTTGAATTCATCTATGAGCCTCTTCTGTAACTCTGCTTTGTTACCTGCAGTTGGTAGCTCCAACTTACTCAGTTCTTTCTTAAGTTGTTCAACTTTTAGTTCTTCAAACTTCATGCTTGTTATTTTGCAATCCCACTTCTGACACCAATTGTTACGTTTTAACCTTTTCAAAACGTTGGTTTATTTCCTTTAAATAAACCGTATAGTTTTGATTGCAAATAAAAGCCGTTTAGTAGTTTGAAAATTGTAACAACTCTTTATTTATTTAAAATGTACAACAACAGAATTAAATAGTCACTCAGTGTTTTTTTATTCACGTTTATAAATTCGCAGAAATACAGACACACTTTATAATGTACACGAATTCGCTTGAAAATACAGCACACTTTAAGGCACTCAGTTGATGTTTATTCGAATATCGTCTCTCATATACTCCCTAACTACTGCAACCTCTGCCACTATTTATAACACTGCCATCTGCACTCTGGATTGCTCTTTAACCATCAAAGCTCGTAGAGCTTTCTAATACATACGCCATCTGTGGTGTACTTTCTACAATGTTCTTTAACTGAATATTCGAATTCGAATATACGGTCGCAGCAAACAGTGTTGCCATACTTACGATCAATGGTCAACTGAAAGCTTTTATTCAATGTTAATAATGCCCACAGATATATTACAGTTTGAGAGGCACTGCTATTTGAAAGCATTATGCAACCGTTAAAATCGTTATATTTGAATTCAAGTACAATTTCGTAACAGTATTTTAAAATACATTTTACAATTCATTTTCTTGTCAAGGCAGCTTTCCTTCATTGTTGAAGTATTCTTCAAACCCTTGGCGAATACTTTGCGCTGCTCCCCTTCCATAATTGGTTCGAGTTGAATCCGGGTTTGAGTTGCAAGTTTGGCTTTTTAAAGGCAATGATTCCATTAAATAATTTTCATTTTTGAAAATGAGCAAGTTGTGCAAAAGGCAACAGGTTTTTGTGATAAGTTCCACCTTATCAACAGATAAATTAATTTTTGTTTGAAAAATCCTAAATCGGGTAGACAAAATTCCAAATGCTCTTTCAACAACTTGCCGAGCTCTTGACAGGCGAATGTTAAATATTTGTCTTTCCTTCTTGGCAGTGTTATAAGAATAGAACTTCATTATGTGTTTTTGAAGCGGAAAAGCGTCATCACCAATGATAACGTATGGGACTTTTCTTCCATTTCAAGAATTTTATCTGCTGGAAAGTGAGTTTCAGCTTTGACCACAACTTTCTTAAATTGACAATGAGCGCCAACTAAGGCAAGCAAAACATTGCTATTGGTTCCCTTATAATTAAAAACTTAAAAACAATGTGCTTGCCATCAAACGCAGTGTGGAAATTGCCATTTGATGGTAAAGCCATCTGCTACAGCTTCCCAGTTACTTTTTGTTGTTGGAAACTGCAAATAAAAAATTAAATCTTTTATTATATGTATGTATAAATTATATACATATGTAACTAAATTTTTATCTTTTTTCAGAAAAAATTATCTAATCTTGAGAATAAAATAAGCAATGTAAAAAAGCTAATACTTAGTAGATCCGAAAGTAATTACGGTTGGCTGGGCAAGCTAGTTGTCTTCGAAATTAATAAAAATAAAAAATGATAGTATACAACGAGAAGCTGTATGGAGTATCCAAAAAATACTTCGTGAAGCATCATTAGCAGATACTCAAAATGAACCTCAGCGAAGCTGTTCATTTCATGCACCACCGGAAAAGTTTGAAAGTCATTCATCATTATTTTCATCAGATATTTTGCAACAATCGCTGATTAATGTGTTTCATGATGATGAGTTTGTTGATGAAAGGGGAAAAAGGAATGGAAAAGGGTACTCTGTTTCATGTACATGAAGTTTTTGTTGAGTATGTCATCCACATTTATTCGTTCATATTCGTTCTGTACAGAAATTTCAAAAACTTAAAAGCAAAAACTTAACTGTGTGGACACGAATGTAGTTTCAAAGGAGAATTTAAAAATGTTTTGCAGCAAATGTTTCACAGTGTGGACCAGGACTAGGTAGTTGTTTTTTATGTTTTTAACTTTTTTTATATTGCAATAAAAATTTTGAATTGATTCTATTTTATTTAAAAAAAGCTTAATAAAGGTAAATGGACCCATAGCCATAGAATAAACACATAGAACGGAAGGAGAGAGTAATATATATTGAAAATTACTCTCTTTTCACACATACAGGTGATACAATAACAAAATACATGCAATACATTCTCATGAATTAGGTTTTTGACAACAGACTTAGGTTTTTGGCTCTCAGTTACCTATCTAGTTATTGTCTATGCCCATAGCCATAGAGAATTATACATAGAGACGAGACACTCCAATTTGTCAAACAAAAATACAACAAATCATATGTCTGATACAACAACAAAATACATTGACTAGCATGTATTTTGTTGTTGCCAGAGATAGGTTTTTGACAACAGACTTAGGTTTTTGACAATTACGTCTCGTCTCTATGTTACCCTATGCCCATAGCTTTAATTTAAGATATTATATAAAAAACAAGTAAGAAGGTATAGTCGGGCAAGTCCGACCATATGATACCCTACACCCATGATGATGATTTTCATATACATATATGAAACATATTTGTGTTGAATTTTATTTTGATACTAACATATTTCAGAGATTTATGTACATACATTAATGACATTTTCGAGAATGGTGCTTATATGGGAACTGTGGGACATTGTGGACCGATCGGTACTAAACTTATTTGTGCTGAATTTGGTTTGAATATGTTTATAATTAAGATATTTATAAGAAATAATGGACTGATTATAACCAAATTCAATAGGCTGAGTCCTTGGGGCAATATAAAAGCTTGTGCCAAATTTTCTTTAATAATTTATCTTTAAAATTGCGACTCAGAAATTGATCCTGAGCAGATTGGTATACTTCATGGTGGGTGTAAGGACATTATTTTTGAACGTTACAAACATCAGCACTAACCCAATATACCCTCCCCACTATGGTGGTGTAGGGTATAATAATACCTTTAATATGACATATTTTGAGTAAACTAACATTTTTCAAAAAATTATCGTAATAAAAACACACAAAATTGAATATAAGCCATAAAAATACAACATGTACAATACTTCAACTTTCGAGACCCATATCTCGGGAACTATGGACTGGCAAAAAACTATACCGTCATATTCACCTTTGCTACAAATTTAGTATTGATCCGGACTAGAGTTTAGTAAACAAATTAAAATAAATCAATTTTTTTCTACAAATTATGGAATTAGGATACCTACTTCATTTAAAAAATATACATACCTTTAAATATACATCCTTAAAATTTTTGCAAATTGCCTGGCACACCTCAGGAATTGCTGCGCAAAGAAATGAGTCCAGTAACCTAGTTTGGTAGTTTGGTAGAAATTTATAGACACTTTAGGTTGTAAACCACCTTTTACAGTCGATAATGATTTAATAAGATTCACCAGTAGACAGGAATCTAAGAGTTGCTGCTAAATTTTCGGCTGGAGTCTCATAAGAGTATCATTTCTTTTTATGTTATTTTAAATTTTTGATAATATTAAATTGAAAGTTTCTGGGGTCATCCGAATACAATTTAAAAATGAGGGCATGTCACCTAAAAGGTCACTCATGAGGAATGCAAATGTACTTCGTTCCAATCTATCTCTCCGCCATTCCTTTACCCACTCCCTATTTCCTTTTTTCGACAAACTTTTTGCCCCTTCTTCCAAACAATCCAACAAACCGAAAACAATTTCTTCATCTTCACTTTCATCCATTTCAGTAACATCACACAGCATTTCCATTATATTTTCCATTGCAGGTTTTTTATTCTCATCAAATGAATTTTCCAAAAAAAATTATTAAGTTTTCAATTATTTCTTAATTAATCAATTTTATTTTCTTTGCATTTAACTCAAAATAAAGAATAAAGTATTTTTTTTTTTTAACTTTGAAGTGTGTTGGCGGAGTATTAAACTCACAAACTGCCAGGTTATCCCACAAAAATAGAAAAGTTACATCATTGAATCATCATAATCAGACTACAGCCGCATTTTGGCATCCCTCAGAAATTCAAAAAGTGACTTAAAAACATTAAAGTCACCCGATTTCAGAAGGGAAGAAACATCATAGTACTTGTCGAAAAAGCCATATTTGCGCCTCAAGTTGTCAAATTTAGTACATTTGAAAATAATATGATCAGAAGTCTCGTTCACATTGCACACATCACAAAGATAAGAGTCAATTACGCCAATTTTGTTCAAATACATTTTACCAAAAGTATGTCCAGTCATAAGTCTATTAAGAATTTTAACAGCAGCAGGTTCAAGCCCATGATTTCCATAGAACTAGGGTTTTCTCGGTACATTAGGATATATATTAGCAAAAAACCTTCCCTTCTCACGAGAAAGCTCCACATATTCAGAATTCCAATCCTCATATAGACAATCACGTATACAGCGAATAGCCTCATCAGCAGTGGGGTCAACTACCAAATCAGCACCAATAGAAGTAGCATTTTTAGCAGCAGCATCAGCCCTTTCATTGATATCAATACCCACATGACTGGGCGTCCAAAGCAGATGGCATTCTCTAATTTGAGAGTTTCTAATTTTGTTGTGAATAGAAGCAACACAATAGTTCTTCGTAGTGGATACATTCAAGACTTGACACGACAAAAGGCTATCCGTGAAAATTACCAACTTTTCAACACCAGCAGAGATAGCAGAATCGATAGCCCTACTAATAGCACACAGTTCCGCAAACATACTAGAAGTTCTATGAGCAATTCTAAACAAATATTCAGCATCATTGGAGACATCAATAATAGCACAGCCAGCAGCATTTTCAGCCAGAGAGGCATCAGTAGCATAAATATTAAAATCATTTAGCTTATAATTATATATTTTCTCCATGTAAGTCGACATTATTTGTTCCCTCGAAAGATTAGATTTCTTATCAGGTAAGATGTTAGTAAGAATCCATAGTTGACCGCTTCTAACAAAAGAGCAGTTAACGTTTATGCGATCAAAAATGTGAGCATATTGATTGAAAATATAACCATAGCTCGATTTCACCGGAACATCAGTGTTCAATTTACAATATGTGGAATAATTAAAAAATTTCTGATTAATGATTTCCCTCGCAGTGAGAAATTTCGCTCTAAATTTTACAGGAAGATCACCAGATAAAGCATATATTGTATGAACTGGAGTGGATCTCGTCAACCCCAAACATCTGCGCAAAACGGAATTTTGAAAGGTAATTATTTTCCGATTAATCGAAGTAGGCGAATGAGCCGTTGTAGTTCTCGAATACTCAATTTTGGATCTGACAAAACTCTTGAAGAAATTTATAGACACTTTAGGTTGTAAACCACCTTTTACAGTCGATAATGATTTAATAAGATTGGTACTATTCCTTGCCTCAGATAAAACTCTTTCATAATGATCACCAACTGTCGACGACATATTGATCGCCCAAGATATTTAAGTTTCCTAACTTGCTCAATACGAGTGTTGTTCAGAGAGATAACTACCTCTTTACGACTGCATTTGGCAATGTATATAGTCTTTGTTTTATCAAGATTAAAGGAGAGATTCAGATTAAGACATCTCCGAGAAAATTCACGAATCCTGAAATTCATCTTATTAACCGCGACATCAAAGTCCTTATCAAACGTTAGTATAAGAAAATCATCAGCAAATTGAAAAATTTTCGTTGATTCATCTTCAGCATTGTGCAAGGAAGCCGTATACAGGTTAAACAAAAAGGGAGACAGGCAACTGCCCTGTGGTAGACCATCAGAAACGACAACTTGGTCATCACCCAGTTTCAGAACACGCTCTGCCAAGAAATTATAAATCCATTTAACATAAACTGCAGGAAAACCACCATCCAATAACATTCTATTGAGTAAGTTGTTGTTCACACAATTATAAGCATTATTGATATCAAGAGCCAGTAAAATAACTTTGAATCCATTCTTCTTAAGAGTAGCAATACACAGTAAAATCTCATTTAAACATATGGAGGCCGATTTGTGCTTCCTGTAGGCAAACGTCCTATCAGGAAGAAGATGGTTCTCATCACAGTACTCTATCATTCTGTCCTTTATCATAAGGTTGATAAGCTTCAGGAAAACTGAAATTAACGAAATCGGACGAAAATTGCGATAATCACTCAAATCCTTGCCCTTTTTAGGAATGGGGACTATTTTGATAATGCGCCAAGAATCCTTAATATTATGTTCCAAAAAGGCATCACTAAGAGCAGTAAGTAAGGATCTCTGAACTAAAGGAGACAAAGCTCGGATCATTTCATATGTCACTTTGTCTTCACCACCAGCAGAGGGCTTAGTTTTGTTCCTAAGAATGGAATCAAACTCTTCATCCGAAAATTAAAATTCACCACTACTACCATCACAGACTATAGTAGACCAATCTATAGTATAAACACCATTACCATTAGGCACTTGATCTTTAAGATGTTGAAGATATAAGAGATTATTCTGATCATTCCAGGCCGTAGAGTCCAAAAATTTAGCATTACCACCTACATTTCTAACAAATCGCCACGCATCCCTGGTATTAGGTTGTTGATTTAAAAGATCAATTCTCTGATTAAAATGTTCTCTTCTGCCACTCTTAACAGCTTCCTTCCATTCGATTTTGGCACTTAGAGCAAGATTACAATTAACAGGAGTTGGATATTTATTACATTTCTTCAGAGCAGCAATCAAACACCTAAAGATTTTATCAAGATCAGCGTTCCACCACGATTTAGGTGTTCTTTTCGATTTAATTTTATAAGTTGCATTTTTAATCTCATCCGCAATAGTTGATTCTATCATCTCAACATCTGGATCAAGCTGGACATTGTTCAGAGAAGAAATTAACTTGTCTTTGGCCAAAAATAGGGAACTTTTAACACTAATAGAATCTACAACTATTGAAATCGGATAGTGATGACTGCCACCAAGAAAAATGGGTATCGTATTCCACTCCATACATATATTCACATTAGAAAAAGACAAATCAAGAACTGTGCCACAGCAGCTTAGGTCACGTCTGAATGTGGGCAAACCAACATTTAAACAGCAAAAATCAGATGTATCAATTAGTTCAGCCAACTTCCTTCCCCTGGACGAGTCAACAGTATCACCCCATTGACATGCCCTGGCATTAAAATCACCACATATTAAAACATAACCAAGAGTCTCAACAAAGGATAAAAGTTTTTGCATTTCACAAGCAAAATCAGGTACAGATATAGAAGGTTCAAAATATACTGAGCAGATGACAAAATTCGTAGACAGGTTGAGGGTACGGACAATAACAATATCATAATTCGTAGCATAATTAATCTTTTTAAAACGAATGGATTTATGCAGTGCAATGGCCACACCGCCATATCCATCCGATCTGGTTTTCTTGACAATTTTATAATTCAAAAGTTTAGATGACTGACGTGAATCCAAATGTGAAAAAATTTCACTTAAAATAGCAATATCAAAATCCCTGTTGTTCAAAAAATATTCTATGTTCCTGCAATTAGCTCTGAGAGACTGACAATTATATTGGAGTATTTTCATTATACGGATTATCCATGGTGGCGTTTGTTATTATGTCACAATCCAAATCTCTATATATTTTATTCAAACGGTCTCCAAAGTGCGAAACAGCATTAAGACCATGCATATTCCGTTCCTTGTTAAAATAATCCTTCATAAAGGTGATAAATTCTGTCATCGTTTTCTCTAAAAGTGAGACCTTATCAACATTCGGTTTTTCAAAAACCTTTCCACCCATAGCACCAACCCAGGCATGGTCCTGGGGATTATACTTTTGCACAGGAGCAACTCTTGGAGCTGGTCTAGGTCTCTTGAGAACATTACTATACATCCTCGGAGTGAGAATACTGTTGATCTCCAAATCATTATTCCTACGACTAGGATTTCCTTGAGGCTGCATTGGGGGGAAATGACCATCATAGTTTTCTAAAACAGAAAATCTATTCCGGTTACGGGATTATAAGATTCAACAACTTCCTTTCGGGAGAGCTTCTTAATTGTCATGATCTTTCTAATATTAGTCTCCTCTTCCCATACACTACATCGGTTCCTTTGTCTAGCATTGTGCTCATCATTATTACACAGAATACACCTTAAAATACCACACTCAGGATTACATACTCCAGGTCTGCCGCAACTAAGGCACCTTTTCCCAGCCCGACAACCTCTTTCAGTATGACCCAAACGACCACAGTTTCTACACAATCTGACAGCAGGATAAAAATGATCGACCTTGATAATAGAGTAATTAATCATAATTTCATCAGGCAGTTTATTGCCATAAAATCCAATTTTCACCGCAAATGTAGGTGTAAATGCTCCGTCCTGTGCTCCATTACGCTTCATAAAGCGATTAACAGATGCAACTTTCACCGAAGAGACAATATTTCTCCTAATTTCATCATCCGACAAAGTCAGGGGGATGTTTCTTATAACACCAAAAGTTTCCAAAAATGTTCTAGGAATAAATGCCCTTATGTTCCTGGATTTTAAAATTGTGTCCCGAAGACAAAGGTTGGCATTAAAAATACTATCAAAGCAAATCTTATACAGTGTCGTGCCAATGGCCTTGATCGACTTAATACCATTCAAGATGTATTTATTTACAGGTGAAGTCAATAAGCCAGCTGATTATTTTTTGTTCGATTTGTTTTATATTTTCTAACTGTCAAAGTTTATTTACTTGTATTTTCCGTTTCCTAATTGTCAGTGTTAATTTATTTAAATTTAAAATTGTTTTCAGTTAGAAAAAGTAAAATTATAAGAAATTTTACCAATATTTTAAATTCAAAATGCGATCCTGCACTATTTGCAAGAAAAAATATGAAAAGGGTGGTGGAACATTGTTTAGAATGCCAAAAGACCCCGAAAAAAGATTATTGTGGGGCCAAATTTGTGGCAAAATCTTTTCGGCAACGGCACTTATTTGCGAGGAACATTTTTTACCTACCAGCATAATACGTTCTGGTAATAAAGTTCTACTTTTGCCAAATGCTGAGCCTTCTGTGCAGAAAGCTCAGGAACTAAAAAATTTAGAAACCGAATCTCCATTTACTGTGTAAGTACATAAACTTAATATATTATTATGAATTATATTGTTAAAAATTTTATATATTTTTAAAGAACGCAATGCTTTGTAAAACCACTTGAAGATAATATGCCATGTCCAACTGGAGAATCTCCATTTGCTGTGTAAGTACATAAACTTAATATATTATGAATTATATATTAAACATTTTATATATTTTTAAAGAACGCAATGCTTTGTAAAACCAACTGGAGGCGAAAGTACTGAACATTTTTTCACTTGGGAGGAACTTTCAAAACCCCCTAAAGAAAAGTTCAAACATCAAGACACACAAACTGAGTAAGTAAAATTTTATTAAAAAGTTACGAATCGATTCAATCTCGCCATTTTGTGGATATGTGAAACGTTTTATATAAAAATATTTCTAAAGAGAGTAGCTTGACAAGCCCTGTGGCTACAATACATAGCTCATCTCTATGAACAGTTGTGCTATTATACAAGACCTGTGTTCTATAGTCTAGTCCTATATCCTTGTCTATAGACTGTAGACTAGATTATAGACTAGACTATAGACTAGACTATAGACTAGACTATAGACTAGACTATAGACTAGATTATAGACTAGACTATAGACTAGACTATAGACTAGACTATAGACTAGACTATAGATTAGTATCTGGAAAATATTAAATATAAAATTGTACAGTCCCTCAGATTTTGCCATTGGCGAAGATGAAAAAAACAAGAAAATTCGCGCACTAGAATCTGAGAACAAAGATTTAAAATTACAACTTGCCCAGGCCAACTTGGCAATTGAAGCCATGCGTGGCATATTTTCTGAAGGGCAGATAAGAAAAATGATGTCGCCAGGCACAATTAATTGGAAATGGAAAGATATATCAAGTGCAATTGTCTTACATGCTTCAGGTCCGAGGGCGTACAATCACCTCTATCAGAAGGGATTTCCGCTGCCTTCAGTTTCTACGCTTCAGCGATGGTGCTCAAAAATCAATGTGAGTGAGGGTATTTTAGCAACCTCAATTGAATTCATGAAGCAAACAAACAACTTAGCACCTGAAGACAAAATATGTGTTTTAGCATTTGATGAAATGAAGGTAGCGGAAACCTTCGAGTATGATCCTATTGCAGACCAGGTTAAAAAGCCTGCAAACTATGTGCAGGTGATTATGGCTCGAGGTCTTCGGAAGTCATGGAAGCAGCCTGTCTTCTATGACTACGACTGTAGGATAACGAAAGACCTTTTGAGCAAAGTGATAACCCAACTCAATAATGCAGGTTTTGTTGTAGTGGCCATTGTATGTGATATGGGACCAACAAATAGAAAATTGTGGAATGATTTAGATGTCACTCCAGGCAAGTAAATTATTATATTTAAAAACCAAAGAACACCTAACATCATAACCACAAACTACGGAAACATTAAATTGATATGTAATCCCAATGGAAGGAATACATATTTTTTTCCCGAATGATAGGAACGATTTTTTTTTCTCACAGTGTAATAGTTCACTATATTTTTAGAAAAACCTTGGTTCCCTAATCCTTCCTGTCCAGATGAGAAAATATTTACGTTCGTTGATGCACCCCATTTAATCAAATTAGTTCGCAATCATTATCTGGACAGTGGTCTTCTTTACAAAAATGATCTGTTGACTTCCCGCACCATGGTAGAGTTATTAAACCAGACATCAATATCTGATATGTCCATTATGCATAAAGTATCCACTGAACATCTGACGGTTAAAGGCCCAGGTAATTAAATATCGATCTTAAAACAAGTAAACAAATTTCATCGAATTATATTAAAAAATTGCGACTTGCAGTTTGGTTACAAGTTTACATGAAACGACAATGGACTGACGGACATATCTAAATCTACTCAAAATAAAATTATTCTGAGTCGTACTTTAAGGTGGGGTGTATGCCCTATACTTTTACGTATTACAAACGCGTAATATTGTTCAAAAAAATTTCAGCAAGACAGAAAGTGAAACCTGCTGTGCAACTTTTTTCAAATTCTACAGCAAATGCTGTAAGAAGGTGTTATACCCACGGAATAGAACTATATAAGGCCACCGAGACTGCTGATTTTGTTCAGATCATAAATGATTGGTTTGACATACTCAATTCGAGATTATGCGATTTCAATTTCCCTGGGAAGGTTAGTTAGTATTTGTGTTTCGACTTCTTTCAATTTTTTTATTAAAATAATACAAATCCTCTTAGCAACCGTATGGTCTTGCATTAGATTCACAAAATGAGGTATTAACTGAGATGAACCAAATAATGTCGATACCAATTATACCTGGAAGGAAATGTTTGGAGCCTTTCCAGAAAGGTATATTAATGACCAACAATGCTCTTATAATGCTCCATGAATACGTGAAAAAATATGACATGAGGTATATCGTCACAAGTCGCCTCAACCAGGATGTTCTTGAACATTTCTTTGGAGCGATAAGAAGCAAAGGTGGTTTAAATGATCATCCATCGCCCAGAGATTTTAAATTTAGACTTCGAAAGTACATTCTGGGTATGTTTCAAAACATACACTTATAAATATTATATAATAATATATTTATATACACATTTACTTTAAAGCGAGAAATACAGAACACCTCAATGGAAAAGGGAATGTGGAAGTCGATACCACCGAATGGCTTAACTGTTCCAATGACCTTATTGTTCCACCCTCACAAAACTGCGGAGCATTAGGAACTCAAGACCCCACTCACCTAGAAGAATCATCTCCTGATTTTGGTGAATTTGATGACCTTGATGAAAACACTTCAGACGATATTGGTATTCTTCAAGAGGATGCTTTAGAATATGTTTCAGGATATATCATAAAAAAGCTTAATCTTGAAGAATACCAATATCATGGAAGTTCTTTTTCATGGGTCGATTAAATTTCAAAAGGTTCCTTAAAAAAGCCAAACGATAACTTTTTGTGTGAAGTAAAAAAGATGGAATTCATATTTCATAAAGTAAATGGATCGAAAATTTCATACATGCCATTTTTACAAAAATACTTGCTAAACCAAAGTGAAACTGTAAATCTCCCTGAAAATATAAAAAAATATTTTTATAAATGTCGCATTTATTTCCGCATTCGTCACCTCAACAAAGAACTCAAAGTGCAAAAGGGATATAAGAAACTTTTAAAAATAACTACATAAATATCCCTTGTCAAACATGTAAGGACTAACTTTTGGTAAAATCTTAATTCGATTTTCATTTAATTTTACGTTTTCAGCAATTTTATTAAAACTTGAAGAGTCCGGTCAAAACATCCTCCAAAAACACTGATTCTTCATGATAAATGCAACTGCCCATCAAAGCCTAATAAATCTCTAACCAGTGAATCCACTAAACCTGTGGTACCACATACACCGCACCATTCATGGTGTTTACTCTGTATGTACGCAGGGTATTCATGGATTGATGTACTGATGTACTCAAAAGTTGGTTTCCCTGCATGTAGTCAGGGAATTGACAATACCCCCACACATTCAACCTCCTAGTCAACACCAAATATATAGCTGTTACAATCGCCATAGACAACATTATATATGTAGTCATTGTCTTCACAATACCCCCACAAAAGTTAACTGCCCATCTCTTATTCATTCATACCAATTGCTTTAATCCGTTAAAAGCTGCAAAATAAGGAATTCAAGCAATTACAGCTTCATTTTCTAAAAACGTATATATAATTAATCATATGCATAAATTTGTATCCCCTATACATTAGTTCCTGTGAATAATTTTTTTATATTTTTTCCTTTAGGTGTCCATCATTTCCTGAAGTATTACTACCAATGAGATGTCAATACTATCGTATCTCAATTGATCAGAAAGCCAAGGATGACCCACATTTTTTGGTCATAGGTTCCTGTAAATTACTTTTTAATAAATATATTTATCTTTAGGTGTTCATCATTTCCTGATTCCACACCATTACAATTAGTTAAGTTTCATCTTAAATGTTTCCTGTGATAATGTCTCATATTATGCCGAAATTGCTGTTCCTCAACTAATTCAAAAAGCCAAGAATCTCTCACGTTTTGATATAGAATTGTCTTAGTAAGTTTAAGACTGTTTAAAAATTAAAATATATTAAAAATATCAACTAATTTTTAAATTTATATATTTTTATTTAAGACTTGTGCGATGGTTTACTACTCCCAAAGTACCCTCACCCACTACCATCAGAAATGTCGGAACTTATAAATATGAAGCTGGACAATATTCGAGATGCCAAGGATGTATATTTATTATGTATCCATCAAAATATAAATATTTTTTAAACAAATTTAATTTTGCAAAAAACAAAATAAATATAAATCTATGTTTTAAAATTAGATAAAGTTTGGAATCATTAAATTAGGCAATAGATAAATTGACAATATTTTAGTTGGCGTTGTTACGTGCAAATCGTTAGCTTAGTACGCAAAAGTGCCAAGTCCCATTTTTGGAATTTTACAGGAGAGACAAAAAGCATTCAAATTTTGTTTTGCTAAAAAATAAAAGTAATGCCTACAGAAACTTATCTTTCTTTAATAAATAATGGACTTGTCGCGTTTGCGAACTAAGCTAACGAAATACTCTCCCCTACAGCTCTTCAGAGCTGACAATATTTTAATTGATGTTCCAATTGTGCACGTTTGGATAGATCACCTATGGAGCAAATACTATCTGCTGACGGTTGGAACATTGAATAACTTCCCAAAGCTTTTTACACAGTTTGTTTTAATTAAATCATAGTTCCTGGCTTAGTGTTAGACTCATGTTCCTTGTATTTTTATGATGCTATCTGTGTACCCCAAAATCTTGAAGAGTTTCGTCACTTTGTATCACCAATTTCATTTAAGAATTCTCTTTTTAAAATTTTGTTAAGAAAGAAATCATTTGGTTTTTATTTTGTTTTTTAATTTTTTTAATCAGCTGTTGACTTATTGTTTGACTTTTAGAAAATATTTTTACAAAAACAAAATCCATGTTGTTTTTGTATAGTTGTATTTGTTGTAGAATTGGGACTACCTGTAAATCATTATGCCATGATACCATTAATCTCAATATCTCTTATTTTCTCCCATAAATATAGGCCATTCTTAATACTTTTATTCAAAATTATTTCCGAACGAGACGTATCAATAAGAACAAATACCTCGCCAAAATGATCATCAGGATAGAGAATCGGCTCATCAGAATTGGCAAAAGCGGGCACATTAGATGGTAAAGTGTTAGATGATAAGGACATATTAGTCCGATTGGGCATTGAATTCAAAGAATTGGCAGGATTAGTTAAAGTATTTTCAACATATGTCACAGTCATTTGCAAAATCTCAACATTGTTCGAAGACGCCGAGCCAGCCGGCACATCATCAACATAGAGGTTAGGTTGAGTATTCTCTTGTTCATTAGATACATTAAAGTCACAGCATTTATCATTTTTAGGTACAAAATCAACATCAGAGCTATCATCCATAGAGATATTTACATCAGAATCATTCTTACTTACAGTTGATTGGCTAGTATTCATCTGATCAGCATCAGTCTTGTCAGGTACATTCGAGTCAAAAGGCAATTTATCTTGAGGCACAATATTGTCAGTCTTCTTAGAAAGTAAGTCTTTAGCTCGTTTGTTATTTTTCTTCCCAGATTTCTTCTTCTTTTTCTTAACCCCACCACCAGCAAGATCCTTTAAAGCATTATTCCTCCCATTAACTTGGGAAGCAGCAAAGCCCTCAAAGTCTCGCTGGGACGTAGTAAACGAATGTGACGCCATGGCGTCACTTTTCCTTTTCAAGCTTCCAGTCACAAATTTGGTAATTTTCAATTCCAATTGAAGAGTATGTCAAATATAAAGTATCCAAAGGAAAATATTTTACAAAAAAAAAATTTTCCCACAAAGTAAAACAAACATAAAATGGCGTATGTCAGTCTTTTCCAAAAATTTGCAGAGCGTATGCCAAAATACAACCTCACAGTTCAAACTTAAGATGGCGAGTGGTGAGAATAAAGTATTAAGAAAATATGACGATTATGCAAAAAAAAAAACGAACATGATTGACAAAAAAAGGCATCGTATAAATGCAAGGCGATTTTCGTAGGGTTTTTAAAAGAGAATCAAAAAAAAGCCAGGACTTTAAATCAACATGTAAATGGCGACATACAAAGTTTTAGCCAGATCTGGCAAGTTGTCATTACTCAAATACCACTATGAAGTGGTATAATGAGAATAATATTGATGTTATACCAAAACACATCAATCCAACAAATGCACGGTGGTCAATTCCGGCCAAAAATCCATAACTTCTTTATTTCTTCATAGAAATGTTTGAAATTTGGTATTTGTATTAAGATTAACATAACCGATCGATCGATAAATATTTTGATGTTCAAATACAGGGTTTGGCCAAGAAAGCATGGACGTTCTAAAAGTATCAAAAAATAGCATGTAAATGGCTGAAATTTAGTTTAAAAATGAAGAATAAAATATGTGATTGAAAAAAAATTGGTCATTAAAATTTCGGATTACATATACAGGGTTTAGCCAAACAATCACGGACATTTTAAAAGCATCGAAAAATTTAGGTTATTCATGTAGCCTGAAATTTAGTCCAAAAATGAAGAATAGCATAAGTGATTGAAAAAGTGGTCGTACAAATTTCGGAATACATATACAGGGTTTGGCCAAACAATCATGGACGTTTTGAAATTATCGGAAAAGTTAGGTTATTCATGTAAAATATGAAATTTGGTGTACATTTAAGAAAAACACACTTGATCCATCGCAAAAAATATTAGAAATTGCATAAAGGAGTTGGCCAAATAAACATTGACTTTATAAAAGTATCGAAAAATTTATGTAATTTTTGTAAATGGCTTCAATTAGGTTTATAATTAAAAATAACATAAATGATCCATTGAAAAAATTTCGACATACAAATACATGGTTTGGACAATTCAGCATAGACGTAAATAACTCTGAAACTTACATAATTTTTTAAATTGGGCAAAAAAATACAAAAAAAATGTGTAAAATATGAAGGCACTGAAGTCGTACTGGTTATTGAAATGGCAGATAATTGCAGCTGAAATTTATAGTACTTACTCTAGATACCTTACAGTATTAGATGTAGTTTACACTTAACCTCTAATAGCCCCATTTAATTTGTTTTGGCCTTTCAAACTTTTTTTTTAATTTAGTTTCTATAGATTTAAAATTAGTTCCTAATCACTTCACTTTTATATAAGAAGAACACGCAAAAACTCCTTAATAACTACGTGGAATGGTTAACTGCTGTTTTATAAAAACATGTGCTAGTTTACAAAAAAAAAACTTTTAAGAAAAAAGCACAGGCTACTTCTATTCAAAAGTAAAAAAATCACATTTTTCTAATATTAAAATGACAAGAAAAAACCTTTGACTTTACAGCACTATAAATAACCATATAGTTACTTTATTCTATATTCTGAAGTGTTAAGCTAGGTACTCTGTTCAAAATTTCATGCGAAATGCTGTCAAACTACATATAAAATAGTTGGAATGAAATATATGCGAAATAATTTCGCAAAAGCAGTACTCTGTTTTTATTGTGGAAAACATGTGAAATACATCTGGCAACCTTATTTTTCCACACGAAATAACATACGCTGCACTTCTTTCGCACGAACAGCTAGCTGTCAAACAGCATGTAAAATTTTTCGCATGAAAAAACCACAATTTTTCGCAAATATGAACAGAGTACTAAGCTTTAGGAAACATTTAACATCAAAATTTTATATAAATTAATAAAACAAAAAAAAAACATTTTTGGCCGGAATTTACCACCGTGAAATGGCCCAAATCTTCGTCGAATCGAGATATATTGGACAATTGTTAAACGTAAATTAAAAAAGAGTGCAGGTACAGTAAAAGTGGGAAGAAAAGTTGTGCAGCTATTAATGGGAGGCATTAAAATAAAAGCCAGAAAATTTATTCGAAATAAAGACACCTAAACCTATATATATTTATATATTTTTAATAAAGCTTAATAAATTACCTTTAATTTCATGTACATATAAAATGGTAACATACGTTGTTTCACTTAATAGTTATGATCGCTTTAATCCGTATCGATTTTAAGTGGCCACTTCTTTACACGACATTTTTTGTTTTGTTGTCTGGCGCGTCAACAAATAATGCTGAAGCTGATCCGACACGGGAACAGACGACATACAATTGACCATGGGAGAAACATGATATTTCAAGGTTAATACCGCAAACACGCAATGACTGCCCTTGAGATTTGTTAATTGTCATTGCGAATGCAAGCCGTACCGGAAACTGCATGCGTTTAAAATCTAATGGCATGTCGGTCGGAGCCATTGAGATCCGTGGTATCAAAATGTCTTCTCCTTTGTACTTTCCTTTAAGTATTGTTGCATCGATGCCATTATTCATCAGGTTTTTTACTGCAATTCGGGTGCCATTACAAAGACATGGTTGGTTTATGTTTCGTAACTTTATGATCACCGATCCGACTTTCAGTTGGAGATTGTGAGGCGGTAATCCGGTAATTTTGTGCAATGTTTAGAAACACCTTTCGGATGAGTTCGGATTTTGATTCGGTGAACTGGCAGAAAGCGACGGAAATTGAATGCAGCCGGTCGAAATGTCAACCGGGATTTTGCCGTTGCCAATGTCCAGCAATTGTTTGGAAAATACTTTTCCAGATTGATCGTTCTGCAGCTCATGTTCACAGTCAAATTGAGTTTTTTGACGTGTTTCCACAAAACGGACGACTTCAAACATGCATTAAGTCCATCGGCTGGCGTTGACCTTGGAATCACTGGCAAAGCTTGCCGAAAATCCCCTGCCAACAGAATAATCGCACCACCAAACCGGCTTTGATTGTTTCGTAAATCTTGCAACATATTGTCTAATGCCTTCAAAGGATTTTTATGCACCAAAGCGTAAAAAAAATTTCTCGTACGCATACATATATTTGTTGTCGATTCAACAGTGGAACGATGAAGGCATCGGCAATCATATTGTTTTTCGCATTGCAGCCCATGATTAAATGCTTCGTGCATCGGATAATACCTTGTTCACCATCATCAAGCACATATCCTCAATTAATATCAAAGTCTCGTTGTATATTTCCTCGCTTAGTTGCTAATTTGGTTTTGATGTTCTAATGCGCATCTGATGGAAAATATCATCACACATGGCATCTTTGCATTTGCTCCACAAATCAGTCGGTTTGGATGGCAAGAATGTTGAGATGGGTATTTGACAAAACCAGAACATATCCGAGGGTTTATTGCCAATGAGTCTCATTCTAACAATCGTAAGCATTGACACCCTTCTCTAATTCCCACGACAGCCGGTTCTACGCACCGGAATGACCCGAGTTCACTCTGCCAAGGGCTCTCAACTCAGCAAACACTGCTGCTACAACAACACCCTTCTCTATACGCGTCACACAATTAACCATTTATAGTTCGCAAATCTTGGAATGATATTGAGCCACTCATCGTTTCTTGGATGGACTGGAAAACCAGGAACTGGATTTCCTTGTTTCCGCCGTTCAAATTTCTTTCACGACAGATTCCAAGTATAATATCTTGGCATTTCAGAGTATATCAGCATTTGGGCAAATTCATTATACCGGCACATTTCAAAAAATCTGGTCAATGTTGTAGATGGCGGTTGATGTAATACATTCTCCTCAGTAAAGTACACTCTTTGTTTTTCATGAATGGCAAATGAAAAAATGCGCCAAATTACTTTGTTACTAAATTAGCGTCCCATTTGAAATTGATTGATTTCATTCTTTCTTTAAAAAGCTTTTATGGACTATTGAGAACATTTCAAATAAAATTACCGAAATCTCTCCTGGCGTTCTACGATTTTAGATAAATCGAAAAAAGTGTGCGTGGTCAATTATTCATTCAGAAAAAAAAAATAAATTGGACTACTACTTTTTATCTAAAAAATTATCCATATCGGTGCAGCCGTTTTCCAATTTTAGATAAATCGGAAAAAGTGGGCGTTTAAGTTTTACTGAATGAAAAATTGACCACGCCCACTTTTTTTTATTTATCTAAAATCGGTAAATGGCTGCACCGATTTGACTATTTTATTTTTTTAAATATTCGTAGTAATATTTCTTTTTTTCATATTTTATTTAATGTATCTTCACAAAATAATGTGAACTATCAATAATTTGTTCAAATCTTAAATCTAAATATTAATTTTTTTTTTTATTGGACGAAAAATTTATGTTTAATTTATAGATCCTATCATCAGCGCAGGTCTGTTGGATTCCTTCTTCTTAGTCGGATTTAGACATTACTTCTCATAAATGTTCGTGCAAGTGGGTTAGGGTGAACTTCTAACTTTTTCAAATATGACTCCGCTTGTTTTTTTATTTAATTTTTCACCAGGAAGACACCTAGGTCCTTATGAATGTTAATATTTCTCACATACCAAGACGCTGCTGTTATCATTCTTAATATTTTATTTTGGAATCTTTGAATCTTTTCAATATTAGAAGCTGAGGCCGTGCCCCATAATTGAATTCCGTAGCACCATATGGGTTTTAATATTAAGCTGTACAGCAAAAGTTTGCAATCTAAACTCAATCTCGAGTTTTTACCAATTAGCCAGTAAATTTGTAGTAACTTTAACTTCATTTGAGTCAATTTCGTATCTATATGCTTTTTCCAGGTAAGACGTCGGTCTAGATGCAGACCTAGATATTTAACTTCAGTTTGTTGAGGTATTATATGATTATTTATTAGGATTGGAGGGCACGATTCTCTACGCAATGTGAAAGTGAGATGAGATCGTTTACTTTTATTCTCCATTGTTTTAACCACCTTTTTATGTCGAGTATATGGTCTTGTAAAAGTACAGATGCTTCTTGGTGGTTTTCATGAATGGCTAGTATAGCTGTGTCATCAGCAAAAGTAGGAAATAGGAAGGGACCCAGTATACTTCCTTGGGGTACGCCTGCTTCAATAGGCTGTGGTGAACTTATAAAGTCTCCCTCTTTAAGAACGAACTTTCGATGACTTAAATAACTTTCTAGAAGCTTATGTGTGTTCACTGGTAAATATTGATTTTTTTATTTTTTATCGATAATCCTTCATGCCATACTTTGTCGAAGGCTTGCGAAACGTCGATGAAGAGTGCAGAACAATATTTTTTTTCTTCAAATGTCTTGGATATAATTTCTACCAACCTGTGAGTTTGTTCTATGGTGTTATGTTTTTCTCGAAATCCGAATTGATGAGTTGGAATGTAATCAAAATGATTCAATATCGGCTTTAACTTGTGCATTAACAGTTTTTCGAATAGCTTTGATATATTTGACAATAGGCTAATGGGTCTATATGATTCTTTTTTACTGTGATCTTTTCCCGGCTTAGGTATCATTGTAACTAAAGAAACCTTCCATTCTGGTGGACAATATTCAAGTTATAATATAGCATTAAAAATTAATAGGATTATTCTTAATGCAATTTGGGGTAGCTCGAGGAGCATCTTGTTACTGATTTTATCAATACCAGGTGATTTTTTGGAGTTTAAATCAACAATAGCCTTGTCAATCTCTGAAATCTCAAAACGAAGTGGTTCAGCTGCAGTAATATGGGGTAAAGTAGGTGGTAACTCTATTATGTCGTTTGACTCGTTTGGGGAAAATACATTCATTAGATGACTAACAAACAGGTTTCCTTTTTTTGTATCGTTTCTCGCCCAGCCTCCAATAGAAATACGTAGAGGAGGTCTGCTCATAACAGGTCTTTTAAATTTTTTTTGTGGCTCGCCATAGAGAGTAATTTGAGTACTGGGTGGCATCTAATTTCTCCAGATTTTCTAGCTCCGTTTTAAGTTGAGGGGATCTGTAGAGTTGCCACTCTCGACGAACTCTTCTTTTTTCAGATTGTATTGTATCTTATTTGTTGGGTTATTTGAGTGGCGTGTTCAACAGCAAGTTTTAAGTTTTGTTCATAGTAATATAATTTAAGTTTTTACTAAAAGAAAAATTTACCACGCCCGCTTTTTTTCGAACGCCTGGACCGATTTTGGTAATTTATTTTCAAATGTTCGCAATAGTGCCCAAAAGTTTTTTACAGAAAGAAAAATTGCCCACATTCGCTAATACGCCCACTTATCAAATATATATGCAAATATGTAACCAAAAAGCAGTGACATGACGGAGTTATTGCGGAGAATTCCAACGATGATCTCACTCAGCTTCAAATAGGCCGCAATGTTAGCAGTAAAGAAGCGAATTGAAGATTTTTTTTCATTTGCGATTCATGCCGTACGTCTGCAGAATGTATTACAACATGTTGATTGACTGCCATCTACAACATTGACTAGATTTTTTTAACCCTGCATGCCCAATCATATTTTATATGCGTTATGACCAATGTTAGTTGATTCGACTAACATGTGCGAAACATCGATTCTGTGGAACCGGTGGTACGCCTACATCCCAAAAAATACTGAAAACATAAAATACTATACCTTTTTATATATAGAAATGAAAAACATTTATATTTGCTTTGGTTTTTGATTTGTTTGTAATGTAATCACTTGTTGTCTTTCTTCAGTTTTAGCAATATCACTTGGAGTTTTTAAAAAATTAAAAAAAAAATAAAATAAACTTAAAAACTTAAAACTTAAACTTTAAGTAATTAAAACGAAAACAAAGTTGTACTTCAATGTTTTGCACAAAAGGCGCAAAGCTCAAATTTGTGTTCGCCACATATATTTTTTCGCATTTTGTGCAACAGTCTTAGTCATGCCGCGTTTTTGGTAAGGACAGAATGCGCAAATCTGTCTTTAGTTAATTTTATTTTCAATACTCGTCTCCTGAAGAGTACTGTTACTTGGTTCTTCATCACTATCTTCTAAATGGTGACCACTGATTTCATAATTGTCACTATCCACTATATCTTCCGAAGAACTTTCTTTAGATAAACGTGGCGCATATTCGCTCTCGAAGGCACTAAAATCTTCTTCATCATCATCGGATATAGCCAATATTTTCTCAATTTCATCATCAGATATTCTAGTTGCAGTCGTTTTGTAAAGCAAAAAAAATTTGCAATAATACCAATGTTAGTCGTTATGACTACGCTGTTTTTACAAACATATAGGTACTACTTAAATGAGTTATCCAACAAGTCAGTATTGATCGTCAGTAGCCTCACAACTTAATCAGATCTCTCAACGTAAAAAATGAGAACGATACAGAAAGAAAAAAACAGTTGCGACGGGAAAAATCATTAATGTTAGTCGAAACGACTAACAAAAAGGGTCAAATATGCCGAAATTATGAATTTGCCCGAACGCTGCGATACTCCGAAATGCCAAGATATTATACTTGGAATAAATCGACAAGGAAATCCAGTCCCTGGTTTCCCCCATTTATGTTCCACCGACGCATTAGGTCGTATACACTGCCCATCCAAGAAACGATGAGTATTTCTATATGCGTTTGCTATTAGTCAACGTTCGTGGCCCAACATTGAATTGTGTGACTCGTATAGAGAAGCGTGTCAACTCTTGCGATGAACTGAGCGATGAATTTTACAACGATGCACGACGCATTTAATCAAGAGTTGCGATGCGAAAAACTATATGATTACGCTGCCATGAGGGAATCAGTTCGAGCAAACGTTCCACTGTTGATTCGAAAACAAAAATATGCCTACGGCACTCTTATGAAAGTTGTGAAAGATGGAACTGAAGGTATTTTTTTGACGCTCCCGGTGGAACTGTAAAAACACTTTCGATCGCGTTGATTTTGGCAACGATATGTTAGCAGAATGATATTGTACTTGGTTCATAAGGAATTGCAGCTACGTTTTGGAAGGCGGTCGAACTGCTCTTTCAGCACTCAAGTTTCCATTGAATAATCAAATCAACGAAAATCCAACATGCAACATTTCCAAGAACAGTGCGATGGCCAAAGTTTTACAGCAAAGCAAACTGATAGTTTGGAATGACACATAAAAAGCCTTTGGAGGCATTAGACAAACAATACCAGTGACTCCACGGTCTACGTCAGCCGATAAACTTACATAATGCATGTTTGAAGTCGTCCGTTTTGTGGAAACACGTCAAGAAACTCAAATTGACTCTGAACGAACAATCTGGTCAAGTATTTTGCAAACAATTGCTGGACATTGGCAACGGAAAAATCCCGGTTGCCATTTGGATCCGCTGCACTTAATTTCCCGTTGGTTTCTGCCAGTTCACCGAATCAAAATCCGAACTCATCCGAAAGGTGTTTCCAAAGATTGCACAAAATTACAATTGGTTCAGCGAACGTCGATGCAAAAAAACATTGATGTCGACGAATTGAATTTTAAGATTCAAAGTGAAATTGCTCTCGAATTGATGACGTACGAATCGGTGGATTCTGTTACTTCCCAATAGGGTTGCCAGCCGGGCTGGACTTGGCTGGATTGTCCAGCTTTTTTGATGCCTGTCCAGTTTCAAGCTAAAATTTCATTTGTCCAGCTAAATAGAAATTTTCGACAATTATATCTACAGTCAAGGAAAATAGTCTAAATACACCCTACGATTTTGAAGTTTTAGAGAATTAGTGGCGATAATTAAAAACTATGTTATAGTATAGTGCCATCCCTGCTTTATAAATGGTTACCCTAGTTATTGGGTACTTTATATTCAAATAGATATAAGAAATAACTATAAGTAGAAGTAAATAATAAATAAAGTGAATGCTGGACATTCTAAGTTGAACAGTTGACAAAACAAGATGTGTCTTAATTACTTGTATGAGTGGCATAACAAAAGCAATGTTTAAGGTATTTAACAAAGAATAATAACAAGAAGTGAAACGCTGTCAAAAAAACCTAAGTCGGTTGTCAAAAAAAAACCTAACTATAAGAATGTATTGGTATCATTTTATTTATATGTATTGGTTTTCAAACCACTTTTACCACACTCCTCAAACACACAGAGTTGTAAAAAAGCGACCTCAAAAAATTATAACAAAATTTTATTACAATTAAATTTAAAAATTCAAACAATTCTCAAATTATTTGAATTATATTTGATCTGGAAAGGTTTTATAAATAGATTTTTCCGCTTTTTATTCCATAATTTCTGCAAAAATTAAGTTTATTTGAATTTTTTTATTAATTTCCAATACGAAATTTTACAAATGTGTTGTTTTTAGTTTTTATTTCAACCCTCAAAAAATTTATGTCAAAAAAAATTAACAAAATATTTTTTTCGTTTGTGCAAAATATACACGTCTCGGTTATTTAAATGGTTTAAATGTGTGGAAAAAAATAATAAAAATATTATGTGATGGTGAAAGTGTGTGTTATAATTGCAATTTTGTGCAATTTTCAAGAAAAAGTTTTGAAGTTAAATCTCTCTCTCAAGTGTGTTGAATTCACACACTACTTGTATGTGAGAAGAGAGAGAAGTTCTTGTTGTAGAAAAATGAGAGGCTTCCCTTCTTGTTATTCTTTGGTATTTAATATTAAGACCATGATAAAAATATAGAAGGTAGTTTCAATCAAAATTTTTTTTTTAAAATAAGGTTTTTTGAAGTTTCCTTATTTTGTGAGCATTATAAAAAGCGTTGCCACATTCCTAAAAATGATTTTTATTTTAGAGAAATTTTTTACAAAAAATGTGTAATTTATAATTTAGTATTTAAATAAAAATGTATTAAGTATGTTGTGTTGGAAGTTAATGATTCAATTCCTAAAATTCGCTTAGTCTGCTTTTACACAGGGCAAGTTTACTTGAAGCAAGTCTCGTCGATTCCCTTTTAAACTTGCTCGTCTGTTTACACACAGCAAGTCTGTGAGCAATTTTGTATGTCAAAACCTAATAGACGCCATATTGAAAATGAGAAAACAAAAGAAATTTGAATAGACTTGCCAGTACAAGCAAGTGTGTACCCCTCTTCTTTCTTCTTGCCTCTCTCTCCTATAAACTCTAGACTTGCGCAAGAAAAATTGCCCTGTGTAAAAGCAGACTTACTTATAATTAAAACACGTTGACTATTTTTATAGGTATATTAAGTAAGAATTTTTTTAATTTTTTTATTACTATGAACATATTTTGTATCTTTTAAATGGCGGTTTAAAAACCGAATTCGAAAATATGTTCTCCCAAGATAAAACCTTTTAACAATTTTTTATCCAAATTTACATTAGTTGAATTTAACAAATTTAACATATTATTTTAAAGTATTATTTAGTATTTTAAAGTTACCTTGTGGTCATTGGGACAGCATTTCTATCTAATCTCACACGTTTTGTATTAACTGAAATATTGCTTTTAAGGAAATGGTCGGAGCACACCATTGGATCTTTTGGCAAATCTTCTTCGCAAGTTTTACATACCTCCAGCCACTGTTGTAGTTTGTTAGGTAATGTAGGGACTTTAAAAAAAATTACATTTGAATTTTTGCAAAAATATTTGGTATTTTCGCAGTTGGGGAAAATGCAACTCATGTTTGTTAAATCTTAAAATAATGTTCACAAATTAGCTTTAAAATATTTGAAAATGAAAATCTTACATTTGATCCCAATTTTATAGTAAATATTTTTTATATTTTTTTTAATATTTTTCAAATTAATGAAAATTATGTATTAATTTTTTCACAAACTTCAAAGAATATATGGGAAAATTTTTATTTAATATGGTATTACTATTTTAACGAAAACGTCAAAATCCTTAAGCATGTCAGACGTAGAATTTTAAAAAATAAAGAGAGAATGAAACTACCTTCTATTTTTCTACTATGATTAAGACTGTTTGAAGTAAAAAAGAATATGAATTTTTATCCATGAAAATGACAAATTGAAAAAGGGTTCATATTCCAGTTCGGAATATGGTCGTAAATATGCGAAAAGAAGATAAATTTTATGGAGAAATTACTAAGACAACAAAATTGAGTGGGCTACTGTACAGACGATCATAAAACATTATAATAACACCAATAGAACCGAAAATAATCCAAGATCTGGCCGACCTATGAAGCTTTCGAGACGTGATGTTACCAGTATTTTGAAAGTAGTGAACCAGGATTCGAAAATAAGTGCTCCAAAATTGGCCAAAACAGATCGATAAATGTTCCAATAATATTGTTACTCCACAAAAATTATAAACATTTTACATGACAATGGATTTAATAGCAGAACATCACGCAAAAAACACTCATTTCAGAGAAGAAACATAAACTTTGGCTTGAGTTTGCTAAAGTTCATATGGACAAGGGTATGAATTTTTGGAATCGTATTGTATTTGCCGACGAAAGTAAGTATAATATTTTCGTAAGTGTTTGTAACAAATTGTACACTATTTCAATTCAAATTGAAATACACATTGATTTAAACAATACAAAAACTAAATTCTTTATTCTTTCTTAAGAAAAACAGTGGACTGTAACTAAAATGTATGTGTGTGTGAGTCGTTAATGTTCTAAAAAACTACAGTGATGAATTTCCATCGTAGTTACATAGGGTTGTATTTAGTAGTAATAACATACAGTGTTGTATTTATGTAAATAGCTTATAACTAATTATCAAATAATATTGAAAATGGTTACTAATAATTCATAAAAACAAGAAATAATATAATAATAATCACAAACATTCTGTGGACATAACCTCGTTACAGGTTTCTTATATACCCCTTTGAATGTCCTTAATGTAACAACTCTCACCAAAGAATCTGATCCAGAAGGAGTCTGAATAATTCTCTCGATTGACCATTGAGCAGGAGGTAAATTATCGTCCTTAACTATAACAACATCCCCTACATTCAAATTATCCAATTTCTGAGACCATTTTGGACGCCGTTGCAACTGGCCCAAATATTCCCGTGACCATCTTCCCTAGAAATCCTGCACTAATCTTTGAACGTATCGCCACCTGTCATTGTAATTAATCTTCGTCGCATTGAACTTCCCATCTGGTATCGCTGACATTGATCGTAATATCAAGAAATGTGAAGGAGTGAGAGCATCCATGTCACCCATAAATCTTAGACATATTGGACGTGAGTTGAGACAACCTTCTAATTGACAAATGTAACTGAAGCATTTTCCAAAACACGCTTCAAATGACCCTTTGCCGACTTGACACCAGCCTCCCAAATTCTACCGAAATGAGGTGCCGATGGTGGCGTAAAATGCCAAGTGATCATGTTATCGCTCATTTCCTTATTCAATCCAAATTGAGTATCGTCCTGGTTCAAATATTGATACAACTCTCTGAATTCCTTATTGCAACCAACAAAATATACAGTTTGAAGCCCCTACCTTTCCATGAACGAACGTAGAATGGTCCGGCGTAATCGACTCCAGTATTCATGAAAGGTGCCCACTTGTTGTTGGTAAGTTATTCCTCTAAATCTCATACAGCTAGTACATATGTTTAAGGTATTTATAATTAAGACTGTTTGAAGTTAAAAAGAATATGAAAAAATATAACATATAAATTATTGGGGAAAAACTTAATAATTAGCGGGAAAAAGTTTACATACAACGTAGTATCTTCTAACATCAAATAGAAAATTGAAAACAAAGAAAAGGAAATAAAATTTGTCTTTGATGGTTTCATTAAATTTACAAACATTACAATTGTTTAAGTGGACAAAGTGATAATTAAAGAATGTTTATCCTTGAAAATGGCAAATCGAAAAGAGATTCACATTTCAGTTTAAAATATGGTAGTAAATCTCCGAAACGAAAATAATTCTTATGGAGAAATTGCTGAGATAACAAAATTAAGTCTAAGGCTACTGTACAGACGATCATAAAAAATTATAATAACACCAATAGTACCGAAAATAAGCCACGATCAACGGGACCTAAGAAGCTTTCGAGACGTGATGTTGCTAGTATTTTGAAACTAGTGAACAGGATCCGAAAATAAGCGTCCCAAAAGTGGCAGAACATATCGAAAAATGTTCCAATAAAATTGTTACTCCACGTACAATAATAAACGTTTTGCATGACAATGGATTTAATAGCAGAACAGCACGCAAAAAGCCACTCATTTCAGCGAAGAATCGTAAACTTTGCCTTGAGTTTGCTAAAGCTCATATAGACAAGGATATGAATTTTTGGAATCCTGTTATATTTACCGACGAAAGCAAGTACAATATTTTCGGAAGTGATGGCCGATCCAAAGTTTGGAGAAAACCAAACACTTCACTTGATCCAAAGAATATTATACCTACAGCCAAATATGGTGGAGGCAACGTTATGATTTGGGGTGGTATGGCTTCATCTGGAGTGGGTCGTTTGGTTTTTGTCGAGGGTAACATATACCGTTATCGATATAAAAACATTGATAGGTTGGGCCTGAGAAATCAATGGATTTTCCAGATAGATAACGATCCTAAGCATACTGCGCACGAAATTGGCTTCTTTATTATGCCCCAAGACAGCAATATTCACCACCCGAGTCACCAGACTTAAACCCAATAGAGCACCTAAGGGACATTTTGGAAAATATTCAATTAGTAGCCGTGAAAAATTAAAAACCGCTCTTATTCGAGCATGGGCCAAAATAACACCCTGTATTACAGATAATTTGGTGAAATTAATGTCCCGTCGTCTTCAAGCAGTTATTGATGCCCAAGGTGGACCAACCAAATATTAAGAGTTTATTTTTTTTTTATTTTTATATTAAATTTTTAAATAATATTTATTTTTTTGTAGCTGTATGTAGACTTTTTTCCTATGAATTCTTAATGTTTTTGTTATTATTGTATTTGTTATGTAAATGAGTTATTTTTTTCATTTTATAAATAAACTTATTTATTAATACCTTATATGATGACATAATAATTTTTTTAATTTTCTTCACATACTCTCTAAAACCCCTAAATCAAAGGGTGTATGTAGACTTTTTTCCTTGACTGCAGTTCTTCCATCTTCTCGGATGATCAGATAACCATGTTAAAACGATCATTGTATCGGACCACCCATAAACATTCTCATTATCAATTTTCAAGGAGTCTTGAACCTTAATCATTAGCTTCACCAATAGGTGGGCTGCACATAATTCCAGCCGCGGTAATGAAATCTGTTTTATTGGGTCGTTTTCGAAGCTATCAAATTTGTCATTACACTTCCGTCAGGCTGAACAATTCGTAAATATATTGCTGCAGCATAAGCTAATTCAGATAAGTCTGAAAATCCATGCAGTTCAGCATTTATGTTCTCCTTAAATCCCATCCAACGCGGTATTCGAAGGTTACAAATATTTCTTAAGTCGTCATAAAGTTCCATCCATTTCCTTTGTAAATTTTCAGATAATTCCTGATCCCAGTCAGCTCCATGATTCATCGATATTATTACTGGTGCAATAATTTCGATAATTTCATTTGTTCCGATTCATCGAATTTTCATTTCAGTAAATCCCAAGCAATTGTATAATTGTCAATAGTCGGTCTCAGATGCTTTATCAGGATCAGTGCCTCGCCACTTAACTTCGTCTGCAAGTCCGATTGTGAATTAATGCCTCAAATAAATCCCTAAAGCGTATCCACTCAGAATATGATTCATCAAAATCTGGTATATTTATCGTAGGTGAATATGTTTGGCCACTCTGTTGTACAATAGGAGATGAATGTAGATTACGGTCATTTGCTAGTCGATCAATCAATGAAGTGAAACTATTCTGTGTCTGAGAAATGGCCTCCTAAACCTGACCTATATTACCCTCTGGATTATTATCAACGACCGTCCTATTATCATCCTCATCTCGTGAACGACATGTAAATAACTACTTTATGGCAAAATATTTATCCTCAATATCACTGCGATACAGATCCTCCACCCTAAGTTCATCCTCATCAATGGTCAATCTCAATCTGGATAGACTCATATTGGATATAAATATCATCCAACTTCGCAACTCTAACTCTAATAGCATCAATAGAAGTATCTTGATTAGAACACGTGTTATATATACGTGTAATAGAACCTTTCAAAGTTTGTCTCTTGCCCTTAAGAACATCCATATTGACGGAATATTCGTTTAACAATTCAATATATGATAATTATAATTCAAATTTGTATATCGAAATATAAATTCAAATTTCCCAAATTGTAAAATACGATAAAAAAGGTAATAATTATAAAAAATCAAGTAAAAAATATATAATATATTGTTACGAAATTGTACTTGAATTCAAATATAACGATTTTAAGGTCTGATTTAAAAGTAGCATAATGCTTTCAAATAACATTGCTGTAATAGCAAACTTTAACATATCTGTGGGCATTATTAAATAAAAGCTTTCAGTTGACCATTGATCGTCAGTTGACAACGCTGTTTGAATTCGAATATTCATTTAAAGAACATTGTAGAAAGTACACCACAGATGGCGTATGATCTAGAATATTCGAACTTTGACAGTTAAAGAGCAATCTAGATTGCATATGGCAGTGTTATAAATAGTGGCAGAGGTTGCAGTAGTTAGTGAGTTTATCAGAGACGCTTTTCGAATAAACATCAACTGAGTACATTAAAGTGTGTTGTGTTTTTCAAGTAAATTCGTGTACATTATAAATTGTGTCTGTATATCTGAGAATTTATAAACGTGTATAAAAAACATTGAGTGGCTATTTAATTCTGTTGTTGTACATTTCAAAGAAATAAAGAGTTGTTACAATTTTCCGGTTTATTTAAAGGAAATAAACCAAACGTTTTGAAAAGGTTAAAACGTAACAATTGGTGTCAGAAGTGGGTTTGCAAAATAATAAGCATGAAGTTTGAGGAACTAGAAGTTGAACAACTCAAGAAAGAATTGTGTAAGTTGAAGCTACCAACAGCAGGTAATAAGGCAAAATTGCAGAAGAGGCTGATAGACGAATTCAAGCTGCGTGATATTGACATCGGTGCTTACGAATGCGAGTATAAGGAAGAAATGGAAGTTTCTACACGTTCAACAACGAGCAGCATGGATTTAAGCACAATGTTTCCTGCTATGATGGCACAATTTAAAGAAGTTCGAGAAATTTTTAAAGTAAATAACGAGAAGCTTCTAGCTAAACTTCGAGTAAACAACGAGAAGCTGTTAGCTGAAGTTAAAGAAACTTTCAGAGTAAACAACGATAAACTTCTAACAAAACTTCAAGAATCTTCTAGAGCCACAGATGAGAGGATTCAGAAAGTGTCTGATGTTATTGGCGACAGAGTGGATGACATTGATAAAAAGGTGTCGGACTTGAATAATGTTCAATGTCAAGAAGACGCAGTTGTAGAGGCTTTAAATGAGAAACAATGTAAAACCAAAATTAAATGTTATAACTGTGGTAAAATTGGTCATATTCAGCGAAACTGTAGAGCACCAAGAAAGCGAACCAGATATGTTTCACCATCAAGAAATAACCAGCTGGCGAATCATCAAGCCTTACAGGAGCCACCTTTAAAAAGAGCTAGCACTGAGGCAGAGGATTTGGTATGGGCCCGTGAGGAAGTGGAGGATTGTATAGACAATGGTTTGTTGGTGTTGGAACCAGCGGATGTGAGAAGTGGCCATGTAACAATGGAGGCCCTCGTTGAACAGTGCAACGACAGAATGGTTACCGTTGGAGTGCTTGGTCTGTCCCGCAGAGAAAAGATCATCAGGCCGGGTTCCAAGATGGGTGAAGGTGCTTCAGCAGAAAAAGAAATGCATGACCTCGTTCGGAGACGAATTAAAATGACAAATGACCAAATGAAAGCCAGATATAGCTCACAACGTAATAAGGGTTTGTCATCCAAATTAAGGAATCACTGCAAAGGACCACATAGGGTAATTAAGAAATTGGACGACATGGTTTATAGAATACGGAAATGTGGAAGACCGATAGCGGGAATTAAAGTTGAACATCTGAAACGTCTAGTCGCCTATGGGAGAAGTGAATATATGCCTATTCGGGACGAACAGGCTTAAGCGGGGGGGCAGTGTTACGAAATTGTACTTGAATTCAAATATAACGATTTTAAGGGCTGATTTAAAAGTAGCATAATGCTTTCAAATAACATTGCTGTAATAGCAAACTGTAACATATCTGTGGGCATTGTTAAATAAAAGCTTTCAGTTGACCATTGATCGTAAGTTGGCAACGCTGTTTGAATTCGAATATTCATTTAAAAAAAATTTGTAGAATATTCGAACTTTGGCAGTTAAAGAGCAATTTAGAGTGCAGTTGGCAGTGTTATAAATAGTGGCAGAGGTTGCAGTAGTTAGTGAGTTTATCAGAGACGCTTTTCGAATAAACATCAACTGAGTGCCTTAAAGTGTGTTGTGTTTTTCAAGTAAATTCGTGTACATTATAAATTGTGTCTGTATTTCTGAGAATTTATAAACGTGTATAAAAAACATTGAGTGGCTATTTAATTCTGTTGTTGTACATTTCAAAGAAATAAAGAACGTTTTCAAAAGGTTAAAACGTAACAATATAAATAATTATAATAATAGTTCAATACGAAATATTGTATTACAATTTCATACTTATCGTAGTCATAAACCAGTATCAGATCGAATTAAATAATGAATGACAATAACAAATATCGTAAAATACTTCAGTCATTCAAGTAATTACACCCTTTTCAAATTCCACAAGGGTTCGTGTATTATATAACATTTATCCAAGATATGTACCTGTTGCCAACCTTCAATCCGGTAATTCGTAATGGTTTGAATATCCACTAATCCGAGTAACATATGTCGAAAAATCTGCTAACAGTGCACAGTGGATCCGCCCATAGGCCAAAAATAAATAAAACGATCACAAAATATTTAGACAAAATGCAAAAAAATTGTCTCTTAAATATCCAATCTTTTTAATGGAAAACCGGTTTTTGCTGGAAATCTAACGGGACTTTTTAAAAATAAAATTAAAAGCATGAGCAAATATTCATTTGCAAAGCGCAGCTGAACGCTGGAAGAAAAATTCAAAGCAAAAGTGCACTTCAAAACGGTCTTGCAATTGCTGTAGTCTACAAAATTAAATTATTTTCAATGAATAATAAACAAACAAAACAAAAAAACTGTTACTTTTTTCAATTTGCCCATTTTTTTATTGCATGTTTATTTTTAGAAAAACAGAAAAGAATATTGCATTACTGTGTGAAATACATTATTTGATGAACAATGAAATAACTAAGCAGTGGTGTAGTGAGCACAACGGAAGACCACCAAACAGGAGGTTGCAGGTTCGAATCGGGTCTGCGACTTATTTTTTTTATTTTTATTTTTTTGTGTAAATAAAAATTCTATAAATAACTCTACTAACAAAACAACTTATTTCTGGCCAAAATATAAAGGATTACTTTTTGGACATCGCGAACAAAAATAATGACTTCTTACAGTAGAAAAATAAGTAGTTGAATCGTCAAATTCCCCTTATTTTTCGGCTTATTTGTAAGAAAAGTTTTTGCTGGGAAGTTAAGAAAAAAATGAAATTTTATCAAAATCGTCCACGCCCAACGCCCACTGCCCATACAATCCAAATTGATTTTTTCGCATAAAATTGTTTTTATCCAAGTAAAAGTCTAGAAATTTGGTACATACATTTATTGAAACCAAAAAGGAACTCATGCCTAGTTTCAATAAAATCGGTCACGCCCACCGCCCACGAAACCCATTCATAGATTAGAATTTTTTGGATATTTCGTTTATTATTCGACAAAAAATTTTAAGTTTTCATCCAGTTCTGAAAACAATTCATTTTATTAAAAAAAGAGCTTGGGGGAAAGTGGAGCTACATTTTTTTCTCCATGGAAAATCAAAAATACAATAATTATTAGAGACTTATAGATTTGGGCATATCTTCATTGATGTGGAAATGTTATATTTTTCAAATATGTTAAAGGTTAAAATTATACATATATAAACCACTGAATTGCGTGAAAATATAAGTAAATTTTTGCTTAACACCCTAGCATGGACTTTTTTAAAAATAAAATAAATTTTTTCTTAAAACTATAAGTGTACATTTCATCTTTAAACATTTCTCTACAAAACTGCATCATTTGATTGTTGAAATTAAGTGTTTGAAAAATTGACTTTTTGACACCAAAATCCATCTGTGCGCCGTCTTATTTTTGCTTCGGTACATAAAAATCTGATCCATGGAGCTGAGATAAGCAAGCAAGTAGTAGTGTCAATAGGTGAAGCAGCTGAAGCGAAAATAAGCATATAAAACAGTTTAGATTGCAACATACCCGAAAAATATCGCGCAATATAAATTTGTATAACTTTTTAATTTAGTTTTTCTTTCAGTGTATAATTCAAATGGAATAAAAATTTACTAAAATTGTTTAAAACAAACGAATTTTCATAATAAAATATTTTATTTCAAAAATTCATAAAACAAATCTAAAAGCCAATTAACCCTTGAAAGATCAAAGGGCTACTGTGGCTACAGCTGTTAATATTTATACCCTACACCACCATAGTGGGGAGGGTATTATGCGTTTGTGCAGATGTTTGTAACGCCCAAAAATATTAGTCTAACACCCACCTTAAAGTATACCGATCTACTTAGAATCACTTTCTGAGTCGATTAAACGATGTCCGTCCGTCCGTCCGTCCGTCTGGTTGGCTGGCTGGCTGTCCATGTAAACCTTGTGCGCAGAGTACAGGTCGCAATTTTGAAGATATTTCGATCAAATTTGGTACATATTACTTTTTCGGCCCAAGGACCAAGCTGAAATCGGTCCATTATTTCACCTAGCCCCCATACAAATGTCCCCTCGAAATTGGTCTTTATCGGTCATAAATGTTTAATTTATCTATGTATCTACACAAATTTCGCTCCAAATAAGTTTTATATATACAAAATTCATGTCACCAAATTTTGTTACGATCGGTCCATAATTAGTCATAGCTCCCATATAGACCCGCTTCCGAAAATCAATTTAACGTGCATAAATCGCTTAAAAATGTTGGTATACACACAAAATTCAACATAGTTAACTTTAATATAGACATAAATCACACGATCTAATTTTATGGTGATCGGTCCATAATTGGTCATAGCCCCCATATAAGGCCCACTTCCGAAAATCACTCAAAAATATAAATTATTGAAATTTTAAAAGAAAAATCTTTTTGCTCATTTACTTGGTGTAGGGTATTATATGGTCGGGCTTGACCGACCATACTTTCTTACTTGTTTTTCTTAAAAATTTGCAAACTTTAAGTTCTTCGGGCATGCTATGAGTTGATAAATTTTGAAGACCCTAGCTTTTTTAGTTTTGGAGATATTGATTATTGACCGCTTGTTCATATAAGGGAAACCACTGTGCAGTGTAAAGGCGTTTACATAACTTAGTAAAGTTGAATTTGTTGTTGGAAAGTTGGAAAGATGATCAAAGATGATCAGAATGAAACTTCAAATGATGATTATGTTGAATATTATGCAAAGACTGTTAAACTAACTGGAATACCGATGAATGAAGATGCAGTATAAGTATAAGTGAAATTAAATGTTGAATTAAATTATTGTGTTTGCCGATGACACCATAAAGGCGAATGGCTGACAATTAGAGATGCTAATCGGGACTGATTTTTGAAAATCCCGGGGTTCGGGATTTTCGGGAAATCTAAAATCCAGAAAATTATAAGAAATAAACGTACATAATTATGTCTCTACAATTGAAAATAAATTTTTTACTTAGTCATTCATTTTTATTAGACACTAAAAAGCATAAAATACTTGCATGAGTACATTATATAAGAAGTAATATCAATAAAGTATGTATATTAGGCCGGGTCGAATTGTATGGACGATAAAAAAGTAAAAAATCGTATAGCAGAAACGAAATCTACGGATAATTTTAAGAAAGTTTTATCAAGAAACCATAGGTGTAAAATCAAATCCTATCTTGCGCATTTCGTCTTTTATCCAATAAAAAAAAAACTATTAAAAAAAAAGTTTATATTGAAATATTATAGGATAAAAGGCGAAATGCGCAAGATAGGATTTGATTTTAGACCTATGGTAGAATACGTATCTGCAATACGATTTTTCGTGAAAAAAATCGACCCACCCTAATGTATATACTGGTAAAAAACAGTACCTTAGTAAAAAAAATAAAATACCTTAGTATTTTAACCTTCGCTTTCATGAAGACAGTTTTTTACGTGAAATCATGGTATCTACCTGGGTAGATAATGACTTTATACATTCAATTTGTGTTAGAATTTTTATTTATATACTAATTTTTTGTATCAAAATATCTAATACGTATTATAAGAAGTAATTTTACAGCCATCTATGCATCGCGATTCATATATTTCGGGTAAAAACAGAAGTCTGAAGTCATCCAATTTTACAATAAAACTAAAGGAGGCGTTGATACGGGAAAAACATGAATCTCAATATCCAACCAAAAGAGCAACAATACGTTGGCCTGTGGCAATTTTTTTCAAATCATTGGATTCTTCAGCCCTAGCAGCTTAAAGTATATGACAAAAACAACACACAAAGTACGGAAATATATTACTCTGGACGTAGATTACTCTTGAACTCCTTGGGCACAAATCTTTGCATCGCACAAATAAATGCCGAGCCGAACATACGATGGTGTTTTTTAACAAGACAGCAATTGAATGTATTTAATATAAGCTTTTGAATAATTTTTGATGATAGTATAAAGTAAAGCTAGTTAAGTAACAAAACCAATATAAATTATCATAAATTTGAATGTATCTACCACGGTATATATTCATAAACCCAAATACACAAAAATATAAAATATAAAAAAACTTCTATAATCTGACTTTAATTTTTTTTATTTGTTTGTTTTCTAAAAATTCGTCAAATTTTGATAACTGAGCTGAAAGCAATTTCAAAGTTCATAAAAACTGTGTAAGTTATTAACAACTGAATATCCAAATATCTACCTCGGTAGATACTATGAAAGCGAAGGTTAAATAGCTTCTTAAGAATACTATCTATGGTTTCATCTGTCATTCTGGAACGAATTTTGTTTCCGAAATATTTTGCTGCCGAAAAACATCTTTCACATTGGCAAACCCGTTTGCTAATACTTATAAAAAATCTGCAAGTATTTTCATCTTGTTCCTTCAGAAATAAAATGATCTATTTCTTTTGCAAGTTGCAAATCTACATTATAATTTGATTTTGTTATTGTTATTTGGGTTTTTTACATTTATTAATAATATCTTTTAGCCTTTTAGCAATCGAAATATTTTTATTTTGTTCCTGAGATAAAATCTATTTCATTTGAAGAGGATTTAAATTGAGTTTTGTTAGATAACTTACAAAAAAGGTGAAGAATTGATTTTCTAGAGCCCCACTCAGGGAAAACCAAAAACACCGTTTTCCTTTATTAACTATTTTGTAGCAGGAGTTGAGCTTAACAACTTTGCTGAACATCACTTTGCGATATTCGGGCATGTAGAATGTCAAAATGCGTGAGAAAGGCACACAAAAATTACAATTTCCCCTATTTATTTATAAAAAAACGGGATTTGGAAAAATTAAAAAATCCCGAGCTTCGGGATTTAGGAAATCCCGAAAACACCGGGATTTTCGGGAACGGGATTCCCCGTTTGACATCTCTACTGACAATATGCATTAAGCCCAATATAATTATGTTGAATGTTAACAGCGAATTGGTTCGACTGAGACTTAACAATGATGATTATGATGAATGTTATGTAGACTGATTAATGTGCTGATGAACTGATGAACATGTGCAGAAACTTTGTGTAAATATTAATTGCAGAATTAAATTGTCGATCTATTGCTGATGACACCACAAACCGAATGTGCATGAATCCCAATATGCTTATGTTGAATGTTAACGCCGACCTTGAATAATAAGCTCAAAAATGCACCCAAGTGGTTAACGTAAGGAAACAACCATAGTTTATTAACAATTAGCAACTTTCCTCCATGAATATCTTTCCTTCGTTGTTGAATATTGTTACGTTTTAACCTTTTCAAAATGCTGGTTTATTTCCTTTAAATAAACCGGATACTTTTGAATGCAAATAAAAGCCGTTTAGTAGTTTGAAAATTGCAACAACTCTTTATTTATTTAAAATGTACAACAACCACAAAATTAAATAGTCACTCAATGTTTTATTATACACGTTTATATACAATTTAGTACAATTTCTTAACACTGCCCCCCGCTTAAGCCTGTTCGTCCCGAATAGGCATAGATTCACTTCTCCCATAGGCAGCTAGTCGTTCTAGATATTCAACCTTAATTCCCGATATCGGTCTTCCACATTTCCGTATTCTATAAACCTTTGCAGTGATTCGTTAATTTGGATGACAAACCCTTATTACATTGTGAGCTATATCTGGTTCTCATTTGGTCATTTGTCATTTTAATTCGTCTCCGAACGAGGTCATGCATTTCTTTTTCTGCTGAAGCACCTTCACCCATCTTGGAACCCGGCCTGATGATCTTTTCACTGCGGGACAAACAAAGCACTCAACATGAACCATTCCGTCGTTGCACTGTTCAACGAAAGCCTCCATTGTTACATGGTCACTTTTCACATCTGATGGTTCCAACACCAATCAACCATTATCTATACAATCCTCCACTTCCTCCTCTTTTTAAAGGTGGCTCCTGTAATGCTTGGTGATTCGCCAGCTGGTTATTTCTTGATGGTGAAACATATCTGGTTCGCTTTCTTGGTGCTCTACAGTTTCGCTGAATATGACCAATTTTACTATAGTTATAACATTTAATTTTGGTTTTACATTGTTTCTCATTTAAAGCCTCTTCTTGACATTGAACATTATTCAAGTCCGACACCTTTTTATCAATGCCATCCAATCTGTTAATAACATCAGACACTTTCTGAATTTTCTTATCTGTGGCTCTAGAAGATTCTTGAAGTTATGTTAGAAGTTTATCGTTGTTTACTCTGAAAGTTTCTTTAACTTCAGCTAACAGATTCTCGTTGTTTACTCGAAGTTCAGCTAGAAGCTTTTCGTTGTTTACTTTAATTGTTTCTAAGATGGTTCTAGAATTTTTTTTGAACTTCAGCTAACAGCTTCTCGTTATTAGCTCTAGAAGTTTCATTGGCTTCTTTAAATTTTTCCATTATATCAGCAAACAGATAAATCCATGCTGCTTGTTGTTCAACGTGTAGAAACTTCCATTTCTTCCTTATACTCAAATTCGTAAGCACCGATGTCAATATCATGCCGCTTGAAGTCGTCTATTAGCCTGTTCTGCAATTCTGCCTTGTTACCTGCTGTTGGTAGCTCCAACTTACTCAATTCTTTCTTGAGTTGTTCAACTTTTAGTTCCTCGAACTCCATGCTTAATAATTTTCAATCCCACTTCTAACTCCAATTGTTACGTTTTAACCTTTTCAAAACGTTGGTTTATTTCCTTTAAATAAACCGGACACTTTTGATTGCAAATAAAAGCCGTTTAGTAGTTTGAAAATTGTAACAACTCTTTATTTATTTAAAATGTACAACAACCACTCAATGTTTTTTTTATACACGTTTATAAATTCTCAGAAATACAGACACAATTTATAATGTACACGAATTTACTTGAAAAATACAGCACACTTTAAGGCACTCAGTTGATGTTTATTCGAATAGCGTCTCTGATAAACTAACTAACGACTGCAACCTCTGCCACTATTTATAACACTGCCATCTGCATTCTAGATTGCTCGTTAACTGTATAGAGCTTTCTAATACATACGCCATCTGTGGTGTACTTTCTACAATGTTCTTTAACTGAATATTCGAATTCGAATATACGGTCGCAGCAAACAGCGTTGCCAACTTACGATCAATTGTCAACTGAAAGCTTTTATTCAATGTTAATAATGCCCACAGATATGCTACAGTTTACTATTACAGCACTGCTACTTTTAAATCAGCCGTTAAAATCGTTACATTTGAATTCAAGTACAATATCGTAACAATATGATTGTAACAATTAATGATGGTAATTTGCCAATCTGTAAACTTATATTGTCCAATTAAGTGTCCTGTTGCATATGATTTCAATCAATATCCGTCTCGATAGGACCAAATTATGTTTGTAACAAATTATACACTATTTCAATTCAAATTGAAATACACATTGATTTGAACAATACAAAAACTAAATTCTTTATTCTTTCTTAAGAAAAACAGTGGACCTTAACTGTGTGAGTGTGTCGGTTCTAAAAAACTACAGTGATGTATTTCCATCGTAGTTACATAGGGTTGTATTCAGTATTAAAAACATACAGTTTGTATTTACCACCCCAGTCACCAGACTTAAACCCAATAGTGCACATATGGGAAGTTTTGTAAAAATTTGTGAGAAAATATGACATCAGTAGCCTTGAAACATTAAAAATCGCTCTTATTCGAGCATAAGCCGAAAAACACCCTCTATTACAGAGAATTTGGTGAATTAATGCACCGTCGTCTTATTGATGCCCAAGGTGTACCAACCAAATATAAAGTTATTTTTTTTTTATTTTTGAAATAATATTTATTTGTTGGTTGCTGTATGTAGACTTTTTTCCTATGAATTTTTAATGTTTTTGTTATTATGGTTTATATTATGTAAATTATTTAATTTTTTATTTTATAAATAATGTTTTTTATTAATACCTTAAATACTGACAGAAACATTTTTTTAAATTTTTTCGCGAACTCTCTAAACATACACCCTATGTTTAGACTTATTTCCTTGACTGTATATTATTTATTACTTCAAATTTACTTACTACTAATTAGTACACAGTAATAACCTAGTAGGATTTTGAGATAACTTAAAAATAAATGTGGTTATCCACAAATGAGACAGAGGTGACTCAAAAGCTAACCATTTTCTTAATAAAACCCTATTCAGTTTTTCAATGTAATGTCATAGGAACGAGTCAGTAGTCACTCACTTTACATCAGTTTCAGCTAACCAGAAGTTACCTAATTATGAGTTAGCTTTTGGTGCATAAATAAAAGAGCACTATGAGTTAGCTATGAATAGACTAACTAATAAATGGATTCTTTGATTAACATTATAATTTAAAAATGCATTATATTTTATAATTTTCAATTATTTGTTAAAGTGTTTATAATTTGTTGTTAAATTGCGAAAAGTTATACATTTATTTAATACAATAAGCTATTCTAAATTATACAAACTAAATATTTAATTCCCGCTGTTAAATTAAATAATAATAATAAGTTAATTTGAGTCATTTAAATATTCATAGATATAAAAGGTACAACAGATCTGTTATAAAGAAAACTTAAAATTATAATAATTACTTCCTAATTCTTAATAACTAAAGCATCTTTCTTTTTATTCACGCATATAGTCTGAAAATGTCTACTACTTTGAAGGCATATCTAATCCCCTTTTCAGGATATTCCTCCCCGTTAGCCCGAATTGATTCTAATAAACGAAAAAGAAAATTATTGATGAATAAAAATTAAAAAATAAGGAAAATATATTTTATTTACCCATTAAAACATCATAAAAATGTTTAAAATTTTTAAGCGAAAGCTTGTCGTGGACACCATCTACATTTGATGCAACTATTAAATTTACCGAAAAAATTTCTTTAAGGGATTTATACAACGCGTCTGAATTCGATTATTTGGATTAAACTTGTAAACATGATAGCGTTATTATAACAGAATACTTACTTGTATTTTATATTCAATCAAACGTTTCTTCTGTTGCAGTTTAAATTATTTATTTTTGCACAATTTTGTATTGAATTAATTTTTTTTATAAATTTTCACAACTTTTTATTTGAGAAGGAAATATATTGAAAAGTATATCATCTGTTTATTAATATAATTTTTAATGTTTTTTTAATTTATGCATCAGTTTTGAGTGAGCAAATAGTCAACTAGACTTTCAAATAGCTCATAAAAATCCTACAGGGAACTTATGTAAAAAAGTGTATGTATTTCTTGAAGAATGGAAAAAATAAATTCCAAAAAGTTTTATGGGAATACGAGTCATATGAAATTTCTGATAATGAGTTCAATGAAGATGAAAAATGTAAAAGTGAAGGATTATCAGAAGCATATTAATATTTTGGGCAACACACAATGTAAGAATTTCATACAACTATTTTAGCTCTTGAGAATGACTCTTGCACAGTTTTGTATTTTCAGGTAGAATAAATGAAAATTTTTTTGGCACCAAACAAAAAACTTTTAAGACTGAAGTAGAAGACTTATTAAAAAAACCGGTTAGCTTTACAAAAACTTCCGCAAAAACCTTCAAATATCTGAAGAAATATATAGATAACGATAAACTATACATATATCGATTACTACTGCTTTCGTGAAGCTTATAAACAAATACCAAAAGATTTGTCAATTTTTTGTCCTTATGGAGAGGTAAAGAATTAAACATTCGTAGTACTTTAGTACCACTAATTCACACATTTTTAGACCGATTTTAAACAGTTATGGATAGGCAAACATAAAATGTATATTCAAAGAAATGAGTTAAATTTTTATAAAATGTTTCACTTTTTTGTTCGTAATTTTTCAAATGCAACAACAGTTATTTAAATTTTTTTCTATGAAAACCTATTTTTTCACAATGTTTTAAAGACAAAAAGGATCAAAAAATTTACTTGTAAATTAAGAACTGTATAAATATTTGTTTAGTTAATTTTAATACCAAAAAATTAGTTAGTTAATGCATTTGCATACACAAATCGTCATCACCCCTGCCAACAATTACTATCCAAAAAGTGTCCCAAACGTATCATATTGAAGTTGAAACTCATCGAATATGATATCGCTTTCTTATCGTAATAGTGTCACAGTGCGGGAGAAAACGTGCCACGCATATGATACCTACCAATTCTATCCATTTAGTGTATTATTATTATATCTAAATTTATGTCTAAAAAGTGTCCAGAGAGAAGATGTTTCCAATTCTGCTTTTTGCATTACAATGGAAATATTTTATTGCATTCCAGTTATGAAAACACTATGCATATTCTTATTTACATTAAAAATAAATAAAATAATGATATAACTTAACTTAATATGACTTTAATTAAAAATTAGAGTATAAAAAATTATATAAAATATGTTTCACTAATTAATTGGAATACGTATTTACATTTTTAAAAAAATTCACTAGTTATTGCACTAACTCTATACCTTTAAAAAAAACTTTATTTATTGATACACTTTTAACAATCTTCAATTACAAATATAATTTAAATGAAATTATTTAATAAAACTTTATATATCACTATTTAATTTGAACTTAAGTTAAAACACACACTTTTTATTTAAAACAACCGATGATTTTAAAATTCATAAAAATAATGAGTATTGTCATATTCTTCTTCTTTCTTTTAAAACGTAAACAGTAAAAAGTCGGTATTAATGTAATTTGTTATTGTAAAATTTGTCACTAACCAAAAATAATATTCTTTTGTATACTAAAATGGATCGTTTTTGTATCATAATGTACTTTTTAATATTATCGATTAATTTAATTTTTAGGGATCTTTGTTTGTAACTAAAATGTACTTTAAGATGAGCATAATTCGATAGTAATGTAATTTGTTTTTGTAAAATGTTTTTTATATGCTGAGTAACATTTTTGCGACACAAAAGAGACACATTTTAGTATACATATCGAAAATATAACTTCCAATTGCTGGCAGGGACTGCTCATATAAATGACATGCATACATATATAGATTTTGATCTCTCTCATTCTTTTCACATTCGTCGCCATGTGCACATTTAAAACAATTTACATTACTTATCATCCATAAACTTTAAGTTAATTTTGAATAAATGAATATTTAGCATAAATTGGGAACGTGTTTCATTTAAATCGAGAAACACACAAATTGGTGACCCCGACGTGATCTGAAGAAATTTCGCACAACTTTTCCAAATGCCAAACGACGACGCAACAACTAACCCGGCAATGGCGCCTAACACGAACGAAACATCGATACAACGAGTGTCAGTAAAGGTTCCGCCATTTTGGCCCGAAAGGCCAGAAATATGTTTCGCACAAGTGGAGGCGCAATTCGACATGGGAAACATCGTGCGAGACCTTTCGAAGTTTAACACCATCGTTGCAGCGATAGAGTCCAATGTGTTAGCTCAAATTTCTGATGATGTGTTACCGCCACCCGATTCTGGCAAATACGATAACCTCAAAAAGTGCATTATCGAACGTTTCAGTGACAGCGAACAAAAGAAAACACAGAAACTTCTTTCTGACATGGAACTTGGTGATCGCCAACAAAGCCAGCTGCTCAACGAGTTACGTGACTTGTCTAAGGACAAAGTCAGCGAAGATTTTTTAAAATCTTTGTGGCTCCAACGCCTTCCGCCAAACGTAAGAGCCATTTTGCAAGCTTCAGATGCCAAATTGGTAGAGCTGGCCAAACTTGCCGACAAGGTCATGGAGGTTAGCGATTACCGACAGGTTTGTACTGTAGAAAAGCCGCAAGCTGAAGTGGCAATCTCCGAAATGAATCAACGTATGTCACGGCTTAAACAAAACTTCGAGGAACTGTTCAACACGAAACGCACACGATCATCTAGACGAGTACTACATAACAGCCAGTCGAATGCAACAACAACCCCGTCTTCATCAGAGATATGCTGGTATCACCAAAAATACGGCAACAAGGCTCAAAAATGCCGCTTACCATGTAAGTTAAACAAACAAAAAAACTAACCCGCACATCTGGCGTGCCTTACAGCAATCCAGACGTGACATCTAACACGATTGCCCGCCTCATGATTTTCGACAACAACACCAACACAAAATTTTTAGCCGACATCAGACAATTCCAATAAATCGCATTCAACCCAATTGTACGCAGCAAACGGATCAAAAATAAAAACTTGCGGCGAACGACGCATTAAAATATCTTTAGGCCTTCGGCGAGAATTTGACTGGAATTTCATTATTGCTGACGTAAGCGACCCAATAATTGGCACCGATTTTTTACAAAAATTCGATTTATTGGTCGACGTGAAAAGAAAACTTTTGATAGACAGAAAAACCCTTTTGTTGGTAAGTGGGGATGCTATTCGCTCTAGTGTCCTCTCAATCTTGTCGTATGATAACACGAATAAATACGCGGCCATTCTGCACGATTACAAAGATTTAGCGATATTTGACCGTAAGAAAGAAACGACACCAAGCAATGTGGCACACCATATAGTGACAAGCGGTAATCCGCTACGTGCGAGGAAATAAACGGGATCCAAGTTGCAGGCGGCTAAGGCAGAATTTCAGTATATGCTCGACAATAACATATGTCAGCCATCTGCTGGGCCAGCTGGTAAAGAAGTCCAACGGAGACTGGAGGCCATGTGGTGATTATCGCGCATTAAATTCCATCACTATGCCGGACCGATACCCGATACCATTCATTCAAGATGTCCGATGGATTGCGCATCACAAAAAAATATTTTCTGTAATCGACCTACAACGAGCATACCACCAGATTCCGATCGAACCAGCCGATGTCCCAAAAACCGCCATCATAACACCTTTCGGTTTGTTTGAGTTCAAACGAATGACATTTGGTCTGCGGAACGCTGCCCAGACATTTCAGCGGCGCATATTTCGAGATATTATCTACGTTTTCATATACATCGACGACATCCTTATAGCATCGGAATCCGAGGAGCAACACGAAAACCATTTACGCACTGTTTTCGACCGGCTTCGTCAACACTTAACAGTTAATTTCGAAAAATCATTATTTGGAAAAACTCAAATCGATTTTTTGGGCCATACGATATCGGCCGCAGGAATCCAACCAAAGTCCGAAAGAGTTCCGGCAGTGAATGATTTTCCTGTACCTAAAATGGCAAACGAATTGAAGAGATTTCTAGGGATGATACATTTTTACCGATCGTTCATACCTGACGGTCAAAAATTATTGCAAGATCTAATACCAGACAACAAAAAAAATTACACTACGCTGATAATTTGGAGCGAACGAACACTACAGGCTTTTCAAGCTTGAAAGGACGCTCTCGCCAACGCGACCATGCTTAGCCATTTTACGAACGACGCTCCACTGACCCATACTGTAGATGTATCGACAGAGGCAATAGGTGCTGTAGTGCATCAAATTGTTGAGGGCAAGAGTCAACCATTAGGTTTCTACTCGAAAAAACTCACACCAACGCAACAGACATACAGCTCATACGACCGTGAACTGCTTGCTATTTATCAGGGCGTACAGTATTTTCAATACCTATTGGAAGGTAGAGTATTTTCCATATTCGCCGACCACAAACCGCTCGTGTACAAGAGAGCCTTAATGTTAAACTGTCACTCATCTTAGCGGGGTGGTAGATCTGCTCTACGGAGCCAGGATCGGGTTTGGGTCTGCACAAGTTGTCTTGCAAGCATATTGGAATGGTTTCGCCGCTTCACAATGTATTTCTCACGGACTTTCTTGAACTCTTCCTTTACCAATGTCACTTCTAAGTCTCTGTGGATGTTTTCATTTCTTATGTACCATGGTGCTCCCGTCATGGTCCTAAGAATTTTAGATTGGGCCCTCTGTATAAGATCAATACTGGTGTTGCTAGCCATTCCCCATAATTGAATTTCATATGTCCAAATTGGTTTTAAAACGGTCTTATACAGGATGACTTTATATTCAAGGCTTAATTTTGATTGGTCACTGATTAACCAATGAAAGCTAGATACTTTTAACTTCATGTTACATGTTACCAAGAGACTTGGTTTCTATGTGTCGGCGCCAAGTGAGCCGCCTATCTAGATGAATACCAAGGTAGGTGACATAATCAGACTGCGGTATATTAACGTTGTTGAGTGTGACAGGTGGGCAATTTCCTATCCTTAGAGCGAACGTAACATGTTTACTTTTCCGCTCAATGGCGGTATCATCAGCAAATGTTGAAATTGTTAGTTTATCGCACGTAGACAGGTCGAATCAAATATAGCGTAGGTCCTAGTAGACTTCCCTGTAGAACGTCAGCTCTAATCTTGTATTCTCTCGTCACATAATCATTGTACTTAACTCTGAAAAGTCTATTCGATAAATAAGACTCCAGCAATTTATGAGTACATAGTGGTAGTAAACATTTGATTTTATGTTGCTCAGGCTTTTAACAAGGTATGGCATAAACCTTGTTAAAAGCCTGAGCAACGTCTAAAAAGACGGCAGAACAATATTTCTTTAATTCAAAAGATTTTCTAATCTTTCCAGTTAAACGATTGACCTGTTCAATGGTGCCATGATGTTCACGGAAACCAAATTGGTTTACTGGGATAATGTTTCCATCATTCAAAAAAGGTATTATCTTTTCCTGGAATATTTTCTCGAATAGCTTCGACAAACACAATTATTGCCACATTTGGTAGGTTCTTAATCATTGATGGCGTTATTAAATCATATCCCGGTGATTTTTTCAAGTCTAATTTATTTTTAATTACTCTATTAACATCCTCAGGACTAATATCGAATTGGGCTGCATTAGCCATTGTTGAAGCTGGCAATTCTTCTAGTTCAAACTCATTTGCCGTAGAATTGGGTTGAAATAATTCACTTAAATGTTCAGCAAATACTGAGGCTTTTTCTATAGCACTTTGTGCCCAGGTTCCGTCAGCTTTTCTTAAAGCGATTTGTGCCTCTACCGGTGGCTTAATGTTGCCTTTTAATATAAATTTCGTTTAGGCGATCCTCTTCTAAATGAAGGGCTCTTTTCAGTTTTCGTAGTGCTGCGGACAGCCTCTGCTTTGAAGCTGGTGATCTATTATGTTGCCATTCTCTTTTCGAGAAGAAGTCTTTCAATATCCGAATTTTAAATAGGCGTATTAGTTTTTGGAGGGATTTGGCACCTACAGTGTTCCAGAGCCGAAACAATCAATGACGTGAAGTCATTGACGGTTCTATCTATGTCTTCCTCACACTGTAAATTAGGATTTGTGTGGATATGACTGCTGATATATTTCCTATATTTTAGCCAATTTGTCTTAAAATACAAAGAGTCCTTAGGAAATCTTGGGATGTTGGGTCTCTCACAATAATTAATAATTGCAGGAGAGAGGTCAGAAGATAGATCATAGGATATTTATGTGGATATTGCATTTCGAATAATATTTCTACATATGGCAAAAATGGAAATTAACCCTTCGGGTCCAAATAACCCTGAACTTTTAAAATCATGAAAAACACAGTCATTTTGACCCCAAGTACTCTTAAGGGTTAATTTCCATTTTTGTACTGTTATTGGAAATACTACACTTTATGTTATATTTTTCTTAAGTTTCATCAAAAATCGGACAAAAAGTTTATAACGATTTTAGGAAACTTTCAGACTATATTTAAAATTACATGGACTATAATATTCTGAACAGATTTTATTTAAAATTAATAACAGTAAGGAAATTGGGCTCATTCACCAAAATATGGCCAAAAAATTTGTTATTCTCGAAAATCGCAAAATCTATATTGACATATTTTTTCACATTTTTATTCCCTATTATGTTGTAAATAAATCCCCATGTGATGATCAAAAAATTCTGAAATTTGTTTAACAAAAATTTTAAAAATTTGAAATTGGAGTTTTGAAACTGCCGTTAAAAAAATTTATTTTTTTGGTTGTACCTGCGAATAGGTTAACTGTATTCTATGAAGATAAAAACTCATATACAAGTAAATATGGATATATTTTAAGTAAGAATAAACTTTTGTTTTAATATTTCGCAAAATATGTTAATTTTGTTCCTACATTTCTTGTTCTAGTGGCCTGAGACACGTTAATGGCCTGACGATTTTTTAATAACTTTAACATTTTTTAACCAATTTTTGTCTTTTATATCTTATTACAACGATAATTACGTACACATTTCGATTCTTTTAAATTATTTAATTGCAAAAATTTTGAAAAAACTGAAGAAAATGCATTTTTCCCACTTGTAAATGCACCTCAAAACTAAATCGAAAGTCGACACGGGTTGCCCTTCTTAGAACAAGCTAAAAATTTTTTCGTGGTATTTTAGGTCATTACGAAAGTTTTCAGGGGGTACCGTTCGGAAAAAGCTATTTGTTTTTCTTTAAAATTTTGGCAATTATTGCAAAATAAATAAATTTTTTGAGTTAATACTATTTTTCTGATACTTCTCCAAATTTTTTTGGATTATTTTATCAACAAAACAGTATTAACTGAAAATACAACCAAATTTAAATTAAATAATTTGATTATTTTTAACTTGAATAAAGGCTCAATCAAAATAATATTTTTTTTATGAAAATATACAATGTATTTCTATTTAATTTGTTGTATTAACTCGAAATAATACCTTTTTGTTGATACAAAGGTAGTCACTAATTATCACGAAAATGGTCTCAAATGTGGTTTTCGAGATGAAAGACTAATCGGAATACGTTGATTTTTACAGAAGATAGATATTGATGTTGTTAGTTGATTTCTTGCAAAAAGTGAAATTTTAAAAATTTTGAGTTAATACAGTATTGTTGAACGAGTGCGATATGTTGACTACAATGGATAAAAATATATTTTAATAAAAATTATTTACAATTATTTAAATTTTTTAATGTCCGGTTTTTTTTATTTGTCCAGCTTTCTGCGAATCTGAATCTGGCAACCCTACTTCCCAATATGATGTCGTCAACTATCCAACCGCGTTTTTAAACTCGCTAGAATTACCGCTTCAATTTTTGGTATTGAAATTAGAACAAAATTTAAATAAATTAAAATTTAAACATTTTTATAGAACTCTGTGTGTCTGGTGAAGATTAAAAAGGCACCAACACATGTACATTTTTGTTACTAAAGCCTGTAGTACACGGAATGTAAAAAGCCACATGAGCATGTTACTCTGACGTCATGAGAATGCTCACCATGGTTACATTTTTAAATGAGTCGTAGTGGCTACATGCGGTAAAATTTTGATAGTACACGAAATGTATTTTTGTCCCATAATCGAAATGTGACACATGTGGCCGAAGTAGACACTAGAGGGCTGCACAAGCACATTCATTTTGTCGTCTACACTGAATGACCTGCTTCACATCTCTCGACAATACTGTAAAATTCCTACGCATGTACTCTATATCATATACACATTGAAAAATGAATGAGTATTGTGCACAACAAAAATAAAACGAATGTGAGTTCGTTATGTATACGATCGTATCCCAGCAGTTAAGCAAGTAGTCAATGTATCTCTTAAAGACAGTAATTGTCACAAATGTCTTATCACTTGGCTAACTCCAATTTATATATTATGGTCATTTGACACGTGTGTGCACTTTGTAGTGCAGAGAGAAGACAATTGGTTACTTTATACATCCCAAGTAATCTAGCGTGAAGACAATTGACACTTAAGTGTATCTAAGTAATCTGGAGTGTAGTCACTTTAAACGTTTTTGTGAGTAATTCGTACAAACTGGTTTTATACAAATTGTGTTGATATAATTCTCATACAGTTTATTTTTATTTTTGCTTAAGTATCTGGTATCCCATGTAACATAGCATGAAGTCAATAGTCACTTTAGTGTCTCTTAGTAACCTATGGAGAAGTCACTTCATACTTTTTTTTGTACTGCACTTTATTTTACCCACCAGAAGCGTTGACTACTTTCGATCAGCTATCAGATAGTCACATTGTATCAAAAGAGTCAATTGAACCTCTACTTAGGACATGTACGTGTTAAAATAACTAGTCAAGTTGCTGATCAAGTAACCAGTTACAAAGCTAGTAAGGTAACTGACGCTATGTAACCAGTATGTGAATCTAATGCGTTGCCTACTTTGGGCCAGCTATTAGACAGTCCCATTGTAATCAAAAATATACAATTGACCCCCTGCCTAGGACATGCCCGTGTTAAAATGACTAGTCACGTGGCTATCGAAGTAACTAGCTCCCACCCTAAAGGATGGGTAAAATCACTAGTTCGGTACTGTCTCCTCGAACTGCTGGGATGCTACCATGCCCTGCCGCGTATATATATATGTTTTACTTTTTCACTGCTATGATCAAGAATTATTCGAATCATTCGAATTATTTTTGTTTTCATGAATGAATTTTTCTATGTATGCATTTCAATGTGTGTGAATGTGTGCGGCTTAACGTTCTTACCCAGCAGTTCTAAGAGACAGTACCGAACTAGTGATTTTACCCATCATTTAGGGTGGGAGCTAGTTACTTCAATAGCCACGTGACTAGTGATTTTAACACGGGCATGTCCTAGGCACAGGGTCAATTGTCTCTTTTTGATTACAATGGGACTGTCTAATAGCTGGTCCAAAGTACGGAACGCATTGGACTCACACATTGGTTACATAGCGTCAGTTACCTTGCTAGCTTTGTAACTGGTTACTTGATCAGCTACTTGACTAGTTATTTTGACACGTGTATGTCCTAAGCAGGGGGTCAATTGACCCTTTTGATTACAATGTGACTATCGGATAGCTGATCGAAAGTAGTCAACGCTTCTGGTGGGTAAAATAAAGTGCAGGTCATAACGAAGAGAGCTATAAAGCGATCGAAACGATAAGAAGCAAAAACGAAAGCTCTGAAGAAAATAATAAAAATAAATATATACAAGTGTTTTAAAAATAGAAAAAAGACTATTAAACATTTAAATAACCATAAACCTATACGTGGAAGATATATTTTAATAAACAATTTATTTCCTGGTGAATAAAAAAACAAAAAAAAAAAATTAATGCTTAATAATGACTGAGTGCAGTAATAAGAGGAGAAACGGGAATAAGATGCAATGGTGTGTGCGAAAAAATATATCACTGCACCAAGAAATGCTCGGGTATAGATCAATATTCTATCGGGGTGCTGGAATCCAATAACTTTGTACGTTTTATTTGTGAGGATTGCATGCAGTATATAAGAAATGTTGATCTTGTTTTGGGTGAAATTCAAGATGGTGTAAGAATAAATAAACAAAACTTAAAAGAATATAAAAGGGAATTTGAAAGATCACTGAGACAAAATGAAAATGAAATCAAACAATTACTGCAGGCAATAGAAAAACGATATGAAGAAAGACTTAAAATAATTGATAATACACAAAAAGCTTGCGAAAAAAACGTATATGAAATTAAAAAACTCTACGGTACTATAAAAGACAATGAAAACAAAAGCCAAGAAATGTGTAACAATATAGAACAAACAAATGTAAGGATGTGTAACGAAATAAAAAAGGTGATAAAAGAAACAAATGTCATACAAAATAAGTTATCATTCTCTGACGCATTGAAAACCAACATGGCATTGCCAGAAGTGAAAAATCAAGTACCTTTAATAATTAAACCAAAAGAAAAACAAAAAATTTAAAAAACGAAAGGCGATTTAAATAAAAAAGTAGATCCGGTAAATTTTAAAATAACAAACATTGAAAATAGGAAAAATGGTACATTAGTGATACAAAGTGATGAAAGAGAAAAAATAAAAACCGCGATTGAAACCAAAATGAGTGAAAGTTATGACATAAAAGTCCCAAATGAGATCGAAATGTCTATTGTCTTAACTTTAAACTGCTCATCATTTGAGGCCAAGAAAGAATCAAGCCAATATCGGATACTCTGTTCAAAAGTGAAGCGTTTTAATGAGAGAGCGTACTGCATCGATCGAAACAAATAGTAGTCGGGTCGTGCTGAGCTATAAAGGGCTTGAGGCAATACTTACAAACCACTTCATTCTAAACAAGTGGCCGAGCGTTTACATGATGAAAAATTATGGTTTCATGTCTGGCCGCATATTCTGGGCGATTTTCTACCAATACTCGGTGGTCAATAGTCAATTCAGCAGCTCATAATAGATAGGACCCTTTTGCTCCCACCAAATACAGATATTTGGCTTTGGTGTCGATTTATCTGGTTGGTCTATTTTTCATCGCAAATAAGGATTCGGTGAAAAAATTATTTTCTTTTATAGCGTGCAAGCATCATTTCGGACATGGAAAATCGCCTTGCTAAGTCTCTCGACTTCAAATCGTTCCCTATTTTTGATGAATCCAGCTGCGTACAAACGTTTTAAAATTGTTGATTGACTAGATCCCAATGATTTTGTAATCTCTTGTTGAGTTTGACAACAATCTTCATGGAATAATACCCCTAATTCTTGGTCTTCAACTTTTTTTTGGCTGTTCTGGGAGATCTTTGTTTTTAGTATCAAAATCACTGCACAAACCATCTCCCACAAGTTGAAACACATGCGCTATAAGCTTTGGTGAGCAACAATAAAAAATGGAAAATTAAAAATTTTCTCAATCTCCAAACTTAAAATCAAATCTAAACTCTTAAAATATGTTGATTTGAAATATTTTACATATGATTTTGTTATTTATTGTTTAACTAGCAGCTAAGATTTTAATACAATCGCTTATAAATTGTGTCCGATATGATGAAAAAATAGGGCTAAAGTATATTATGTTTTGAGAATCCATGGCGATGTTTCTGAGTAAACTGTGGAATACATCAGCAAATCATAAACTAGAACGCTCCTCTGCTACAGATCATATCAATCGGATAAGAAGTAAAAGATTTCCTTCCAAATATTTTATTTCTGACCCACTGTGCACTGGAATGAGGTGTGTTGAAGGAACCATGTGTGGCCGAGAGCAGCAATGTTAGTTTGCTTAGCAATTTGTAATGACAAGTGAAAGCTTACATTCTCCTCTTTAATTCTCAATAACAATACAAAGGAGTTGTTAGATAATGTAAATATAAACTACCATTTTCTTTCAATCTGTAAATGGGTTTAGAGTTTTCAACTCTAAACTTTTTTTGAATTAAATATTATGAAAATTATGATTATAGAGCAACCACACTTCTACTTTAGCTTACAATAGCATATCATCATAATTTAGCTTTTATTTTAGCTTGTTATTAAATTAGTCTATACAAATTAACCAAAATATTCACACATTAAATTTAATTAACTAAATTCTTTGTGTTTTGTGCTCCATGTACGATTTAGTTATGTGCATTTATTTAGACAAACAAGTCTGTCGGTCTGTCTATCAGTTCAGTTGTTTGTTAATACACGTGTCTACATATATTTAGTTAGGTATGTATTTATTTAATAAAATAAAGATACAAGGATCTAGATAAATTAATACATATTGTTATACTGGCTATAAACTGACATAATAAATACTGGCTCACCACCATTACCGCCTTCCTTTAATTATAATTTATAATAATAAAACTAATTTGTTTAAATATGACTAATGATGTTAAAGCTTTCCCAAGGTTATCTGTGGTATTTTGTTTGAATGTGTGAAATAAACAATTAAACATTTTGTTTGTGAATTATAGACATTTTATAATGAAATTGTATAATTTTGAGGTGCATAAAAATGTAAAGCTGTTTTTGTTTAAATGCAAAAAGAAATTTTATTTAAATAAAGAAATTCATAGTTGAATATTTTTTTGGAAATTTCTTCTAAAACAATGAATTTTCGTCATCAATTTAATCACTTTTTGAATCACTTCTTTCTTATGTAACCTTTGCCTGGGTTTTGTTTAAATTCTTAATATTTGCATTCAATTCATATTACTCATATGAATTTAGTTTCCTTTTAACTGAAATGCATTTCATATAGAATGAAAACATATTTTCCATTTCAAGGTGAATGATTATTTTTCATTTCCCTCCAAAGTAATAAATATTCCAATTATTTGCGAAGCATTTATTATCACTAATTACACGGTGCTACAAAATATACACACTCCAAGTAATTTAGTGTTGGTTGAACAGTGGGGGATGAATTAAAATATTTTGAAAATAACTCTGTCATATCTAATTGAGAGAAGTATTCAGATACAGTTTTCTACAACATACCCCAAAGATCCTTCAGGAGCGGCGCTATGCGGTGTCAAGTTAGGGAACCTCAGAAATGCAAACAATATAGTACAAACCTTTTTATTAAGTCTTTAAAAGCATAGTAGCGAGTGCTATTTATCTCTTGCAGTTATTGAGTTATCTACATTTAAAAATTCAAAATTTAAAATTTTACTATACTATGGGGAGTGTCATTACAAATCGCATCAAACAGTCAAACCAAGCATTTGGGGCACTGCTAAAAGTATGGATATTACACCAAATTCATCTGAGGGCCAAGCACTACATCTTTTCATCTAACATGGGTTAGTCCCGTTGTATGGCTGTGAATGATGGAACACCACAGCAAGCGACCTGCAATCATTGCTATTCAGTAATCGCTCGTTTCGAAAACTGCTCAATATATTTTGGTCGAATATTTTCCCATCCTAAGACCTCTGGGAAAGAGCAGATCATCAATCGTAAATGGAGTTCAATTAGTCATGTCAGGCGCACCTACGACAACGTAACTTTTAAATACGAAGTAGAGATCTGATTGAAAAATTAAAAAAACAAAATCAGATTTTGGAAAACAGCAAGATTGAACTAATTAAAGTGTATGAAATTAAGAGAAATAATAGAACCATATTTAACGCAAAATTAAAAATTGATAGTGAAACATACCCAAAAATAGTATCGGCTCAAAAGCTCAACGTCGGATGGGAGAAATGTAGAGTTTTTGATGGAACAGAAATAATACAATGTTTTAAATGCAAGGGTTTCAATCATAAATCTGTGGACTGTAAAAATGATGAAGTATGTTTTAGATGTAATGGAAACCATAAAACAAAGTAATGTAATAAAGAATATATAAATAAATGCATTAACTGTATCAGAAGTAATAAGAGGCTGAATTTGGGACTTGACGAGAATCATGCAACCATAAGTAAAGAATGTCCGGTGTACCAAAATAAATTAAAGTTAAAAAAGAGAAGAATGGGATTAATGGATTAACAATTAAAGAGTATACATGGAATTTACACTAACATACAAGGTCTAACTAACAACTTTAATCAGTTGGAAGCAATTGCAAATACGGATAAACTAGATTTTATTATATTAACGGAAACTCATTTAACAGAAAGAGTATATGAAGATGAAATACAATTAGAAGGATATCATCAATTTGCAACATTATCAAACTCTACGAGAACAGGTGGATTAATCATATATTTCAATAAAGAATGGCAAGTGAACTTATTACAAGAAAGGGTATGTGATTCGAAATACTGGATAAGTGCATACACTGTTAAATACAAGAAAATCTCAATGATAATAGCTGCTGTATATAGATCACCTAGCAGTCAAGATTCAGAATTTTACGAAGTATTCGAGAAAACAATGGAAGAACTTAGTGAAAAAACAACGGATATAATTGTTTCAGGAGATTTTAATATTGATTGGGCCAAAGAATGTGCATATAAGAAGAAGTTAGAACAGATCATTAATGATAATGGATTAAAGCAAGTAATAACAGAATATACAAGAATAACACGTAATTCAAGAACAATAATTGACTATGTTATAACAAATAAAATAAATATGAAAGTAAATAATAGTAAAAAAAATAAAATATCTGATCACGAAATAATTGAAATTGCAATAAACGATGAGAAAAGAAAACATTCAAATAAAAAAGAAATAGAGTTTTTTAAATACAACAAAAATAGATTTCAAAGAGAAGTGAATGAAATAAATTATGATGAAAGCCAAGATCTGAACAATAATGTAAATATCTTTGATGAAACTATTGAAAACGCAATAAAAAGACTATCAGTAAAGAAGACAGTAAATGAGAATAGTTTAAAAAATAAATGGTTTAATAGGCAACTACAACGTTTAAAAAATTAAAAAATAATAAAATATAATATCGCAAAAGCCGAAAACACATATGCAGCATGGAATAACTACAAAATGGCAAGAAACATATATAAAATAAAGCTTGAAAATTAAAAAAATACATATATTGACAGGCATATAAGCAAAACCAAAGATCAAAAAGAAATGTGGAAAAACATTAAAAACTTAGTCCTAAAGAAAAACCGATCTGTGATACAATCTGTGATATTTAACAATATAGAATATAATAACAATTGTGATATAGCGAACCAGTTTAACGAATATTTTGTGAACAGTATTAAGGAAATTAGAGATAATATAGAAAATATGCAATATTTAAATGAAATACCTGTGATAAATGTTAAATTTAAATTTCGTGCAATATCAAACATAGAACTTAAAAATATGTGCAAAAGCCTAAAAAAGAAACCAGATTTTAAAAATTTAAATATTCATATTATCTTAGATAATTGGAATTTAATTGGAGATGTTGTACTGAAAGTAATAAATACATCGTTGGAAACAGGAATTTTTCCAGAAAATTGGAAAACATCAATGGTTACACCAATTGAAAAGGTGGCAAAAACAAATAAATGTGAAGAATTTCGTCCGATAAACGCATTAAAACTATGTGAAAAAATTCTGGAAAAAACTGTTAAGATACAACTAGAAGATTACTTAGAAAAAAATAATATATCAAAATATCAATCCGGGTTTAGAAGAAATTTTTCGTGTGAAACATCAGTGAATTATGTTATAAATAGATGGAAAAATATTAACAAAAACCACAAAATTATGGCAATTTTTCTCGATTTTAAAAGAGCTTTTGAGACTATAGATAGAAACATTCTAGTGCTAAAACTTTACAAATACGGAATAGAAGATAAAGAACTGAGTTGGTTTGAATCATATTTAACCAACAGAAAGCAAATAACGAAAGTAAACAATATTAAATCGAACGAAATAAATAATGAATATGGGGTTCCGCAGGGATCGATCCTAGGAGCTCTACTATTTATTATTTACATAAATGATATGCCAAACGTACTTAACAGATGTGAAATAGTGCTATACGCGGACGATACTCTAATTTTTAATGAATCCGAAAATGAAATACAATGCCAAAACGATCTAATGCAAGACATATTAAATATAAACACCTGGTTGAAAATGAATAAATTAAAACTAAACGAAAATAAGACGAAAATAATGGAAATAAACATGAACAGTAATACAATTTTTAAAATTAATGATAAAATAATAGAGAAAGTGGATAAGATAAAATACTTATAATAGATAAAAACATTAACTTAAAAGATCATATAGAATATATTTGTAAAAAGATTGGAAAAAAAATTGTTTTTTTTAGGAGAATAAGAAGCAAAATATCGACAATAACTGCTATAAATATATATAATACAATAATCAAACCACATTTTGAATTCGGTTCAACAATCTTATACACATGCTGCACAAATACACAAATAGAGAGACTGCAGAAACTACAAAATAAAGCTATGAGAACTATAATTAAATGCAATAGGTTTACACCAATTCAATTTATGCTAGAAACACTAAAATGGCTAAACATCAGACAAAGACTCCAACTAAATACATTAACTTTTATATATAAAATGAAGATAGGAAGTTCTCCAGGATATTTAACAGAGCTACTAACATATGTCAACGAAGTACAACCATACAATCTGCAAATGCCAGCGATTTTAGGATACATAAAGCCACAAATAATGCCATGAAGAGATGCCTATTCTACAAAGGATTACAGTTTTTCAACTTATTACCAAGTGATGTAAAAAATTAACGAAACATTAATATATTTAAAAGAAATTGTGTATTTTTTGTGAAAAATAATGTATATCAGGGCCTTTAAAAATTTAAAATAATTTGAATCAAATGTTATATAGTTATAAGATAAAGTATTTGAAATACTACTAAAAAAAAAAGTTTTTACGCTCTAAATTAAAGTTAATGCATAATTTTTACTGGAAAGTACGCGAAAACACTTATTATGTCATTAAAGTAATATCAACTAAAGGTTGTATTTTTGTTATTGAACATCAGTTATATATCTCCTTATCGTTATTGTCAATCGATGATGCTTTTGATGTACGCAACGGGATAGGCTCACTACCAACGATCGCTTGCTCGACAATCAATGTATTGAAACCTTCCACAGAAACGTCTTGTCCATTTTGACTAAAAAATAGAACCTGTGAGAGTGATGTTGCTTTCTAACTTTCTTCTTCATCAAGCGTGATATTTTGTAGCGCAACGTTCGTGCTATTGTTTCTGAAAGTGTTCGCAATTCTGCCAAGAGATTGTCGCAGAAGGTTGAATTTGTATCAGATTAATGCAACGCGGCCTCGTCATTGTTAAGAACAAAAATTGCATGCGAAAAGGAAGATCCAGCTGATGGTTAAGGTGACGGCGATATACATACCAATTGCAAACATCATTGTCTTGAAAAACTTCATTTGCTCCTTGTCCCCATTTGTTTCTTTAATTTTGCCAAATTGACCATGTAAGTGGTGCTCAGTGATGACCATTTCACTTTTGCCTCATTTACATCCACGCCATCAACTCCTAGCTCATCCACGACATCTCGACATCGGTCTATTTTCGTTAGTTTGTATTCTGGTGAATAGAAATTCCAGAGCTCACGATGCTGCTTTACAGACGCAATTAAACGAATGATTTCATATGTGCATAATTTGTCTGTCGCCTGCACTTGATTTTCTTTGTTGACGAGACTTCAATTGTGAAGGCGCAATAAGAAGGACAATAAGAATATCTTCGCTCATATTTTTAATAAAACTAAATAAACGCAAAAATTCAACAAAGCGAATAGCCAAACAAATTTATTCAATACAAACCAAAAAAACTCAAATGTCGATAGCTACATGCGATTCGCAAATGTTGTATCAAAGATTCTCGCTTTTACATATTTTGTGACATGCGCATGTAAAAATATTTAAAATGTGAAAATTCACATGTAACTATAGTACTATAGTAGTACACGGCATGTGAAAAAGGCACATGTGTGCATGGGGATTGTAAACTACACATGCAAATGTTTACTGCATGTGAGTTAGGGTTCTATAGCTGAAACAAAAAGTCGACCTTTCGACTTTTTCCGTTTTTTAAAAGGTCGACTTTTCGAACTTCGACTTTTGGTAATTTATAAAAGTCGACTTTTCGAACTTCGACTTTTATCGACTTTTTTAGACTATTTTCGACTTTTTAGACTATTTTCGACTTTTTTAGACTATTTTCGACTTTCCGACTTTTTTCAACTTTTTACCATTTCTTGTAACAAATACATAGTTTCTACATTTACTGATGCGCCTTTTGTAATGTTTAGCAATAAAAATGAAATTTATCAAGGCGATAATAGTTAGAAGAATGTTGTGTAGAAGAAGCTTTAATTTATAAACATTTATTATTTATATTAGCATACACTACAAAAAATGCAAGTGTACCAAATTGCAATAGTTTTAGTATAATGTTGCAATTAAATATTTTTTTTAACAATCTAAAAAGTCGACTTTTATCGACTATTCGACTTTTTTCGACTTTTATCGACTATTTTCGACTTTTATCGACTATTCGACTATTCGACTTTTTTCCACTTTTATCGACTATTCGACTTTTGAGATGACATTATCGATAGTTCGTCTTTCTTCCGACCAAAAAGTCGATTTCGACTTTTCGACTTTTTTCAGCAAAAAGTCGATTGTTCGATCAATCGATCAATCGAACAATCGACTTATAGAACCCTAATGCGCATGTGGCTTTTTACATTACGTTTACTATAGGCTTAACACATGTTTAGAGTTAGGTACTTTTTCACTAACATATGTTTAGAGTTAGGTACTGCTGTCAAAGAGTCGGACTACTTGGTATACTTTGGTATAAAACGAGAAAAATAATATCTTTCATTTCAATGTGTAATTTGTTTATACATATTGTTATTGTTATACATTGTGTAATATTATTGGGGTTTCTTCCAGTTTTAATTAACATATTTATTTAATTTTTTATTCAATAAGCAAAACAATATTTATTTTTTGGGAATTAACAGAAATAAGGTTTGTATATAACCAAAATTAGAAATCGTGTCAGTTTATATCTTTATATTAAATTTTTACTGGATTTTTTATTTGTTGAAAGTATTACACGATGGCAACCCTAATTTATGTTTCTCTTTTACTCTATTTTGTATGAACTAACCGTTATAATTGTTTTTGTGTTTCCACTGAATTTATCATTCCTTTTTTAGTTTTGTAGTTAAGTTCTTAATAAACCACTGAATAAGAAAGACGTTTTGGTGTCCGCGTTTTATTTTGTAAAGTTACCAAACTAAGGAAAGTAACTAATAACAATATTATAATTGAATTCAAATATAACGATTTTAACGGCTGATTTAAAAGTAGCATAATGCTTTCAAATAACAGTGCTGTAATGGCAGACTGTAACATATCTGTGGGCATTGTTAAATAAAAGCTTTCAGTTGATTTGATCGTAAGTTGGCAACGCTGTATTCGAATATTCAGTTAAAGAACATTGTAGAAAGTACACCACAGATGGCGTATGATCTAGAATATTCGAACTTTGACAGTTAAAGGCCTTTCTAGATGGTAATGCAGTGTTATAAATAGTGGCAGAGGTTTCAGTCGTGAGTGAGTTTATCAGAGACGCTTTTCGAATAAACATCATCTAAGTGCCTTAAAGTGTGTTGTGTTTTTCAAGTAAATTCGTGTACATTATAAATTGTGTCTGTAATTCTGAGAATTTATAAACGTGTATAAAAAACATTGAGTGGCTATTTAATTCTGTTGTTGTTGTACATTTTAAAGAAATAAACAGTTGTTACAATTTTCAAACTACTAAACGGCTTTTATTTGCAATCAAAAGTATCCGGTTTATTTAAAGGAAATAAACCAGCGTTTTCAAAAGTTTAAAACGTAACAATATTATTTGTATCCAATTACATTTAAAACATTTTTTAGATTTTAAAATTGAATAATTTGTTCTAGGCTGGAATTCCCGGGATTCCGGGAAATTTCAAAATGAATCCCGATTTCCCGGGAAATGAAAGAGTGCGGGAAAAGAAAAATTCTAATTGTAAGAGAACAATTAAATTTTTTGTTAAATATACTAGAACTGGAGAAAACATTTTTTTAAATATGTAAATAAAACAAGTTGTAGACTTTCTTTTGACACTGACTGTATGTATATAAAAATCTTTCAATTCTTATGTAAAACAACAAGAAGGAATTATGTATATAAAATTCAAACAACATAAATCCCATTTAAAAGCGTTTTCAAACATATACAGTAATGTCAAACTACCAAAAGGAATAAAGTGAATAAAAAGAACAATAAAGAACAAGATGATTGAACACCTTTACATTGTTCATTTGACTGAATTGTTCAATTGAATTTGTTGCATAATTTATGTCTATGTATATGAAACTTATTTCTGTTGAATTTTATGTGGATAACAACTTTTTAAGAGATTTATGCTCGTTAAAATTACGTGACATGTCTTCCGTATATATGAAACTTATTTGGAGCGAAATTTGCTTTGAATTGGTTAACTTTAAATTTTTCGGTCTGGGTGGACTTTTCGATGGAAATGCCATGCAAAAACGCGTTTAACGTTTGCTCACATAGATTAACATTCAGAAAGAAGTTTGAGTTTTTAGCAAGGTTGGAAATACAAATTGTTGAGTTTATTGGACTATAAAATAATTTAAAATGTAATATACTCGTAATAACACCAATATCACCTTATTAATAACGTTTGTAAACTTTATTAATCATTTAAGTCAGACCGTTACCGCTAAGCTTCCGTTACCGAAATAAGACCAACTACCGTTACCGAAATAAGCCAAAATACCGTTACCATTAAAACACCATTATAGTTCAAAATAGTGTTACATTTAACTTTTATCCGTTTGTTAAACATTTACATATGTATCTAATGTTAGTGCTTAACTTAGTACAGTAATGGAGCGATATTTAAAACAACTACTAGTTACATGCTAGAAAAGAAGTGGCCACTTAAAATCCCTACGCACTGTACGTAGTACGGTTATCAAAATGGAAAAATCTTTATATATATAATTCTTCTGTTCGTGTGCTAGTAACTGAACTCCTCCTTAACGGCTGGGCCGATGAAATTTTTTGTGTGTGTTTGAGTGGGTACCTGGATGGTTTAGATTCACAATTGACCTATGTATATAGGAACTATGGGCATGGTACCTCCCATACGAAATAAAAATTTATTATTGCATATCTGCAGTACTATTATAGTGGGAGTCCTTTTAACTTTGAGTGAGCTATGGCAGAACAACGTTTGCCGGGACAGCTAGTATTTACATATGTTTTTAACAACAAATCTACCTCTTTTCTACAATGAATTGCAAGTCATTATGTTTAGTTTTAAAAAGTGTTGACACAATGGAATCATTGTCATTACTCAATGACAAGTTGTCATTACTCAAATACAACTATGAAGTGCTATAATGTGAATAATATTGATGTTATAGCAAAACACATCAATTAAACAATTTGCCCAAATCTTCGTCCAATCGAGATATATTGGAGAATTGTTAAATGTAAATTGAAAAAGAGTGCAGGTACAGTAAATAACCAGATTTTGATGAGAACAAAGTGGAATAAATATGCTGGAATAACGGTAGAAGTTGGAAGTGGGAAGTAAAGTTGTGCAGCTATTAATAGGAGGCATAAAAAGAAAGGCCAGAAAATGTATTCGAAATAAAGACACATAAACCTGCAGTTATATATTTTTAAAAGCTTAATAATTTACCTTTAATTTCATGTATACAATGTTAACATACGTTGTTTCGTTTAAAAGTTATGCTCGTTTTAATCCGTCCGGATTTTATGTGGCCACTTCTTTATTTTTACACTTTTTAAAATACATTTATTTTGAACTTAAACACTAGATTTTATAAAACGAAACGTTTAGGAGCGTAAGAAATTTGTGTGAAGAATACGGGGAAGTTTTTGAAAATTTATATATTTTTATCAGATGTTTATTAAACGTTTGTCGTTTCGTTTTACAAACTTAGGCCTTTGAACAATTACAGCTAGTATACAATAAAACTTTAATATATACACTGTATATTAGAGTTAATTTCAAAAATCTGATTTGCGGGTATCATAATTTTTCTGAATGTTTTTGCGTAAATAAATGTAATGGCGTCCTTTTTTTTGGAAAATTTTCACTCCTTGTGGTGATTCAACGCACCTAAAGGCGCGCATTTTGAACACATTTTTCTGTAGAGTAGTTGAATATATTGCAAATCTGCGCGTCTTTAGGTGCGTTGAACCACCACAAGGAGTGAACATTTTCCAAAAAAAGGACTCCATTATTTTTATTTGTGCAAGTTATGAGCCCAGAAATCAAAATGGCTCAGGATATTAAAACAACATTTGAAAAATTAAATCGTAATAATTATTTTATATGGATGCGAAAAGCCGAATGTGTTTTAATACGGGATGACACCTGGTGTGTTATAAGGGATCAGATTCCAGAGCAGCCAGATGCACAATGGCTTCGTAAAGACGAATCAGCTAGAGCCTCAATTTTCTTGATGATAGATGACGATCTTTTTCATTTAATTGATGAAGCTACAGCAAAAGAAGTATGGATGATGCTGAAAACCCAATTCGAAACATTTTCATTTAGCGAATGTGTTTTTATAATGAAAAAATTATGTAAAATGCAATTAGATGAGTCCGATAACATGGAGCGTAATTTAAATGATATTCAAATTGAATTAAAGAAACTTTCAAGTATGGGTGAATCCTTAAGTGAAAAATGGGAAGTCGCAATTATACTAAGGAGTTTACCAGAATCTTATGACGTTTTAGTTACAACTTTGGAAGCGAGCAGTAAGGGTGTTCCATCATTAAAGGTTGTAAAAGAGAAATTAATTGAAGAATCGAAAAGAAGAAATCAAAAGAATAGTTTTGAAGATTCAGCTCTTAAAGTAAAAGTAAAAGTAAAAGAAAGCTAATGTCCTTAATAATATAAAATGCTATTTTTGTCAAAAACCCGGACTGTCAAGTGTATCACAATTATTTAAAAAATAAAACAAATTTTGTTGCTGAAAGCGCTGTAAAAGATGAGGCTGAAATATGTTTTTGTGTTACGTCTAAAAATGAATGGTACCTAGACTCAGGTGCTACAAGTCACATTCGTAATAGAAGAGATAATTTCAAAATGTTTGATGAAAACGCTATAACGATGATAACTGTTGCAAATGGTTATGAATTGAAAGCTTATTGAAAAGGTTCATGTGAAATGAATGTATTGAATGGTAAGGGTGTTATTCAAAAGATAGTTGTAAAAAATGTACTGTATGTACCAAGCATTGAGAGTAATCTGTTGTCTGTTAAAAAATTACCCGAACAAGGCTTAAAAATAATATTTTACGATAATTTATGTGAGATTTGGAATAAAAATTAAATATTGACTACCGCATTGATGACAAAAGGATTATATAAAATCAAAACTTCTAATGATAATACAATCAATCAACATGCAATGGTTGTTAAAAGATGTGTTCATTACTGGCATCGAGTTTTTTGTCATCGTAATATTGATATTGTGAAAAAGGTTCTATTAGCAAATAACAAACTTGTTGACAAATGCAATTGTGATGATGTACAATGTAAAATCTGTACTCATGGAAAATTATCTAAAAATGCCTTTCCCAAATGTTCTAAACAACAATCTGACAATATTTTAGATCTAATCCATAGTGATGTATGCGAACCTATGGACACTCAAACGCCAAGTGGAAAAAGATTTTTTGTAACATTTATTGATGATTTTAGTAAATTTATCAAGGTTTACCTGCTTACTCACAAATCTGAAGTATTTAATAAAATGAAAGAATTTTGCGAAATGGTTAATACTAAATTTGGAAGATATCCAAAAGTAATAAGATCTGATCGTGGAGGTGAATACGTAAGAATAATGGTTGCAGATTTTTTTAAACATAAAGGAATAAAGCAAGAGTTTAGCACGCCTGAGCAAAATGGGGTAGCAGAACGACGGAACAGATATCTTGTTGAAATGGTGCGATGCATATTGTTGGATGCTAATTTTGGAAAATGTTATTGGGGTGAGGCGGTTATAACTGCAGCGTTTATTCAAAATAATTTGATAACTAGATCAACAAATGAAATTCCAATAGAAGTGTGGGAAGGTAAGCGCTTAGACTCATACAACTTTGAAATATTTGGATCTATTTCATCATTAGTTCACATCCCAAAAGAGAAAAGAAAGAAGTTAGATCAAAAAGCCGAGTATTTAATTTTTGTTGGCTACTCTGAGGAGTCCAAATGCTTACGTTTTTTAGATAAAAATACAAATAAGATTACCATAAGTCGCGACTATAACATTTTATCTGAAAAAGTACAAAACAATAATTTATTAACCAAAAATAACGTCCAAATCGATTTGTTTTCATTTGAGGATAAACATAATAATTCAAGCAATCTAGATGTAATTCAAAATGAGACTGTTGCACAGCAAAATAATGAAAATAATGGTGATGGAAACGATGAAGGTGAATTTTTTGATACAGAACCAAATGAAAGAGAAATTCTCCAGAAGTTGGTGTCATCTCAGATGATTCAGTTTTAGAAGAAACTATAAGTCAACAAGATCAACAAAGGGTAAAGTACCTGAAAGATTTCAAGTTATTGTCACTAAAGATCTAAATGAACCAAAAACGATTCATGAAGCTCTGAAGATAAAGGACAAAGACCATTCATTAGAACAACATGGTACGTGGGTATTAACAGATATTCCAGAAGGTCGCAAACCAATTTTGACAATGGGTCTTCAAGATAAAAACTGAAGCAAATGGAAATATAATAAAATATAATGCAAGACTTGTCGCCCAAGCCTTTAATCAGAAATTCGGGTTGGATTACGATGAAGGTTTTGCTCCAGTAGTGAAGCAAACTACTTTTCGAATGTTTTTGACGTTAGCTGGTGAAAAACAAATGATTTGATATAAAAACCGCTTTTCTTTATGGCGCACAGTTTTTTTTTTTAATAATTCGGTATCTTGTGAATTATTGGATATATTGTTACGAAATTTCACATGGTTTGAGCTGAGGTGTTTTCGAGTTGATTTACGTTTGTTCAGCTTCCTAGCGATAGTGGGAGCCAGTGCGTAGCCCACCAAAGTTGGTCACCTCGGGTCTCAAATTTTTTAAAAAATCGCCAAAATTTATGATCCGAATGAGCTGAAATTTTAAATATAAATAGTTCTTGAGAAGGTCTACAAAATACGCTTACAAGTGTAGGTTATCTCTATTAGTTGAAGAGATATTCAGGTTTATTGATTTATTATACCCTTCACCTTCGTGAGAAGGGTATATATAAGTTTGTCATTCCGTTTGTAATTTCTACATTTTTCATTTCCGACCCTATAAAGTATATATATTCTGGATCCTTATAGATAGCGGAGTCGATTAAGCCATGTCCGTCTGTCTGTCTGTCTGTCTGTCTGTCTGTCCGTCTGTCTGTCTGTCTGTCTGTTGAAATCAGTTTTCTGAAGACCCCAGATATCTTCGGGATCCAAATCTTCAATAATTCTGTCAGACATGCTTTCGAGAATTTTGCTATTTAAAATCAGCAAAATCGGTCCACAAATGGCTGAGATATGAGGAAAAAACCAAGACAACCTCGATTTTTGACCTATTTTTTTACCTATATCTGGATTACTAAGACATTAATATAGACAATATGGATATCTAATGATAGATATTTCAAAGACATTTGCAACGATGTATATAAGACCATAGTAAGTTGGACCTACAATGGGTCAAAATCGGAAAAAAATTTTGAACCCGAATTTTTTAAAAAAAAAAAAAAAATTGAAAAAACAAAAAAAAATTTTTAAAATTTAAAAAAAAAAATTTTTTTAAATTTAAATAAAAAAAAATTTAAAATTTTAAAAAAAAAAAATTTAAAATTTAAAAAAAAAAAAATTTTAAATTTAAAAAAAAAAATTAAAATAACAATCGAAAAATTTTTTTTTCCAAAAAATTCAAAAAACAACTGGAAAAAAAATTAAATTTTGTTTTCCTAAAAATATTTAAAATTTTGAAGTATAATTTGGTGAAGGGTATATAAGATTCGGCACAGCCGAATATAGCACTCTTACTTGTTTTTTTTTAATTTTGGTCAATCTTTTTATGGTTTTTTAGATATGGTGGGCCTACGGAGGGTCGAAATTTATTTTTAAAATACCAGCTATATTGACAATAAAATTCTAAATAAAATAAACTTGCTAACAGTGATCTGTTCCCTATAAAAAGTTATACGCATCCAAAGTTGGAACTTGTAAAAAGGGACGCATTTTTTACGTTTTTTCCCAAAAAAGCCCATCAGGCATGTTCTGACACTCGTACGTTTTGAAATCGCAAAACGATTTGCAAAACGCTAGATTTATTTAAGGGTGTTCTGAAACTCACGCGTTTTGCTAGCGATCTGGCATTTTTCGATATTGTTTTCGAAAAACTAAAACATGTTTTAGTAATACAAAACAAAAACAAATAAAAGTATAAAAAATTAGACGCAAAAATGCCAGCAGCTTTTTTATTAAGCGTTAAAGAAACGTAAATACAGAAAGGAATTAATTAAAAAACGCGTCCTAAGGGATTTTTCTAATCCATTAAACGTTCCCGAGCAAGCGTAAGTATATGCAGATATTAAATTTAGGAGTTGCGATGTGTAATTTTTTTTGTTTAGTTTCATAGCTCTATACCGCCTAAATAAGAGTGTTTTTAGGATGATTTTTGGAAGAAACTGCTGCTCATCTGAGCAAAAGTTCTATTCCTGACACAATTCGTTTGTTTCTAGCGGTCGGTTCCTTTCAAGGTATAATTGCCAGCGATTTAAACCTCAGTATGGGACGTACAACATTCTTCAAAGTGTTATGGGATGTACTTAATGAGCTTGAAGAAAGGCTATGTCCACTTTGGATTCAATTGGACATGACCGAGGCAGAGGCGAAAGCATCAAAATTGTATTTTTACCAAAAATATAAAATTCCAGGCGTTATTGGGTCGGTAGATGGCACCCATGTACGTTTATCAAAACCACCGACTGCCTCTGAATTATATTATTGCAGAAAAGGATATTACAGCTTAAATGTATTAATTGTAAGTACATAGCCCTATATGAAATTTCTTTGTATAAACGAAGTATTTATTGTGCATGTAGATTTGTGATCACCAAATGAAGATACGAGCTGTCGACGCAACTAGACCTGGTTCCTGTCACGATGCTTTTGTGTGGAATTTAAGCGATTCTAATTCATACTACACTGAAAGGTATTCCAATGGTAACCGTGGTAACTGGTTGTTAGCCGACTCAGCATACGTCTTACAGCCCTATGTCTTAGTACTGATATAAATGTAAAATGTAAATAGAAATAAGAGAGGAACAGTTATATTAATACCAAATCTAACAGAAAGCGTAGGTTAAGAATATTAAAATAAGAATTCAATAAACCAATCTGATACAGAGTGCAATCGCGTGCGTTTTATTGTTCACATACATAACAAATTGGCGACGAGTCATAAAAAAGGGTTCCATGTGTTAATGTGTTAAAATCTAAAATGGATCTTAAAAATCTTGTCGGGGCTGTAGAATGTTATACAATCGGTGACGATTTTTCATTATATGCAAAGCGTCTTGAGCATGTTTTTATTTTAAATAACATAAAAGAAAGTCATGGAAAGGTATCATTCTTAATTAGTATCGGAGGTGCAGAATTATACAAAATTTTACATTCGCTAATTGCTCCAAGAACAGAAAATGAGTTTACTTATACAGAAATAATTGAAAAACTTTCAGAACACTTTAAACCAAAACGTAATATAATAGCGGAGTGCTTTAAATTTTATAAGAGAGACCAGAAACCAAATGAACCTTTATCAGATTATATAATTGAGTTAAAAAGTTTAGCACAAACATATGACTTTAAAACATTCTTAGATAAAGCTCTATTAATTCGGTTCGTGTGTGGCTTAGAATCGGAGCATATGCAAAATCGACTACTTAGTGAAGATAATTTGGACACCTTCAAAAAAGCTACCGATATGGCATTAGCAATGGAAATGACATCAGAAAACATAAAATCCATGAGAGGAGCTGATCTGCATGCTGTAAAAAATAATTATGTGATGGCAGAACAAGTGGCAGTGGAAAGAGGTGGAGCACGACAAAAGAATGGCAGAAGAAGAGGCAATGAAATGAATGATTACCAAAAACGTGAGCGAAAAGATGTGGCGTGCTTTCATTGTAAAAGGAGAGGACATTATTTGAGAGAATGCTGGTATTTAAAAAATGAAAATGATAAAAGAACAACCAATAATAAACAAAATAATTTTGTAAAACATGTAAATAATAATGATAGTTATGACGAAAGTGAAGAAGATGTTTATTACATAAATAATATTGGCTCGTATAAGAGTTTATTAGTAAAATTAAATGTGGAAGGTATTTGGATCGATTTTGAATGTGACACTGGTGCATGTGAAACTTTATGTCATAAAGAATTATATGATAAGTATTTTGTAAATAATAAGCTGGAAACAAGTTCAAAAATATTTAAAACGGTTAATGGAAATGAAATTAAGGTTATTTGGAAAAACAAAAGTCTATGTAAAATTTAATAATACAAATTTAGAGTTAGAAATATTTGTGATAGATGCACTAAAAGTATTTAGTCCTCTGTTAGGGCGGACATGGTTAGATGTTTTATACCCTAATTGGAGAATTTTTTTTGGAAATCTTAGTAACAGTAATATTTATAGTGTCATTAAGCTGTCTAACTAAAAATTCTAATATATTTTCAAGAGAAAATAAATCAATAATTAATCACTTTGTGTCCGAAATAGATCTAGTTGATGAGGCTTATCCTATATTTTCAAAAAGTTATGCGGTACCGTTTGGCTTGAGAAGTAAGGTGGATCAGCCGTTGGATATGTTGTGCGCAGATGGAGTTTTAATTCCAGTAAAAAATAGTCGGTGGGCAAGCCCAATGGTGGTGGTGACTAAACCTAATGGAAGTTTGCGACTGTGTTTAAATGCTAAACGTACAATCAATCGATTTGTCAAAATGGATCATACAGTTATACCAAGAATTGACGACATATTAGCTGGAATTGCAGGATGGACTGTTTTTTGCAAACTCGATTTGACAAGTGCTTACCTACAAGTTGCCATTTCTAAGAGGTCACAAGAACTGCTAACAATCAACACACATCGTGGTCTTTTTCAGTTCACACGATTAGTGTATGGCCGTAAAACTGCGCCACAAATATTTACCTCAATTATAGAAGAAATTTTAAAAAACATTTCAAATAAGCACATATACTTCGACGATATATTAATTGGTGGCAGAAATCGTGAAGAATGTGAAAAAACATTGATACAAGTTTTGGACAAACTTCTCGAATATAATGTAAAGGTTCAATTAGAAAAATGTGTTTTTTTCGAAAATAAAATAGAATATTTAGGATATGAAATTGATAGTACTGGAATAAGACCAAGTAAATGTAAAATTATGGCGGTGGCAAAGTGTCCAAGACCACAAGATGTAACACAATTGAAATCATTCCTTGGAATGATAAACTATTATAATAATTGCATTCCGAATTAAAAGAATTATATAATTTAACTAAACATAATTCAAAATTTTGTTGGGAAAATGAACATGAGGTATTTGAGAGAGCTAAGAAGCTAGTGTTAAATATAAATGTGTTAACACCATATAACCCTGAGTTGCCAATAATTATTTCAGCGGATGCTAGTCCTTATGGTGTGGGGGGTGTGATGTCACACTGTGTAAATGGAATTGAAAGGCCGGTAATGTTTGTGTCAGCTACATTAAGCGCGGCTGAGAAAAACTATTCGCAATTGCACCGGGAAGCGTTAGCAATAGTGTATGCTGTGCAACGGTTTCATAAATATATATATGGCCATAAATTTACAATAATTAGTGATCATCAGCCTCTTAGAGAAATTTTTAATCCAAGAAAGGTTATCACAATTGTAGCTGCTAACAGGTTACAACGATGGTCGATTATCCTCTCTATGTATGATTATGAAATAAGGTACAGAAAAGGCCGAGAAATGATAAATGTTGACGCTCTCTCAAGGTTACCAATGCCAGAACCAACAAATATAGACGAATATATTATAAACAACTGCACGACTAATAGTGAAATTCCTATTGATTTGGATGAAGTGTTAAACAAATGCAATCAAGACACAATGTTACAGGAAGTAAAAGCATATACAAAATTCGGTTGGCCAGAACAACAGATATTTTCAGCAAGTATAATGCCCTATTTTAATAAAAGAAATTCCATTGCACTTGAACATGGATGTTTGTTCTATGGGGAGAGGTTAATCATACCAGAGGATTTGCAAAAGAAGATGTTAAAGACATTACACGGAATAAGAATGAAAGTAAGTGCCCGGTCAACAATTTGGTGGCCAAATATAGATCGACATATCGAAGAATATGTAGGAGCCTGTGAATGCTGTCAACTTGTGCAGAATCGAGAGCGTGCGACATTACATTCCTGGCCAAAAACAACATATCCATTGGAACGCATACATATAGATTTTTGTAAATTTAGAAATGTAGAAATTTTAGTCATTTTTGATACATATTCCAAATGGATTGACGCTATTGTAATGAAATCGACTTCAGCTAAAGTTGTATGCGAGAAGTTGAGACAATTTTTCTGTATTTTTGGTTTGCCTACCGAATTGGTATCAGATAATGGACCACCGTTTGCATCTTATGAATTTGAATGTTTTTGAAAGGAAAATGGAATTAAGTGTTCAAAATCACCACCCTACCACCCGCAATCAAACGGAGGTGCTGAACGAGCAGTGCAGACGTTGAAGTCGTCTTTGAAAAAAATGATTTTAGATTCCAGAACAAAAAATAAGCCTTTTCAACTTATTTTAGAAAATTGTTTTTTGGGGTATAGAACGTCTCCGTGTGTTGGTATCAATAAATCACCATCAGAATTAATGTTTAGCTTAAAACCGAAATCTCTCTTAGACAAGATAAAATTCAATAAATGTGGGGAGGAAATAGGTAGGAATTTAAAAAAAAGTGACGTCATTGTCAGTACAAAACAGAATCACGAAAATAGAATAACAGACCAAGACAGAAGAAGAGACCAAGTAAAATCATTTAAAGTTGGAGAGACTGTATTGTACCGAAATGTGTTTAATAACTATTGCAAATGGTTAAGTGGTATAATAGTGAAAAAGTTGAGTAATATCAGATATGTTGTAAATATAAATGGAACAAATAGACAAGCACATATGGATCAGCTAAAGAAATGGAAAATAAAATCAATTAAATTTAGTCCATTTGTTTCATTTAAATCAACAACAGAGAGAACATCAAAGAGAGTTCGAACAGATAGTGAAGATGAAACTGAGAATATAAATAAATCTAAAAGAAATAAAGGGTCAAATGAAGAGTATCAAATTGTGACAAGAAATAGACAAAGAAGGTTAGATCAAAATAAATAAAAAATAGAGGGAGAGGATATGGATATTGATATTGATTAAGAAAATTTTTGAATTTGTATTAATGTTTATTAAGTATTATTTTTTAGTATTATTATTTATGTATTTAAGTGTGTTTCTATGTAAGTTAGTAATTAGTTATTGTATTTTTGAATGTATTATATACTTATATATATTTAGTGTTTTCGGTTTGGTATAATTGTTATAATGGCTGATTATTTATACACATATATTGTTATTGTTAAGAAAATAAAATCATAATTATAAGAAAGGGAGGAATGATATATATGTAAAATGTAAATAGAAATAAGAGAGGAACAGTTATATTAATACCAAATCTAACAGAAAGCGTAGGTTAAGAATATTAAAATAAGAATTCAGTAAACCAGTCTGATACAGAGTGCAATCGCGTGCGTTTTATTGTTCACATACATAACAAGTACCATACAAATCCGCTGCGTTTGGATCAATAGAGCACAGATTTAATTTACGCCATTCATCTGAACGAAATATTGTTGAAAGAACTATAGGCAATTTAAAGAGCCGTTTTAGATGCCTTCAAATGTGTCTTCCCTACACTCCATTAAAAGTGGTGAAAATTACAAATGTTTGTTGCGCTTTGCATAACATTTGTAAGCATTTTAACGTTCCAGTAGAAGACGAGTGTGAAATAGTGCCTACACTGAGTGAAGAAATAGAACAAGTAAATGAAGAACCTAATGAACCACAAAGCAATAACGAAGGAATTGAAATTAGAAATAAGATTGCAAGAACTTTGATATAAAGATATTATACATTTTATTTATTCAATATTTTTATTAAAAAAAATAAAATAAACATTTTCACATAAAAGTTAAACAAATTCATTCACTTAAAACAATAAAACAGTTACAAAACTTATTAACTAAACAAAACAAAATAATAAATCACAATTCACTTTTAGTAAAATTTAAAAAAATGCATTTAAGAGATCAGAGCTAGTCTTCTGGGATACCCAGTTTCATTTTTTCTAGTTTTAAAAATTCCAATTTTGTTTCGATGCGACTCATTGCAATCTTTTCCATTTGCAAATGATGCCTCTTCATTTCCTCTAACTCTTTCCTTTTCAGAGAACGCATTTCATCGATGCTTTTACTTAAACTTTTTAGGTACATGCTGTTATCTTTTGTGGTACCGCCAAGTTCACTTAATTTTTCAGCAACCAGCTGAAAATTCTTTTTTTCTTCACCCATTAAGTCTTGTATTTCACCGTTAACACGTTTTTTTCTGGTGTTTCAAACGATAGAAGAGTTGGTGAAGTTGGATTTGAAGTGGATGCCGTCGGCTCTTCTTGTGCGATTTCTTGGTCGTAGTCGGATTTCTTACATTTGTTTTTCCCTGCATAAGATTTTGCCTTTGGTATTCCATCGACCACATGAAATATATCACAAACTATAGCTAACTGCTCCTCTATTGGTGAAATGTAGTGTTGCTGGAAATCTCCTCCACCTGTTTTTTTGAGGGAAGTTTTGTTTTCTCCCAATATGGTTTTGATACTCCGCCTCCAATCGCACCAAGTCTAAAGTAAGTCATTTTAGAATATTATGAAGTTAGACAACTAACAAATTATACATATGTACATACCTTCTTCCAGATCGCAACATCTCTAGTAGGAAGTCCATTCGAATTAAGGAGATTTGCCAATTCACACCACAATTGTGGTTAAGGTTAATCACCTTATCCCCTTTGCAAAATCATTTCGCAATATCCGGATGACTTTCCATGAAAGCAAGGAATATTTTACACTGCTCTGCAGACTTTTGTGGCGCCCTGGATATAAAAATATATTTAATTTATTAAATATAAACGGTTTAAAATTACTTACATATCTTCAGCAATCAAATTGTTGGCGGCAAATATGTTTTTTTAATAGTGACATCAAATTATGTACTTGTACATGCATGTGTGTAATTACTTTAGAATAATAGACTACTTTCATCGTAGGTACTCGTTGTAAAATATTTTCTACATGTTTAATTATTGCTAATGAGTATGTATGAATGTGTCGACACTCATGTCTAACACAAAAAACACTTTTTCTTACAAATTTCATTATAGTACTACAAGATTTTTTAAAAATTCTACATTTTTTACTTCTATTTTTATAAAAAAAAAAAAAAATAACCTCATTTATTTATTCCACATCACTGTATACATAAATTTTTCGAAGATCTTTTATATCAGCTGTCTGTTTAAATCGCTAGAATATAAATATACAACAGAGAAAGACATTTTCTTAACTTAAAGTTTTTAATTAAAATATTGTGAAAATATAACTACTTTTTGTGCAAACTATTAAAAAACATATTTAAGTTTACATGTGTTTAATTTTAATTTATTTTTAAACTTTAGTTTCTTAAAAATATTATAGTTCACACGAGCATACATATGTGATTTGAAGTCGCCTAACTTCTTGCGATTGCGATTTGCAGAATACCTATCTGGCGATTTCAACTCGCATCGCAAATTTTATACAAAATACGAGTGTTAGAAACAAATTTTCTTCGGGACTATATAGAATTTGTATATGATCCGAAAAGACAACTTAATGCTTACTAAGTGTTTTTACTATCACACGGTAAATAACGTCACAGTATGCACTTTTCTGAAAAAACTCAGTTTTTGGAACACATTTTCCCCGTTTTAGGAATTTCGGTATTTGATAATAAAAAATTTCAAAAATTCTAATGCTATTGATTTAAGGACATTTTAGTCTATATTGGTTCAAATTTTGTATTTTTATTCGTGGAAAATCACCATATTGTATTTTTTTTAGTTTTTAAGGCAAAATGTCCCAAAATTTTATAAAATTATTTAATTTTACTAAAATATCAACCTACCTTCGCCTGGTTAACGATCTTGTAGCGATGAGAGGGCTTATGTACACTTTGTGGTCAAGACCCCCTTTGTGGTTGAGCATGTTTTTTTTAGTTTTTAAGGCAAATGACGTCACAAAATTTTATAATATTATTTAATTTTACTAAAATATCAACCTACCTTCGCCTGGGTAACGATCTTGTAGCGATGCGAGGGCTTATATACACTCTGTGGTCAAGACCCCCTTTGTGGTTGAGCATGTTCTTCTGGCACTTTCACAAAGGAGGTCGCGACTTTAAGGGAGTGTATTAACTGAAGGTTACTCATCTTGTCAAGATATTGGGGCGATAGTGTGTTCAATAGCTGTCGCGTCAAATATTATGACATTATCATTAACTGCAATGGAGAAGTACCTTCTCAAGAAACACAGACAAGATGTCGCCAGATTTGAAAGAATATACGGCCCTGTAAGTGTACTCTTGGGAGAGTCTTCTCCTGTTGAGCAGCAAGTGGTAGCTGCTGTCGATCTGGCTGACACCCAAAAGGGTATAAGGTCGACAGCTCCAGCCACTAGCAGTGCGGTAAATTCTAAAGAGGGGGGCTCTTCCACTATCCTACAAATCGGTGCCTCGGCTAGATCTGTGGATAGTAGCAAGAAACCACCCATAAAGGTGTCAGGTGCGAAGGGAGTGAAGAACCCTACGGCCGATCCCCTTAAGGGTGTCCGTATGGGTAACATTAAGGGAAACGGATCCGGTGGTCCTCAACCCTCGTCATCAAAGGCACCAGGATACAGCAAGATTGCGGGAAATGCTGGTGTAACCCCACCTAGCACTCTTAAGGGCACCCAAAAGGAGACCATTAAGAGGGCTAGATCTGGTGACGACCAGCCTACCTCGTCAACAAAGAAGGTAAAGAAGTCCTTGATTCAGGATGTATATCTTCAGGCAGCCATAATTGATCGGAATGATGCGGATGGGAAGATCAGTACCGACCAATGGCAGCTGCTTGAAGCTAGACTCCTTGACGAGATGGCCTTCTATAGTGGTAGCTCTGAAGACGTATCTTTCAAAGGTGCTGACTGGGCTAAGAGAGTAAAGGTCATAAACTGCGGTAATTAAAACTCCTTTTAGTTTTTAAGGACCGTTGTTGGGAAACTTGGCGACCTAAATCCAGCCTTAAAACTAGAAGTGATACGCGCTTCGGAGCTACCATTAAGGTCAATAGTGACAGTATGGATTCCTCCACCCGTACGGCCGGTGGAAACTATACTGGCATTATTGAAAAAACAGAACGCTGATCTCCCTATAGACCAATGGAAGGCTGTAGCCTCGATGGTGTGTAAGGAGTACAACGGGTGGGATTTCCGGTTCGCAGTGGATCGCAAATCCCTCGAGATTCTGGATAAGGTGAAAGGGGTTGTCAATTTTGGATTTGGCACTGTCAGGTTTCGGTACTCGCTTCACAATGATGCAGATAAACCTGCATCATTGTGAAGCGGCCTCGACAGAATTGACAAACTTTCTCACCAAATCCCAAACCGACGTGGCCCTGATCCAAGAACCTTGGATCAATCAAAATAAGGTTTGCGGGTTGGGGATAGCGGGATACACGTTATTTATCCCGTCCACTGAGGTGTATCCTGGCAAAGAGAGAACTTAAACTAATAATTTCTCATTCTTTTAGGTTCGGTGACATCACTGTCGTCAACAGAGAAACCAGAGCTGAGCGGACGCTGACATTTTCTTCGGTGTATATGCCGTATGAGGTAGCAGATCCACCAGGCAACGAGGTGCTGGAGCTAACGGTGTATGCAGAAAGGAGAGGTGTTATCCTGGTGATAGGATGTGATGCAAATGATCATCACAGCCAGTGGGGCAGTGCTGATATTAATAAAAGAGGTGAGTGCGTCTATGATTTCATATCTGTCAATAATCTAGTTATTTGTAACAAAAGCAACATGCCCACGTTTAGGAACAAGGATAGGCAGGCGGTTATAGATATTATATTGCCGAACCATAATGATAATTTCGTTAGAGATTGGAGGGTATCCACGGACTGTTCCTTTTCGGATCATAGTAGGATTACCTTCGCCTTGTACTTTACCTAGCCTGCAAGGGTACCATTTTTTATTTTTTTATTTATTTATTTTTTTTTTCAACAACAGCTTATTGGCCATAATCGGTTATAAATTTCTACTTAATAAAAATTTTTTACAAAAAATTTAATTAATAAAAATATAAATATAAATAATGCTTAACACAAATTGTACGAATTAAACAAAACTCCACTCAACTCCAAACAATAATCAACTATTTATAATGTTTTGATAGATGACATCAGCACATGTAACATGATAAAAATAAAAAACATCTTCCACCAGTGTTACATAAGCATATAACAGATAGAATCACCCAAGGTACATAAACAGCAGTGCAGCCATATGTATGAGAATAACGAGAACAAGATAGTATACATAGGTGTTAATGAAAGGGTCAAGAAGTGTACATTAGTCAATGTCATTCACAGAGATGCGAAAAAAAATAGATAGAACAGTCCTGCAAGGGAAATTCAAGTCATCAAGGTAGTAAATATCCAAACAACAAGCTTAAAAATCTCTCTTCCACGCGAATATATAAAATGGTGCATCCACCAGATGTCTTTATACAATACGACACTCCATCAGCTCCAAGTCTCCTAAAATGTGACAGCAACTCACAGCACAACCCTACAAATATTTACGATCATAATATTGCCAATATATTATCTTAAAATAAAAATAAAATTAGAACAGAAATTAATTGGCACGAAAAACCAACAGTGCAGAAAAACATTAAGTTTCCAAAAAGCTATCAGAAATATTTACATTAAAAAGCCCAAAAAAAAAACAATAAACAACCCAAATGTTAGAGAATCATAACAAAATTTGAAACCAATATAGACTAAAATGCCCTTAAATCAATAGCATTAGAATTTTTGACATTTTTTATTTTCAAATAACGAAATTCCTAAAACGGGAAATTCCTAAAACTGAGTTTTTTCAGAAAAGTGCATACTGTGACGTTATTTACCTCGTGATAGTAAAAACACTTAGTAAGGGCAATCAGGCCGTCCCTTTTTCGCTGCCTTCGAGAGTTTTGCGGCTCACTCTCGCATTGGATAATGTTTGGCGTCGTCTAACTGTACCGCGTTACAGTTTCTCGAAGTTTGCATTGTCCACATGCAATTGGTTTTCATAACCTAACTTTTTAATAAATGATTTAAAGTTCCAGCTTCCTATATGAAGATATAGGTCGACTGGGAACTAAAATCAACGTGGGATAACCTGGCAATTTGAGAGTTTTTCAACTCCGCCAACCAAATTTAAAATTCTAAAAAAAATTATTCGTATAAAAAATGCCTTTTTCTATTGGATTCCAGTGAAACAAACAAATCCTTAAGCTTCAATGTAATCAAAAGAAACTATGATTTGAATATTTCGAACACCGGCTTCGATAGTAAATATTTCATATGCAGCCGGCACTCGCCCGGCCGAAATAATGTTATACACTGTGGTAGTACGTGGCAGGATAATTTTTTTTTTATTTTGATTACAATAGATAACTCCGCTAATAGCAATATTTTTTAAGTGATCCCAGTTCATCCCAACCATGGCAGAATCATGTTTAAAATTAATTGAAAAAAAATAAAATATAAATAAATTGTAGCTCTACCTTCTGCCATTACGGTTTCAAATTGCTTCCCAATGCTGATTTAATGTTTTTAATTTCTCTAATCACAACTATTTTCAATTTTTGTATGAGTCGTTGTCAAATATCGTGTCGACAGAAAAGACTCGTTTTCAGACAATGTCAACTTTAACGCGTCTTAGAAAATTTCAAATTGCTGTCAATAGTTAACAATTGTTATCGATATTGACTTCGCAAATATCGTTTTAGCGCCGTCGACGTGACTTAATGTCGACAACGACATACATAATAGGGGTGAATATATCCAATAATTCACAAGATACCGAATTATTTCCAAAAAAAAAAAAAAGTTTCTAAACCACTGTGTGGCGTTATCAACGAAGATATTTATATGAAGCAACCAATTGGATTCGAGCTAGAAAATAATAAAGTCTGTAAGCTCAAGAAAAGTATATATGGCTTAAAACAATCTGCAAAATGTTGGAATGAAAAACTAGTAAATGTATTCCTTAATGTTGGATTCAAAAGAGCACTGGCCGATTCTTGTATTTTAAAATATTTTAAAGATGGTGAGTGGTTATTCATTTTAATTTATGTTGATGATATTCTCGTTGCAACAAAAACTGCGGACCACCAAGAATTTGTAAAAACAATTTTAAAATCTAATTTTGAAATATCTGACATGGGCGATATCAATTTTTATTTGGGAATCAAAATTGAGAAGGAAGATTAATGAATGATTTTGAAATTAAAGTTAATAACGCAACAATAATCCACTAAGATAATCAGAGTTGCTTAAAGTTAACTCAAAACGAAAAATTCAGTAGAAGAACGAAACAGAACAAATACAATTTCGTCCGTGACTTAATTGAAAAAGATATTCTTAAATTTATATATTGTCCCACAACTCAAATGGAAGCTGATATAGGGCCTTTTCGGAAATGCATCACTGTGCTGCATCTGATGCGCAGTACATTCTAAAATGCAAAAGTTGCCAACACTGCAAATGTCATGAGTTCTAAAAAGCAACAGTGAAACATATGATGCGCAAAAACCCATCAAACAAGCATCACAAAAATGGCTGATGCATTGTCTGCGCATCAGCATCAGCTGATTTGCATGAGCATCGCAAACTAATCACAGATGCGCATCAAATGCAGCGCAGTGATGCATTTCCGAAAATGCCCATACTTACAAAACCTCTACAAGCTACTAAAATTAAAATTTTTCGTGAATTAATTGGATTGATTTAAAGTCAAATCGCGAACAGTGTTGCCGTTTTGGTTATTTATAACCAAAATTGGTTATTTTTTTTTCCTGATGTTGTAGATATGTATTTAATTTTCATTTTGGTTACTTTTTTCAAAACATTTTGTTATAGACATATTTTTCAATATTTAATATACGATCCTATCTAGATCTGTACTCTAAAAAAATTGAAGCCAAAAGATTTGAGAAAGAGTAATTGTTTTCATCGATATTTACGATTTAGGGATGTATGTAAATGAGTTCCCAATATTTGTTTAATTCTAAACAAGAATGTTTATTTTCAATATTTAGCTAGGTACAACCTTTGTTATTGGTTTAGATTTTATTAAAACTACCAATGTCGTATGCATTTCATGTAGAGGTTAGACAAAATAAAGTACATTTTAAAAAAAAAATTAAAGATTTACATTCAGTTAAAATAATTGTGTAAAATAAAAAAATATCAAAAAAATATTTTTAAAATATTTAAAAAAAAATGTAATTAAAAATTATTTCTATCGATTTTTCAGAATATTTTGCTATTAATAATTTATTTTCATAATATTCTAAATGTTGAAATCTTGAAACCTGTGTAAAATGTATTAAAAAAAAATAAAATTTCATACTTCTGTTCGTATTTAAAAAAAACGTTAAAAACATGACGTTTGCAATCAATTTTTTTTGGTTACTTTTTTAGCTTTTTGGTTATTTTTTTAATCAAACTTGGTTACAAATATTTTGAGGTTGTGGCAACACTGATCGCGAAGGAGTTTTGGAAAGAAACGATTTATACTTTAAAATACTATTTGCACTTGTTTTTATGTTTATAAATATAATCAATTATTCTTAGATTTTGTTTTTATGAAAATTAATATTTTTTCTTACTTTCCATTTTTCATTTGTTGAATAAAGTTTATATAATTTAAAAATAAATAGTCAATTAATTAAATTACAACAATATGTACTTACAGTCAAGGAAAAAGGTCTAAATACACCCTACGATTTTGAAGTTTTAGAGAATTAGTGGCGATAATTAAAAAATATGTTATAACAATGTTTAAGGTATTTAATATTAAGACAGCTTGAAGTAAAAAAGAATATGAAAAAAATGTAACATAGAAATTATTGGTAAAAAACATAATAATTAGCGGGAAAAAAGTCTACATACAACGTATGTAGACTTTTTTTGAAAGTAGTGAACCAGGATTCGAAAATAAGCGCTCCAAAATTGGCGGAACAGATCGATAAATGTTCCAATAACATTGTTACTCTACGAAAAATTATAAACATTTTACATGACAATGGATTTAATAGCAGAACATCACGCAAAAAAACACTCATTTCAGCGAAGAAACATAAACTTTGGCTTGAGTTTGCTAAAGCTCATAAGGACAAGGGTATGGATTTTTGGAATCGTATTGTATTTGACGACGAAAGTAAGTATACAGCCCAATTATGAATAAAAATTCCGCGGGAGTTTTTTCCCTTTTCTCATTTTTCCTATTTAATTTCAATGAGAAAAAACTCCCGCGGAATTTTTTATTCATAATTGGGCTGATAGTATTTTCGTAAGTGATGTCTGATCCAAAGTTTGGAGAAAACCATACACTGATCCAAAGAATATTGTACCTGTAGTCAAACATGGTGGAGGCAAAGTTATGGTTTGGGGGTGCCATGGCGTCATCTGGAGTGGGTCGTTTGGTTTTTGTCGAGCGTAACATGGACCGCTATCAATATAAAAACATATTGGAACAAAATATTAAGGCATTTGTTGATAGTTTGGGCCTGGGAAATCAATGGATTTTCCAGCAAGATAACGACCCTAAGCATACTGCGCACGTAGTTCGAGGCTGGCTTCTTTATTATGCCCCAAGACAGCTATATTCACCACCCCAGTCACCAGACTTAAACCCAATAGAGTACATATGGGACGTTTTGTAAAAATTTGTGCGAAAATATGACGTCAGTAGCCTTGAAACATTAAAAACCGCTCTTATTGGAGCATAAGCCGAAAAACACCCTCTATTACATAGAATTTGGTGAAATTAATGCACCGTCGTCTTATTGATGCCCAAGGTGTACCAACCAAATATAAACAGTTATTTTTTTTTAATTTTATATAAAATTTTGAAATAATATTTATTTGTTGGTTGCTGTATGTAGACTTTTTTCCTATGAATTTTTAATGATTTTGTTATTATGGTTTATATTATGTACAGTGTTTAGGTTGCATCCTTTTGGTAATAACTACATTAAACGTATTATACTATTTTTAACAACGTTAGAATCTATTGTTGCTTCCTTTTTTTATGCAACTTTGCTGGAAGTATTTTACTAGATTTTAGCGAGTAAACCGTTAACGGGTCCTTAAATATTGTTTGCCACCATATTATGCTTGTTATTTTAGCATTAAAAAACACTTGTCAAATTGTCTTCGACATAAGCACTACGTGCATCTTACTAAAAAAAACGCAATATATTCCTTCTACGAGGTAATATTTATATACAATAAAAAGAGATCTTCGTCTCTAATTTAAACTTGAACTTTGTGTTTTATTTTTATAACAATTTTGGAAAACTTGGATTGATGCCAAACATTTGGTCCTAGCGAACCGGATTTTGAAACGAGTACTGGATCTTTAGGCATCATTGAACTCCATCATCCCTTGGCAACAATACAGTCCACCGGCAATATATATTTATTACATATTTTATTTTTCATAAAATAAGGTACGTAAATATATTTCAATTTGAGCAAAAGTGAAGTGATTAAAATTATTTTGTTTTTAACGCGAAAAAAAAATACATATTTCATTTGTGCTTTATTTTAAATATAAAACTCTTCGATTTTAGAAATATTGTCACTATTTCTTGTTTTGTTTGAACAAATAAATTTAATTGTTTAGCCGTATTATAAACTAACGTGATCATTGTCGATATTATTATCGCATTCAAATTAGTATTTCTTACATTTTCTTTTGTGCGATTATTTGTTTACAGATTTACATCTGTAAATTACAATAACAATACAATATTTTTCTTCTTACATTTTATTGGTCACCCTATTGTCGGTCAGTTTGACTACAAAATAGTTTCGGTATATATTTTTGTTAAATTTTTTATATTTTTGTAATTAATTTTTATATATTATCGAAAATTTAATAAGGAAGATGCCAGTCACTCCACTTAATAGATTCATAAGAGCATCGGATGCTCTTATTGCTTTTGAGGCAAATTTTAATGATTTTCCTGAGGACATTCATAATGTTTATACCTTGGAGGTTCAGAGCGCTGAAATAAAAGTGTTATGGGAGAAAGTTAAGACAACATATGAGGCCTGTTTAGATTTTTTGGAGAATTCTGATACAGAGCCTAGTGATGTAGATGTAGCTGCGTCTAAATATCATGTCACATATGTAGCCTATATGAAATGTTTAGGTTCGATTAATGAGAAAGTGAGCAAATTTAAATCGGTACCGAACGCAAGTGATTCGCCAGCGGTGAATTCTGATTCTGGGCATTCTTTGACTCTACCCCCTTGCGATGTCGACGCATTTGGAGGGGATTATAATTCTTGGCCGGCCTTTAGAGATTTATTTACGGCGATTTATATAAACAGCTCGCGCCTTAGTAATGTAGAACGTCTTTGTCATTTAATACGTAAGACCGAAGGTGAAGCTAAGGATATTGTTTTGAAAAGGCCGTTGAGTAATGAGGGCTTTGAAGTAGCCTGGCGTGATCTTAAGATTGCATATGAGAATCCTCGTATGTTAGTAAACAACCAACTGAAATTTCTGTTTAGTCTGCCATCCTTTGACAAGGAAACTAGTGTCGGACTTAAGACCTTACAACGCGGAATTAATAGTTGTCTTACATCCCTTTCTATTTATAAAGTGTCTACTGATAATTGGGACCCAATTATCATCTTTATATGCATTCAAAGACTTCCTTCATCGTCAGTTTCTCTTTGGGAACACAGTGTAAAGAACAAGACCGCTCTCTCCCTTTGGCAAGATTTGGATAACTTTCTGACGGAAAGAATTCTGACATTGGACTGTCTTAACAATCTTAAGGGTAACGTTTTGGAAACAAAGTCAAACCACGTGAAATATTCTGTACCTTCTGACGATGTTACTTCTTCGAATATTTCTTGTATTTTATGTCCAAACCAATCTCACTTTTTACGCAGTTGTCGACGATTTAAAAGTCTTCCAATAACTGACCGAATTTTAGCTGTGAACGAAAATAACTGTTGTTCTAATTGTCTTTCAAGGACACACCATGTTAGCAATTGTAAAAGTAATAATAATTGTTTAATTTGCGATAATCGACACCATACTATGCTTCATTAAGAGCCAATAGAAAATTCAAACGTGGAATGGCCTACGACTTCTTCCGGTCAGAGTTCTGCTGAGGTTCTTCGACCCACTAACTCGTCACCGACTTATCAACGACCTTCTACTTCTACTAATGTTACGCAAACTCGACAAGTATTTCATACACGTCAAAATCAATCTGTTATCTTAGGAACTGCATCAGTAAATATCATACATAATGGCAATAGGTATCAGGTCAGAGCTCTTATTGATTCAGCTTCGGAATGTTCATTTGTTAGTAATCGATTACGAAAAAGGTTTAAACTTCCCACGCATTATGCAAATGCTAAAGTTTCTGGCGTAAATAATGCGGTTTCTGTAGTTTCAAGAAAGGCTTGTTCTCTGAAGATCGGCTCTGATTTGGATTCTTCTGTAGTACTGAATACAACGGCCTTTGTTTTGGCAGATATATCGGAGAATTTGCCTTCGATTTCTGTAAACGCCGACATTAAAGGATTATTGCCAAATCTTCATTTGGCAGATTCCAATCCTTTCCATAGCCGGCCTGTTGATATTCTTATTGGGGCTGATTTATATCCGCAAATTATGTTACCGGAAATTCGACGAGACGTATTAGGGTCATTATTGGCTCAGAGAACAATTTTTGGCTGGATACTGACAGGTCCAGTTAATTCTATATAATTGTCAGTTGATGGATCTGTCTAAAAACCATTGCCCGCAAGGGTCAGATGATGGATCTGTCTAAAAACCATTCAGTTGATGGATCTGTCTAAAAACCATTCAGTTTATGGATCTGTCTAAAAACCATACCTATGCTGCTAACATTACAACATACATTAGTGTTGCAAGGTGGCCGGCAATGTTTAGGTTGCATCCTTTTGGTAATAACTACATTAAACGTATTATACTATTTTTAATAACGTTAGAATCTATTGTTGCTTCCTTTTTTTATGCAACTTTGCTGGAAGTATTTTACTAGATTTTAGCGAGTAAACCGTTAACGGGTCCTTAAATATTGTTTGCCACCATATTATGCTTGTTATTTTAGCATTAAAAAACACTTGTCAAATTGTCTTCGACATAAGCACTACGTGCATCTTACTAAAAAAAACGCAATATATTCCTTCTACGAGGTAATATTTATTTACAATAAAAAGAGATCTTCGTCTCTAATTTAAACTTGAACTTTGTTTGTTTTATTTTTATAACAATTTTGGAAAACTTGGATTGATGCCAAACATATGTATATTATTTAATTTTTTATTTTATAAATAAAGTTATTTATTAATGCCTTAAATACTGACATAAAAATTTTTTTAAATTTCTTCGCGAACTCTAAAACCCCTAAATCATAGGGTGTATGTAGACTTTTTTCCTTGAATGTATATAAATGTTATGCAAATATTCAACAAATAATTTTATAATAATAAAAACAGTCTTATATTCTTATTGCCTTTCTTTCTTTTTAGAGCCCCAAGTAGATAAATTAAACTGTAAATTATTCTTATGAGAACGTATATTACTATTCTGTTTTTGTTGTATACTGCCATCATCATTCTGTAATAACCGATCAATACGAATATTTATACGATTTGCGTGTTTATTTAATTTGTAGCGAAAATTCTCTGCGTCTTTTTTTAAATCGATCACCTTTCGACGTGGAACATGTCGTAGCGCTGTCATCCAATCACCAGTCTGCTTAAGATCCAACATAATATTAACCATTTGATTTAGGGTAAGGGATTTTCCGGAGCCCGCACCCCATTGCAAATGATGATCAAGAGGTAAGCGTGCCATTCGCAGACCCAGTCTCTTGGCCTTTGCCAATGACAGGGGTTCATTATTTATCTGCAAGTTTGATAGTCAATTAAAGAATGAGGAAAACTATTTTATTTTACGTGATAAAACTTACCGTGTCCACCATAGCACCTATTATATACACATCGTCGGGATTATATTCGACTAGATCCGTGCGACAATGTGGTGTCAAATAAACCAAATTCTCTTTGGGAAATATATCAGTAAAACATTTTTGGTGAACGTTTATTGGAAATTCAGGATTTAACATGGTAGGTATATAACGCTGTAAACTCTTCATGCAGGATGTGTCCAAGTTAACATTACAATAGTGCAAGTCAAAAGGATCATCATGGGCCCGATTCTCAGCAAAACAAAGCATTAGTTGTTTTGCAGCATTTTCTGCTTCTCGTTTTGTCATATAATCATCGTATGAGCAGTCCAGTACTATTTTTGGAGAAAACTGCATGGCTCTAATAAGTCTGCAGGGCAAATAACAAAAAACTCCAATTCAAATAGAACTTGAAAAATGTATTGACAATTTACCTGTGATTCATCCAATTATTAATGGTAGAGTCATAAACTCTCATAAACATTGAAACATGACCTAATCCATAAACAATATGAGGATTTTCGGCTCTCTCCTGGCGCACCTTCTCCATCCGCTCCTGAGATGCGGTTGCTCTTTCTTCTTTTTTGCGTTGTTTTGATTCTTTTTTCATTTCAATTTGCCACAGGAAGCTATAATATTTTATACGAGCTGATTTGGATGATAACGTTAGAACATGTTCCCAGTGATGATCCTTAAAGAAGTCTAAGGAAGGAACTCGCCTTCCTTCCTGATTTGCAATGTCCACTTCCAATTGTAAAACTTTTAGACGTTTCTGCTTTTCATCTTTGGTAAGTTCTATCTCCGGTTTGTTAATATTAAACGGTACTGCACCATCCAATTTACTATCACTATTTTTATTTATTTCACGTGCAAATGGATTCATAGGCTTCTTTGTCGGTTCCTGGTGTGTTTGTGTGCTGCTTAAGTCTCCTGTAAAGCTATCTGTTGTTTTCATGCGAGCTCCAAAATTAGCAATTTGTTCACTTTGTCGTCTGAGTGGTCTCACCACATTTAGCTTTAGAAGATTTTTAAACATTTTCTTTTATAAATTTCGTTAATAAAAATTATTTTTTAACTCTTAAATAACATTTGTTTTGATAAGCGAATTTTACACTTTTGACCAAGGCGAATTTATACAAGGTGGAGTCAGTCAAACAGCTGATTTTTTTTTTCGAATTTTGGTTCTAACAGTTGTCAAAGCTTGTTTTTATATTTAAATATCTACATATTCTAATCGTATTAACAAAATATTTATTTTTTACATAAATAAGTAAAGCCCTCACTATACAATTATCTACACTACATTAAGTTTTAATACATATTTGTTAAATTTTTCATTTTTGTGTTTCGACATTTGTTAAGACCAATTGTTGTATTTTTTAGAACTGATAGCACCTTGTATGAATTCGCTTTGTTTTTGACATTTCTTTTACTACGTTTTCACATTAACCTGCCTTGCCGACAATGAAAACTGCCTTATCATAAATTTGTTTTAGCGATTTTTGAGGTTCCAGAGTGTAACATTGTGTCTGGCAACACTGCATTAAAGTGCAGTTAAGCTACGTACACATGGTTGTCAGATTGTCGGGAACATGCTCAGAAAATTGTTATCACAACCATGAGAACTTATGTTGAAACATATGGGTGTTAACCATTTATTGAACATTTTCTGACAATATTGTAAGAATATGACAACCGTGTATACGTAGCTTTAGTTGCTTTTGAGTTTAATACTCAGTAACAAGCAGTTACCCCCATCAAGACTATCAATAAATTGCAACAAATGTTAAAATTATGTTATCTCCAGTGAAGACGAATTTTTTTCGTACCAGGCAATAATTTTCAACAGTTTTTCGCTAACTTGGGGGTTACACGATCAAGTTTTGCCTTTCAAGTTTTAATACACTCACACTTTTTTACTAATACACTCACACTTTTAAGAATTGAAACGAACTTGCATTCAATTTCACATTCAAGTTGGTGTTCAATTTTTCATTCAAGAAAACAGCTGATTACATTTTTATGTCCAATTTGTACTAAAATTGTTTTCAAGTTGCGTGCTGCCTACTTCACCGCTTTCAATTTTTATAAATTTTGACAAACAGTATATGTAAAAGACTATCAAGAAAAACTTGATCGTGTGGCTGCAGTGTAAGCACAAGCAAAAACGTCGACAGAACAACAGCACAGCGATTTCTGATTGCTTTGGGTCAGATTTCATAATCTTTTTTCGTTAATATTCATATTTTGTGCATTACCGAATTTAAACTATGGGGTGTATCGATCACGAAACTAACTCAAACGAACTTCCATTTTTAATTAAATGATCTTTTAACTTGTCATTCATAAATTGGTATCTATTTGGTCACAAATGAAGAACTTAAGTTATATTTTCAGTGCTTTTTAAAAATTTAAATTAATGCTAAATCTGTAAAAATTTTGTTTTAAAATGTATGAGGTATACCAATCTACGCATAGGTAAATCTGGGAAAATAGGTAATTTTTCGACTGAGAACTGTTTTAAATCTGATTGTATGTAATGTGTATACATTTTTAAATTGCGTGGGTAGCATTTGTTTAAACCCACTATTATTGTCATTACTTTCATTAAATACGAATATCCTAGGAAGCAGGAATTTTAGGCATCTTCATATAATGTACATTTAAAAACTTATTTACGGAAAAACTAATTACAAAAAACTGCCAACAGAACGGTAAAGAACAGGAACGTTACAGAACGTAAATACGAATGGAGACATTTTTAAATATGACGACAGCGTTGCAACTTCCTGTGTAAATTTTCTTTTGATGTGTAATTTAGGAATCAGTGATGTGTAATTGACAAATATTAGGTTGGCAACATTGGTTGGCAACAATTTAAGTAAACACCATTGATTGCTAATATTGCCGCCGCATAATTTCTTTGGATATTTTATTGGAAATTTTATTTTAATAATTATTAAACAATTATAACTTGAAAAAACTTAAAATTTAAAGAGTTTGAACTTATAAAAATGTCCTTGATTTGTGCGAGTAAGTTTGATTTATCATATATACGAATTATTATTTTAGGTTATGTTTGAGCTGAAAGCCAAAATTACAGACTTGTAATAATTTTTTTTTTACTAATTTACACATTTTGCAGTTACAAATGAGGTACCCGATACCCCTGTTATATCACCACACTCTGGAGCTATTTTCGAGAAACGAATTATAGAAAAATATATATTGGAAAATGGTGTTGATCCCATTACCGGTAAAGAAATGAAAGCAGATGAATTGATTGATGTTAAAACACCTCCGATTGTGAAGCCGAAGCCTCCTACGGCAACAAGCATTCCAGCTACATTAAAAACACTACAAGACGAATGGGACGCATTAATGCTGCATTCGTTCACACAGCGCCAGCAATTGCAAACAACTCGTCAGGAATTGTCACACGCTCTTTACCAACATGATGCTGCATGTCGCGTGATAGCACGCCTTAACAAAGAGGTTGCAGCTGCACGAGAGGCGTTAGCTACACTGAAACCACAGGCTGGTATTGGAGCAGCTACTGCGCCAACAAACATACCTCAACCAGCGATCGCCTCGGAAGCAGCCGGTCTTGCAACTCAGCCCATAGAGCAGGCAGGCATGAGTGCAGAAATTATACAAAAGCTGCAGGATAAGGCCACCGTACTCACACAAGAGAGAAAAAAACGTGGTCGAACAGTACCCGAGGAATTGGTGACTCAAGACCAAATCAAGACCTTTCTTACTGTGGCGTCACATCCAGGTTTACATTCAGCTTCTATACCTGGTATATTGGCATTGGACATCAATAGTGCAGATCATAGTAAAATTCTGACAGGAGGTAATGACAAGAATGCCACAGTGTTCAACAAAGATACTGAACAAGTAGTTGCCATACTCAAGGGTCACACAAAAAAGATTACCAAAGTAATATATCATCCCGATGAGGATACAGTAATCACTGGTTCACCGGATATGTCCATACGTATTTGGAATGTACCGACATCCCAGACGCAATTGTTGTTACGCTGTCACGATGGTCCAATTACTGGATTGTCTCTGCATCCAACAGGTGATTACGTTCTTTCCACATCGTCGGATAAGCACTGGGCGTTTTCCGATATTCGCACTGGACGTCTACTAACAAAGGTTTGTAAATAAAACTACAATATTATGTGTTCTACTTATTTATTGTGTTAATTTCCACATTAGGTTATTGATACTGCGGAGGTTGGCTTAACAACGGCTCAGTTTCATCCTGATGGTTTAATTTTTGGTACTGGCACGGATGATTCACAAGTGAAAATTTGGGATCTTAAAGAACAAAGTAATGTTGCCAACTTTCCTGGTCACACGGGTCCTATATCTGCAATTTCATTTTCGGAGAACGGCTATTATCTTGCTACAGCAGCTGACGATGCTTGCGTTAAATTATGGGATTTACGTAAGCTCAAAAATTTCAAAACAATACAACTTGACGATACTTATGAAGTAAAAGATTTATGTTTTGATCAAAGTGGTACATATTTAGCAATTGCAGGCACTGATGTCAGGTAAGATATACAATTAAATTACTATAATTACTATTACTATAATTTTAAATATTTCGTCATTTTGCATATTATTATTATTATTATTGTTGTAATTGGGCATGCTTTTTAAAATGTTCCATCCAATTGTGAAGACGATTTTGCTTAACTAATACCCTCCTGGAGATTTCCTTTTGAATTTGAACGCGTTTTCTCACTTGTTTTTCAATCTTTGTACAATGTTCGGGTGGAATTTTTTCTAAATCTTGCAGCAGACCCTATAAAGTATAAAACGTTTGGTTTAGTTTTTATAAATATCACCCCTATTATGTATGTCATCGTGGTTGTTGTCACTTGGAGTCGACATCACCTCGAAACTAAATTTGTATTTACTAGTGATGATCCTGTGATTTTTGAAGAACGTCGTTCCCAGTCAACGTGACAGTATGTATTATTTTATTTTTTAAATGTATTCAAAAACGACTTCAATTCCTAATCATTGTCACTTCGAGTCGTAATCGACATCACCTCGACGCTAAATCGGTGTTGTTGTGTTGATGTCGACTTGCATTTCGAGACAGCTGTTGAATTATATTTATTATTCATTTAAAATATTCCTTTTTGTATTGGATTCCAGTGAAACAAACAAATTCTTAGGCTTTAAAGTAAAGAAATTTATCAATGATTTGAATATTTCGAACACCGCTTTCGCTTAATAAAAACTTCAAGCTTAGCTTGCCTTCACTTAGCATACAAACATTGTTCCTTTTGATAATAACTACATTAAACGAATTATATTATTTTTAACAACGTTAGAATCTATGTTGCTTCCTTTTTTGTATGCAACTTTGCTGGAATATATTAAATATTGTTGGCCACCAAATTATGTTTTTTTATTTTAGAATTTAAAAACACTCTTCGACATAAGCACTACGTGCATCTTAATTAAAAACGCAACATATTCTTTCTACGATGTAATATTTATTTACAATAAAAAGAAATCTTCGTCTCTAATTAAAACTTGAAATTTCACTAATGTCAAAATTTTTGAAGTGATTTTAAAATTATCACTAGAACCGACTTGAAATTGCACCTCTAAGTTCTGCCATTACGACAGAGAAGACTCGTTTTAAGTCAATGTCGACTTTAACATTAGATAATTGCAAATTGCAGTCAATAGTAACCAAAAATGATCGATAAGGACTACGCAAATAACATTTTGTCGCTGTCGACGTGACTTTGTGTTGTCAACATGATACATAATAGGGGTGAATATCAGTTATAACTTACCATCAAATGCCATTGCAGTTTTTCCACTTTTTCTAGAGTGGAATTATTAGTATTTTTGCGTAAATCATTTGAATCTGACGATTTTCTATTAGATGTCTTCTTTGAAGAAATTTTCTTTTTTCTTGTCTTTTCCATTGGAAGTTCTTTAGCCATATTGGAATTATTTTGTGCTAATTTAACTTCAACGTTTTCAAGAATAACAGGCAGTATTGCATTTAATTTAATTTGGAGTGAACTAAAATGAAATTGTTAAAGACAAACAGATGTACATATATTCAAAAACATATTTATATAAAATGTATTTTAATTTTCTAACTCTTTTTTTTGATTCCTTTCAAAATTATCCAACACTTCCAACGAACGCTGCTTTAGAAATTCAATTCTTCTTTGCAAGAAATTGGGATCTTTTAAATATTTCGGTTTCTGCGTGTTTCGAGCAAAAGTCTTTTTCTGAATAGGAATTTTGTTTTGTATATTATATAAAATAAATTACTAAAGTTGTTGGATATACTCTACCGATTTTTCATGAACAATAGCCACCAAGTGATTTAACAATGCCAGATGGTTAAATCGTCGGTTGTAGTTGAATATTTTTTGTCTAGTACGTTCGTAGCCCTTAATAGTTTTGTAAAATGCAATTAGTAAAGTTCAAATAATACAACGTTGTTCCAAACCTTTATCCAAATATCAGCGTCGAGGTGATTTCTTTTTTCCAAATATGGCCTTATAATTTTATTCATATAATTAATAATAGATGTGACTTCTTTCTCACCAATTGGATAACGTTCATTTATTTGTAAATCAACAATTCCTGTTGCCTGTGATAATTTGCATCCTTCAGTTTCTTGAATGCCATCTTCTATATCTTCTGGTGCAATTATTTCATCAAAATATCCCTAAAATAATACATTTTAAAGAAATCGAAAATGCATACATACAGCGACACAAAACATCTATGCCTTTTTAAACGAACATTGTACAAAAAATGGTGTAAAATAGACGATTACGTGTGTACGAACATTTTATTTTGTTTCTGAATAAACTTTGTATTTTTACAAAAAATTATTGTTTATTGGCAATATATTTTTGAAATATTGTACAATCGACAAATGTCGCATCTTCAATTTTATCGTCACAAATCCGTTACTTCACGGTCTTGAATCGAATGTGGTTTGAAAAATATTAAAAAAGTGGTTTGTATTTATTTTACAATAATAGGTACCACTGTATGTGCATATATGCATTAGAGTACATACATACTTCACCGTTTGCACAAAATTCGAGTATATTTAACCAATTTTTTGTTTTCTTCACTCAGTATGCAAAATTTTTTTGACACCATTCATATTGAAAAAACATATATTTTTGTTGTTGGTGTTGTAACGCGTTTGTCAATTTTAAATATGTTGGTGGAGTCAGATAGTCGTAAGAGGTCCAATAACGGAATGTGTGAAAAAAACAAAAATGTAATGAATTTATTCTTGGAATTCTTAAATGAAAATAAAATTTTAAAAATTTGTTTACTGTGCAAAGATATTTTTGACAAACTGTACATATTTTATTTCAAAATAATTGAAAATATTTAATGAAAAACTTTATTGCGTTTGGTGTGTGAACTTTTTTAACAACCTCGAAAAAAAAAATAATGTGGTTTTTCATATTTTTTTAATGCTCTATTCGACTATGCTATGCCAATTTGCATATTTGCAAAAAATGTCAATAGTTATATCCCTAATATACACATTTTATTTTATGTTTAGCTGAAAAGTCTGGTGAAGGGAGAAAAGGCTGGATAAATTGAAAGCTCTCAAACTCTCTGAGCCGAAACAAAATCGTTTAGATTTTGTACTCAGAATAATTTAAAAAACAATATGAAACGAAAAGGAATGAATAAAACCAAAGGAATTAGGAACTTTCTAATTATTTATTAAATTATTTGGAAGGTGTATTCTTACCATAAGGAACAATAGAAGTAGGATAATGAAGTGAACAGTTCAAAGTTTGATTTGATCTCCCGCGAAAAGAAGTATTTATGACTATTTACGATTGATTTAGAATTAAATGACAACTGGAAGTATACTGCAAAACATAGCATTCGGCATTTATATATATTGAGAAAAAAAAAAGAAATTGCAGGGAAATGAGGAAAATCGCTGAGTGTTGGTTTGGCGTAAACAATACCATTGTAATACCTTTTGGATTTTTTTAGATTTTGAATACTTTAATAGTTTTGTTAAGTTCTGATAAAAGTCTCATTTCAGTAATGTCTTCAGTATTGTCTATTACCATCTCGAAAAAAGGTCATTTCCTAATTTCATAGTCGCAGTTTTCGTACTATACATCAAAAACTATTGCTAGAAGGGAATGTTCACGAGTAAAGAAATAAAATTTCTTAACTCGGTTAATCGACACAAATTAATCGGTTTATTTGTTGTTTGAAAATCGTCTAATTTAAATTATTCGGACAGTTAACCGACCAAAATTAATCGGTTAATCGATTGAATACTATAGTGACTGCACTCTAGATTACTTAGATACACTTAAGTGAAATTGACTTCACGCTAGAGTACCTGTGATGTATAAAATTGACTTCTCTCTGCACTATAAAAAGGACATACATACGTGTCGAATTACCCAAAATATATAAAATGGAGTCAGCCAAGTGATCATTAGTGACAATTACTGTCTATAAGGAATACATTGACTACTTGCTCAACAGCTGGGAACATAATACCTATTGTTGTTGTAGCAGCATAAACAATTTTACAATAATCAATCTGAGTGTTCTGGGGGTTCTGCATTCTGTTCAAGTCCAAGAAATTGTGCTACTTCAACAGGATGAGTCCATAAATCCATAGGACGTAGTGAAGTAGGGTTGGTTGAACAGTTAAATATGTGGAGGGTGTCATGAGGACCCTGACCACAAGCTGGGCATAAGTTTAGGACGGCACGGTCTATGCGGGACCAAAAGGCATTAAGTCTGTTGCTCCATCTTGATATAAGTTGTGCCAGAACGACTCTTGTTTTACGCGGCAGAATCTTCTCAGCGTCTGCTATCGGTGGTGGGCGACCTCCAAGTACGACATTCATACGGTATCCTGCTACCGCGGAATTGATGTCGTCTCTGTGAATGTCGTTCAATACGAGCGATACCTATTGTTGTTGTGTTTGTGCAAAATTTCGCACACAAAGTCAACATTATTATAAAATAAATTAAAACCAGAGGTCGAAAATAACTCGTCCATATACCAAAAAAACCCAAATTGTGATTTATATTTTTGTGATAAAACTAAATCACTGAAAATAACAGTTATAAAATGAGTTTTATTTAAATGGTTTGGTATGGCCTTTATTCGTTTTTGTTGTTTTTTAATGGTTTGGTGTGAGATAAACAATTCATTTGTTCTTGTTCTTAATAACTGTTAATTTCTCTTTTATTTACATACAATAACATATTATTAGTAATTTTTATCAAATTATGGAAATAATGGCCCCTATTATGAGTTGCATTCGACAAACGATATTCGTTGGCTATCGAATATCGACTATCGAATGTAAAATTCGTATTATAATTTGGCATCGCTGTCGAAAATTTCGTTGTGCGATAAATAAAATTAATAAAATTAAAAAAATTGTTGAAAATGTAAGTATTTGAAATTTTATTTGTTTTTGGTGGACCAAATATCACTAACTGAAATATTTTCGTTAATTTTATGCAGGTCTAAGGTTATAAGCAACGAATGTGCGCCATAATACCAAATTACAATTCGTTCGATCAGCTATTTCGACTACAGTCGAAAATCGAATTTAATTCATAATAGGCACCAATATGATAAGTATGAAGTAATGAAGTCTGAGAATTTTTTTTAAAATTGTTATTAATCTTTTGATAAATTTTATATATTTAAGCATTGATTTGCATCAAATGCATTTTTGAGATTTATTTTTCATGTTCGGAAATAAAAGTCACAAGCTGACGAAAAAAATAAATTATAAATCACTCATTTAGATTATTTGTGTTTGTTTCTTTTCTGTTTATCTCAACCCCAAACCTATAATGTTCTCGAATAAATCACTCTCTCAGTGATATATCACAAACAATTATTTTTAAATGGCTTCGAATGAGAATTTACCATTGAAATGAAAGTGAACCCGTTATTTTCGGTCTCTGATTAAAACTCCCTACTAAACTTTACGAACACAATCGATACATGTCCCTGAAGTATCGGATTTCAAAAATGTAGGAATAAAACCCGTTAAATTTATTTTGTAAAAATTGCATTAAAAATAGTGATGAAATTTGCTCATGCAAAACATGCTATTTGACATGTGTAGAACATGTAATTTTTAAGTTAAAAGTACTGTTTGAATCCGAGAGATCCAATGATGTCACAGACATCAAATTTGTACGAAAGTGAAAAAGACGTATTTAGGTTTTATAGAAAAACTAAAAATTCCACATTCAGTTTATGTAGCAGAACGTTTTTACGAAAGCTTAAGAAGCAAAACCAAAACATTACGAATTGGAAAATACCTGGGGCCGAATAGATTGCGTGCTCGATATCGAATGTCAAATTCCAAATAAGAAAATTACAATCAATTGTCTCAAATGGAATGCGGTAATTTGGACTTTTATATAAAAATGTTGGTGGACTTCTATTATACAAAGTTTTTCTTTAATGTACGTGTTTGGCTTGGCGATTTCGATATTTGTTTTGAAATATTTACAATAAGTTTAAGTAGAAATAAAAAACGACCGTAAACTTCCTGAACCTCCATTAGAACTCGTTGATGTTCCGCAATTTCATTTTTTAGTTCCTTTGAAATCTTATTTTTTTGTAAATTTTCCAATTGCTGTTGAGTTTTTTTCATTTCACTAAATACGCTCGATTCAGATTTTCGAAGAGCATCGGCAGCAAACTAAAATAGTTCAACATTTAAGATTATTTAAATTAACGGTTGTTTTAATATTAAAGGTTGCTATTATTGTTTTGCATAAAAATAAAGAAGTAAAAAAATATATGTACACATATGGCCAAAATAATAAGTACATGATATTTTTCCGCATCTTTTGATGAATTAAAAATTTATATTTATTTTAAATGGAATATTATTTGTATATTTAGTTAGTTTATGTTATATTTAACATAAAACACAATTACTTATCCCCTAATAGCATAAACTAAATTTTTTATTAAAGAAAAATAAAAAAACTTCATAAAATTGGTGGACAAAATAATAAGTACATTGTATAAATCCTTAAATTAAAAGTTATAGTTGAATATTATTTGTTTTATTTTTATTAGTTGTATTAATATCTAGTGTATCTTTTATTATTTTTAATAATTTAGTGGACTCTTCTTGGCATACTGCTAATTAGTTTACGGCAGGTACCCAAAGGGATTTCATACCACGTTTTTTTTTAACAAAATCACAAAATTGACCTGTGTTTTGAAATGTTTGCTTACATATTCTGTGTTTCAACTCCCCCTAAAGGTTTTCAATTGGATTTAGAACCGGTGACCGACATGGACAGTCTGGGAGACTTACACAATTTTCAGCGAGTTTCCATACCCGTTTCTGGTTTAAGATCATTTTGGACAAAAAACAGTGACCTATCCAGATATTTACCTTGAATATCCTCTAGGTAAATTTCTTCCAATATGCGATATCTGCTCGAACCATCCGGCGAAGACTATAGTGTGCTATTTTACAGGATCAAATAGGCAGAAAAGTTCCTCTCCTTCGGAACATAAATATTATGGGCAATCAGTCAGTCGGAAAAAAATCATTTGAGTTGTGCGAACCAGCAGGTGGGAAGAAGTTGCATAATATCTTGTGGAGCGACAAATAAAAATAAATTTGTTTATAAATGATGACGGTCGTAATGTGCGTCGTCCTCAGTGTAAGGAATTTTAGCCTCGTTATACAAAAAAGACCGTAAAGTACGGTGGTGCCTACATTATTGTATTCTGAGATTTCTCGACATATTATGTTGGTCCTGTTTATCGTATTACCGGTACTATAACACGTTTTGAATACAAACATATTTTTGTATTGCCATACGCTGAAGAAATCGTGCCGATTAGATGGGTTATCCGGTAGGATAATGACCCAAAACACACATCCTGCTATGTTGAAGATTAGTTCCGTGAGAATAGTATAAGTCTCCTAGTTTGACCAAGTCAGTCACCGGATCTAAATCCAATTGAAAACCTTTAGGGGGAGTTGAAACACAGAATAAGTAAGCAAACATTTCAGAACAAAGTTCAATAAAGGTCAATTTTTTGATTTTGTTAAAAAAAACGTGGTATGAAGTCCCTTTGGATACCTGCCGTAAACTGATTAGCGGTATGCCAAGAAGAGTCCACAAAATTATTAAAAATAATAAAGGATACACTAGATATTAATAAAACTAATAAAAATAAAACAAATAATATTCAACTATAACTTTTAATTTAAGGATTTATACAATGTACTTATTATTTTGTCCACCAATTTTATGAAGTTTTTTTATTTTTCATTTAATAAAAAAATTAGTTTATGCTATTAGGGGATAAGTGATTGTGTTTTATGTTAAACATAACATAAACTAACTGAATATACAAATAATATTCCATTTAAAATAAATATAAATTTTTAATTCATCAAAAGATGCGGAAAAATATCATGTACTTATTATTTTGGCCACCATTCACGCCACCATTTCGTCAGTAGATTATTGGTTTGACCCACCGACCATTTTAAAAAAAGTGAGTTAGGAGTGGGTTGTATATAATTTGGACATCCTCTTTTCAATTCCGAAACCCATTTTTCAATATTTGGTAAGATTTCCGAGATATCGGGTGTTAACTTTGGTCTATATCCACAATTTTAAGACTAAATAAATATTGTTTTGCTCCATACGTCACTGTTTGGAGTATACACCACAATTTTCATACAAAAATTGAAAACAAATTAATCACTATTGTTTTGCTTCACTGCCATAACAAAAACGTAGAAAAGGAGGAAAAATACTGAATCATGGATGTGTAACATACGAAATAAGTTCAGAGAATCGGGAAAGGATTACATTAGCATAATTAATACCAAAATGCCAGCAAGAAAAATGAAATCAGCATGCCCCAATTGTTTTCAAAAATGTACATATATTTTTTCTGAAGAAGATCGTATGAATTTGCACCAATCTTTTTGGAATATGTCTGATGACGAAATAACTTTTATATTAAATTTATTGCCCGGCATCCTGTAGTACTCCGTAGAACATTAAATTCAGCTAAAAAACTGTTTTCGTTTCAATATTACTTGGAAAAAGATAAAATACATTAAGTATAACTCAAAAGAGAATATATTATTGCTTCGAACACTTAAATGATGCCAGCACGGGAATTCCTCATCCACGAAAAAAAGGCAAGAATATTAAACCTCCCAAAAAATTAGCTGAAGTTCGAGAACACATTTCAAGTTTTCCGGCCATTGATTCTCATTATTGTCGAGCAAATTCTAAAAAAAATATATTGACGGATTTTTAAATGTAAATCGAATGTACTCTCTATATCGTCAAAAATATGAAAACTCTATTGCTCTACATATTTATCGATCAGTTTTTAAAAACGATTTTAACATTTCCTTTTACAAACCTAAGAAAGACCAGTGCGACAAGTGTGTTTTGTTTAACAACAAGGACAATGTTTTAGCAACCAACTAGAAATCCATTTATGAAGAACATAAGGCTAAAAAAGATACATTGAAGTCTGATCGTGATAACGATAGACAAAATTCGGAGCCGACAAATTGCACAATTTGTTATAATTTACAAAGTGTATTTAGTCTTCCCAAGGGAAACGCGTCTATATTTTATTACAAAAGAAAATTAAGTATGTATAACCTTACAGCTACTATTATTATACCAAATGAACCAATATTTACTTATTGAGCTTTATGGACCGAAGCTCATAGTGGTCGAAGTGGCAATGATATAGCCAGCGCACTAATTAAAATTTTAAATCAGTTAGTAAAATATTTCCCTGGCATTAAAACTATAACATTATGGTGCGATTCTTGCGTACCACAAAATAAAAAATTTAATAAATAACACCGCAATAAAAATGTTCCTTAAAAAAATAATATTGACATGATAATACACAAATTTTCGGAACCGGGGCATTCATTAATACAGGATGTGGATTGTGTTCATGGAGTAATAGACTGATATTTAAAAAATATGGAGATCCACAGCCCTCTCCATCTCATCAAACTACTTGAAAATAGGCCTACTAATAAAACAAATTAAATGTTTTAAGGATGCTTCCAAATGATTTCTACTCCTATTCGCTGGTTGCAAATAAAATGGAATATTGAAATGTCCCATTATCAAAAAACCGACGAATTAAATATTCAATTTAAAAATGCATGTAGAGATAAAGAGTCGGAAAGCAACCTTGATAAAACCAGCGTCAAAAAAATGTTTTAAATCTCCAAAAGATATTTTAGCACATAAATTACAGGTGTTGGCACGTCGGCTGTTTCCAGCGATAAAAAAATATATTAAAGACTTAGGTACTTATATTTTTTACCAAATATTGACAAAGGTTGTTTTAAAAATTTGCTTCAAATTTAATTTTTGTCTTAAAAGAAACTGTACCTTATATTCTCTTAAAAATGTTATATTAATACTTTAGAAAAGGTTTTTTTTAGTTTTTTATGAAAACAGTAGGACTGATTTTTTAATTTTAATAAATACAAAATGTAATTAATAAAGATTTTTATTCCATAAAAAAAACCAAAAAAAATAGTCTGTATGTATGGATGAAAACAAAAATAAAAAATTGATATAGACCATAACACACGAATTTTTGTTTTCATTAAAATCTTAGTAACTTTTTTTAAATTTTACATAATGGTGTATAAATCTATAATTTTTTGCATAAAGCATATGTCGAAATCAAGTGTGAAAATTTATAAAACTTCTGTCTCGTAAATTTTGAGAAAAGTTTATCTAAACCTTCTTTGTCGTTTTTCTCAATAACAAGTGTTTGGCGTATGGACCAAACCAATAATATACTGACGATTACCCAATATTATGTATTTGTGCGAAATTATGCAGTAATTAAAAATGGTGATGTGAATACCTTCACAATAGGTTAAGTTGTTGAAAATAAATAAATTATTAAAAAAAATGTTACCTATTCTAAGCTACAGATTTAGTATTATTTTGTACCTCTTGATAATCCGTTATGCGCTCAAAAATACGTTGTTGATATGCAGCTTCACTTTGTTTTTCCAAATACCTTTGTTGAGTTGCATAGAACATAAACCTCTTCCGAGTTATTTCTCGTAATGTTAATATATCTCTTACAGAAGAAAAATATAACAATTATAAATATTACATATAAATCTTTACAAAAACAATAAATGTTATAGGTAGCAAACCAAAAATTGGCGATAAACATTTAAAATGTTCTATTACTCCACAAATCAAATACAAGAATTTCAAGCGAAAATAAAATATTAGCAATAAAGCAATTTTGCAATGTTAAAAAAATATGTTCAAAATTACAATTAAAATCTGTTCATTAGAAAAATCTGTTCAGCATTAGAATTCCGAAAAAGTCATGAAAACTTTATACATATTTATTTATTTTACCCTTACTATATTTTTTCGCCCATAACTCTTGTTGTTTTTTAATAATATCTTCCCATGATATCTATAAGACGCAAATTTAACACATTAGCTAAATGTTAAATATGAATCTAATATAAATTTATACATATCATATGATTGCTATTTTCAACACCATTTGAATTCAACTAATGAAGAATTGGGTGAGAAACTATATTTTTCAAAATAAAAAACATGGATTTAGACTACTGAACTGTAGTCGAATAACCTGGATTCGGATCTCAGTGGAAGCAAAATAATTTTATTGAACAAATTAAATTCAAATAGAATAGCAGAAATGAATCAATATCATATCAAGTGTCCAGTTTTACCCCGTTTTTAGGTCTTTTCCCCGTGTAAAAATAACACTCTGCTACAAAATGACACTTCTTGTCAGAACTTGAAAATCCACCTAATGGAGTTTGTAGACCTAGGTGAGGACATACTAAAACCGTTTTCAAAGATTTTGAAACACCCTCAAAATTTTGAGTTATTTTGTCGTAGTACTTTAGTACCTCTAACTCACACATTCTTAGACCGATTTCAAAATTTTAAACAATTAAAGTTAGGTAAAGAATTAAGCTTTTATAAAATGTGTGTATAAAATCTATATTCCTAGAAATTGTGTAAGTTTTTATAAATAGTTTCGCTTTCTTTTTTATTTTTTAATTAATTTTTCAAATTTTTTTCTATGAAAACCTATTTTTCTTTGCAAAGTTTTTTAAAGACAATTTTATATAGACAAAAATGAGACATTAATTATAAGTTTTTTGTTTTTTTTTATTCATATGGGCTGGGGGAGAAAATACTAAAAAAGGTGCTAATGAAAAGTTGAATAACTTTTACAATTTTCATCTGATTTTAGTAATTAAAACAATGCACAGTGGGGTTAAATGTCCCTTTTTTACGGATTTATTAATATCTCAACAACAGTAATAGCGACGCTCGCAAAATTTTAAGTGGGTAGCCCTTAGACCAATACGCATATTGTAACAAAATTTTAGGGATATACGTGGGGGAAGTCAATTACCCACCATATAAAATAATTATTAACTATTCTATATCTATAGAACTACAATAGTTATGCACACTAAATTTGCTGCGGGTAACTCTAAAAACAAACTACATGTTCCGCCAAAATCGGAAGGGTATACGAGGGTGGAATCGGGTTCCCCCCATACAAATGAATTATTAATTCTCCTATATGTATCTATAGAACTACATCAGTGAGACACACTAAATTTATGCATGTTATTGTTATTGTAATGGGAGGTTGAATAATAGAGATCTTTCCCAACTCCTGCCACTAAAAGACTTGCAAAGTTTAAATGCACTGCTTTGAAATTTATACAATACAGATAAGCCTCCATTTACGCGGTACTTTATTTACGCGAATTCGATATAACGCGAACTCAAATTAGCAACCATTTTTTCAAATACGCGACTTTTTTACACGATTTTTATATAACGCGGCAACAAACAACAAGAATTGAAAAAAACACAAGCGAATAAAAGATTTTTTTTTGAAAACTTCGTTAATTTTTATGAATTTTTTGTTATGTTTTGATCTCTTTTATGTATTAGAATATTTTGTTTTTTTAATTGACATTTTTTCCTTAATTTTCGATAAGAAATAATTTTTTTTTACTTTTGTTTTAAGTAAGTTTTTAAAAGTACAAATAAAATAAGTTTACTTAAAGTATACATATATCGTCGCCTTAAATCCAAACGGACATAACTACATTTTTATTGTTTTTACAGGATACGTTATAAAATCAATAATAGAGTTCTTGGCAATTGTTCAATCAATCAAAAACTCGATTTTGAATTGTTGTGTAGTAACGTCCCCTTTCATTTAAGGTGACGTTATGTGTTTTCTATTTAACGCGATTTTTAGGTCCCAATTTCTTTTTTGTTATGTGACTGATGTATTGTTTTACGCGAAATAAAAAATTGTTGACCCCACAAAAGCATTTCGTTCTAAATTAGAACCTCGTTTTACGCGAATTTGATTTACACGCTATTTTTTTGGGCCCAACAAACCGCGTAAATGGAGGCCTACCTGTATTTGAAATGTGACAATATAAAAACTACAGATCTGAACGTGAGTGATAACTGGCTCCCGATATAAAACTTTAAAATTCTCGCGATCGCGCTCACTAACATGATTTTTTTATTAATCTAAATTGCCTGCTATCGGATGACTTCGTATTAACCACAAGAAAAAACTTCGAATTAATCACAAAAAAAACACTTTTAAACAAGCATATACAAGCGTGAGTGCATGAGAGTTAAATTGTTAAAATTCCGCGTGCTATTCATTCACGATTAGAAAATCAACGGATGGAAAACTAAACTGAAATAAAGAAAAGTAATTGGTAAAAGTTTACTATTGTTTATCTCATTATAATACAAGAATATAGCCACGTCCAGGCCTGACTCACACGTGACTCTCGTATTATTAATCACAACACTTGCACATCCCTTATAAAACAAAAAAAAAAACAATGGCAAGAACAACAACGACAGCAATAAAACGTTTATCAGAATCGCAAAGTGTTTTTGATGGTAGACTTAAAGGCTTTTACTAATTTACATATAACTTATGAGGCGCAGCGATGCGCAACCTAATTTTTTCTGAAACAACGTCTAACTGTCCAGGCTTTTAAATTATATTAAACTCTCTTCCCAGCTGAGCCCAGCTAATAACTTTATGTCCATTTGAACTGACAAAATCCATATTTTTGGCCCTTCCATTATAAAAACTAAAATCAAAGCCACTTCCACAAATAATTCAAATTTAAATTTAACGAAAACATATCCATAAATACCTGAACTTGATGGTTGCATAATTAGATTTGTTAAATTTTTTAAATAACCTATCACAAATAGTATTTATTTGCGCAATTTTTTTTCTCACAATATGTAATTTTAACACGTGACTATAAAAATACCTTTTAATATTTCACATTAATTTTTTGCCTGCTGATGTAGAATTTTGTGCTCTTTAAGCTGGAACTTTCGTTTTCACGATACTTGAAATTTGTTTTTTCAATTAATCCGCAAAATTAGTATGTTTGGCCCCTCTGTGCGATGGTTTGCTAAGAACTAAATTTCCTTAATACATTGGTATACATTTTTATAAGCTTCCATATCAAAATAAGCAATGAAAATAGACTAAAATCAAAAAAGTTGTTAAATAAAGTCATAAGTATTGTTTCTTAACAAAAACAATACTTATGACTTACAAATGTATCAAAGAATGCACGTCATATTAAAGCGCATTCAGTTTTCTTTCCAACCCCGTTTAAAAATTTTAAGTCGGACAGAGACTGACTGAGTTACAAATCGATAAGTTGACGAACATTACTGAAAACGGTTTTTTCAGATTAACTTCTGAATTTGAGGGTGTTTCTGAAATGTACTCGGCAAGCCCTATAACCCACGCTAGGTCGTTTTCCAAGTTTTTTTCCATCGTAGCACCGTGTAATTTATGAAAATTTTCATATAATTACCAGTAAAAAGTGAAATTAGAAAATTATATTTCCTTTTATTGAAAAAATAAATTGTAATAAAAAAGTACAGGATGCACTAAGTAAGTTGAAACCAACAACACAGCTGATTTTTATTTATCTATTTTAAAAGTGCTTGAGTTTTGTCAAACTTAATTTATTTTGAAAAATTAATAAATTTTATTTTCAAAGAAAAAAAATTTTAAATCAAAAAACATGAATGAAAATGTGAATAAAAAGATTTAATATAATAAAATTTGGACAAAGCACTATTAAACCGTTGTTCTTTTTCAAATATAATTTAAATTTAACGTCCGTTTTTTAGTTAATATGCAAAAATAACAAAAGCTTTGTGTTTACATTGGTAACGGTTTTGTCAAAGATTATATACATTTAAACATCCCATTAAAAAATCTAAAAGATACATACAAAAAAGGGATACCATTTTCCCTTTGAAAATTCGAATTTCAAAATAGCTGGTCTAAAGTAGTCATAGCTACATAACTAGTTATTTTAACATGTACCGGTGCTAATTGACCTGAAACAGTCACTTAAAAGACATCTCATAATCCAATAACCGATTGCTTGTAAACAAACCTACATCCGACAACTCTCCAAGATTACTTCTGCTGGGTAAAATTACAAATTTTTAAAGGGCAGTTCCAAACAAATATTTAAAGTATCTACACTCTATGTTATTTAGAGACACTAAAGTGACAATTGATTTCACTCTAGGTTACATGGGATATCTGTATACTTAAGCAAAAAGAAAATAAACTGTGTAAGAATTATATCAACACAATTTATATTAAACTAGTTTGTACGAATTACTACTCATAAACAAATGCAGTACACAATTAACGTTTAAAGTGACTACATCCTAGGTTACTAGAGACATTTAAGTGACACTTGTCTTCACGCTACATTATATGGGATATATGTGACACACAATATATAAGTTGGAGTCAGCCAAGTAATCAGCCATTAGTAACAATTACTGTCTATAAGGGATACTTGACTACTTGCTTAACTGCTGGGTATTTCGTACATTTTGTAGCGAATGTTTATGTGTACTACAGATGAAGGGTGCCCCGATAGATCAGTCGATAGTGTGCTGGACTATTAATCTGAGGGTTGCGGGTTCGATTCCCGTCAGAGACTCTGGGTGTACCTGCAGACAAGCAAATCGCTTCGCAGTTTGAGTAATCTATCGAACACTAACATAAGGAATGTTAGTGCTTTTGTCTCGAACTCTGGTTCGAAGTAGTGAAAAACGTCATTAAAAATACAAAAATAACAAAAAATCCAAAACATAACAAACATAACAAAACAATAAATAAACAAATTCAGAGACAAATTTAAATTTGTGTTACTCGGAAATGTCTGATATAGCATTGAAAGCGCATTTCAAAGACCCTTAGGTTAGGTTAGGTTTAGAAGGGTGTACACTAAGTGTACTTCCACCCAGAGACCTTGAGGTCCATTGTGATTCCCTTCAATAGAGATAGATAAAGATAAAGATGATAGCATTAGAATAAGCAAAAAAGAAGTCCAAAATTCCGTCTGATAAAAAGAAGAAAGAAAGGAAAGATAAGTCTTTTTACGGATTTGGACCTGCCGTAGAACGTCCCTTAAATAGCCACCCTATTCCCTTAATGAAACCTAGTATGTTGCTTAGTTTGCAGCCAGCAACACTACCAAGTTCGTCCAGAAATCTATTTCCTAGCCATTTAAGTCTGTGACCCTGTAGCATAGGGCAGTTGCACATAATGTGCTCTACTGTCTCTATCTCCTCTGCATCCCCACATACTCTACAGAAGTCCTGTGTGCCAATATCCCATTTTCCCTTAAAGGCTCCAATTGAGCAATGACCGGTTATCACTCCTACTAGAATCCTGAGATTGTACCTATCCAACTCTAACAGTGTCCCAGTCGCGTTCGCATTCAGTCTTGGCCATAAGGCCCTGGACACTTTGCAATCTGTTCTACTACACCAGGATCGATTCGTGCAGTCCCGGAATCTTTCGTAGATTACCCTGTAGTAGTGACAAATGGGTGGTCTAACAGCCCGTTCCCTAGTGTCATGGTCCAGATCAGAATCATGTCTAGCAAGTTCATCTGCTACCTCGTTACCCTGTATATCACAGTGCCCTGGCACCCAACACAATCTCACTGAGTAGTGTACCAATAGCTCCTCCAGAGCTCTCCTCTCCTCCAGAGCTCTCAAAGACCTCTCCTCCAGAGCTCTCAAAGACCTCTCCTCCAGAGCTCTCAAAGACCCTTCGAAACATACGAATATTTCATGTTTCCTTACGGGATCACTATAATGTACCACATAATTGTTGAGTAGGTATATACTTACGTTTTCATACGAAACTTTCGTGTTCTTCGTTGCAATGAAGCGTCCACAATGTATTCTGGATCAATTGTTGTTACCACGCATGGAGCACGTGGGTTGGCAACTTGTCCTTTCTGAAATAAGAAATCGAGTATCTGAATTAAGACATCGAAAAGTAAATAACAACAAAACACTTGCCGCATTGAAGTCTTCAATAGTTAAATTTATTAGTTGTGGTATTTCAGGATCCTTTAAATCTTTCTCGTTGTAAAAATCTATATTAATTAAATAAATATAAATAATAATTATCAACAAGACAATAACAGTCTTACCCATAGATAAATACACATGTGTATTTCTCTATGGTCTTACCTTGGTACGACCGAAATATTTTATTTTTCTTTTTAAAAATTGTATACATATTTTGGCATATATTTTATTATATTTTTATAAAATATTTCCAAGGTAGTTATTTTATTAATTGCAGAATGGAAAAATAATGCTTATAATTGAGAAAACAATAAATAGTTCTTTGGTGTATATCATTAACAAACACATTTTCTCGTAACTATGTTTAAAAATATCACTGTTGTCACGGAGATACGGAAATAAAATATTGTTCACAAAATGTTTATTTTCTGTTTTTACTCCCATAAATTACTATTGTGCTAGATTATTTTGATAAAAATGCTAAAATATAAATAAAAAATTCAAGTTAATTTTTTAACCTTCGCTTTCCAATACCCACCCACCGGGTGAACTTTTCGGTTTTATTTCTTTAATAACTTTATAAATTTATTTTCGATTTAAATTAAATTTAGACTCACTGAACAAATTTTAGAGTTCTGTAGAATTTAATAAAACATGATAAAATTTTTAATAAGGTTTTTTTTTGGTTTTTTTAAATTTTGTTCGTCGCATACGTATTGAAGTGCAGTACCAGCCGGATGGTAATTGGTAAACCATGTACATAAAAAACCTTTGGTAAATCAAAGGTTAAATTAATATTCAAAAGTTGATTCTTAAAACATCTAAAAACCTAGAAAAACTATATCCGTTCACAATTAATTCTATAATGTATTCTTTTAGACCATTGGTAGGAGTTCATATTGTTGAGATTACGAACATTTTCGTGAATTTACACGTACACAACCCGAAAGTAAACAAAACACACAGCAAGAGCGTACAAAATACAAATAACTCATTTAGTTTCAAACAATAGAGCGTAAAAATACAAATATTTCATTCTGTTGCTTGATGTTGTTGCGAATTTTTTATTTTTAACCCATACATGCACACAAACTACAATTTCTCTTTTTGCGCTTCCCTGTTTTAGACAGTACATTTTCTAGTTTGGCGTTCAGATTGATTTTGATGAACTCAGAACTAATTTTAGAGCAGCTTCTTAGGAATTCTTCGTAACTAGTGATTCGATTTGAAATGAACTAGTTTTAAGGAAATATAATTATAGAAATAACATAAGTATATAGAATAACATATCGTCCCCTCAATAAAACAATAGTGTAAAAGCATATACACCATTATTTTTTTATTGCATAATAATCTACATAACTGATTCTATATGTAGTCGACGACAGTTTCATTAATCTAGTACGAAACTGTGGTTGTCGTAAAACGCCTACGCCTTACATGATAAGACTGATTACTTTTGTTCCAGATGTCTACTAATACAAAAGTTTTAAACTCAATTATTTCGAAATGGCAAACAAATTATGCACTATTGTTTTATTAAGGTAACGATATATTTAGAGAAAAACGCTTGATAATCGAATTGTTTATTCATTACAACAAATTTTAATCATAAAAATTTTAATAAATAGGTACATTAAAGAGTAGCATAATCTGCTTCCTCGCGAAGGATGGTGAAAATTATTTTTTTTTACTAATCGTTCGGCAAACTAACAGTTTGAATATTTTTGTTAACTTGTTAATTTGTAAATTCAATAACTTTATAAATTTTGTCTTTATTATTCCAATCTAGTGTTCCTTAATATTTTTATTTTAAAATTTGTTGAAAGAAAATTTTCTTCATTCTAAAATAAAATTTGGATAAAGACAGAAGAAGTCTTTTATTATTTTTTAATTCAAGAGGTTATGGGCCTCCATTATTTCACTAAATAAAATATAAACGCGGAATTAAATTATCTCAATAAAAATGGATATCAAGGCAATGTTCCCAAAACTAAATAACAATAATTATCACACATGGAAATTTAATGTGGAAATGGAACTCACGTTCCAGAGTTATGGGATGTTATAACGTCTGATATTCCGGAGCAGCCGGATGATAAATGACTGGTACGAGATGGAAAAGCTCGAGCGGTAATTGGATTGTCTTTGGAAGAAAACCAAAAGGTACAAATAAAGATGCTGAAATTTGCTATAGAATACTGGGAAGTGCTGAAGAAACATCATGAAAAGGCGAATCTAACAAACAGAGTAAGTCTTTTGCGAAAATTAACTTCGAAGAAACTTCAAGATGGAGAATCAATGGATGATCATATTGCTGAATTCTTGGATATTGCTGATCGTTTACAAGATATGGGTGAAGAATTTCCGAAACATAAGATTGTTGCATTTTTATTAGGAAGCCTGCCGGATAATTACAATGGTATTGTATCTGGACTCGAAGTACGTCCAGAAACAGATCTGACATTGGATATGATTAAAGAAAAATGAATTCAAGAAAGCAAAAGAAATCCTACTGATCTAAATCTCAAGTAGTTTTAAAAACTGAATACAAGAAAAATACTATTTCAAAATGTTTTATATGTGGCAAACCAGGACATAAAAAGAAGAATTGTTATTTAAATAAGAAAAATAAAAATAATTCTGCAAAATATGTCAAATGTGAATTAAATAATAATGTTAAGTGTTTCTAATGGTAATTGTAATAATGTTTGTGAAACATGTTTAAAAGCCAAAATGTCTAGAAAACCAACCAATTTTCTGAAAATCGATCTGCAGAAGTTTTAGATTTAATTCACAGTGATTTGTGTGGACCAATGCAGACACCCTCACCATCTGGAAGTCGATACATTTTAACATTAATTGATGATAAGAGCCGTTATTGTACTTTATATTTCCTTAAAAATAAGAGTGAAACCATAGACAAAATCAAAGAATTTGTTGCGTATACTGAAAATAAATTTGGAAAGCGAATAAAAACAATTCGAAGTGATAGAGGTGGTGAATATTGTAGTAAGGAAATGGATGTATTTCTTAAAAGTAAAGGCATTAAACATCAACTAACAACACCATATACCTAATCGAAATGGGAAGGTGCATGTTATTTGACTCGAATTTAAATTCAAAATATTGGTCTGAGGCTGTGAATACAGCAAATTATTTACTTAATCGTTTGCCATCTAGTTCATTAAACACAACCCCATATGAAGAATGGTTTGGAGCGAAACCAAACATGAAACATGTAAGAAAATTTGGTTCTTATGCTTTTGTACATATAAATAAACAGAAATGTCGTAAACTTGATCCTGTTTCTAAGAAGCAAATTCTACTGGGTTATAGTGAGGAATCAAAGGCGTATCGATTTTTAAATCCAGAAAATGATGAGATTACCATAAGCAGAGATGTAACTTTTATTGATGGTGAATTTGAAAATAAAAAGTCAACTACAGATACCAGTTGAATTATAAAAGAAATAAACATTGATGATAAGTTTCCGGAATTAATATCGTTTGATCTAACCCACAATGAAGAACAAAATGTAAATGCAGAGCCAATTCAAACAGCTGAAGAAGACAACGACACTGAGATAACCGACAGTGTCATTAATATTAGTAGTGACGATGTTATTACTTCTGAAAGCGGTGATTTTGCTGGATTTGAAACAGCAGATAATAATACAAGTTCTGAAGAAGAAAATCAAGTAAACCAAAGAGTATCATCAAGATCCACGAAAGGAATACCACCTAAAAGATACGATAATATGACATCGACTTCAGAGGAACCTAAAAGTTTTAAAGAAGCTATCGAAAGCTCATGTTGTTGTTGTAGCAGCAGTGTTTGCTTAGTTGACAGCCCTTGGCCAAGTGAACTCGGGTCATTCCGGTGCGTAGAACCGGCTGTCGTGGGAATGAAAGCTCATGTAATGAATGGTTTTTGGCTATGCAAGATGAAATTAATTCCATGGTAATGAATAACACATGGGATCTTGTTGAAATGCCGAAAAATAAAACTCTAGTTGGCTGTAGATGGGTATATAAAATAAAGTCAATGGTTGATGGTAATAAGAAGTTCAAAGCTCGATTAGTCGCGAAAGGTTATTCGCAAAAATATGGTTAAGACTACGATGATATATTTGCTCCCGTTGTCAAGATAACAACACTAAGAACGTTACTAACAGTAGCTTCTTATAAAAATATGTTTGTACACCATATAGACGTGAAAACTGCATTTTTTTGAACGGTGAAATAGACACCGAAATTTACATCAAGCAACCAGAAGGTTTTGTAGAACCAGGAAAAGAAAAACTGGTATGTAAATTAAATCGTAGCATATATGGCCTTAAGCAATCAGCTAGATGCTGGAATCAGCGAATAAATGATGTTTTCATTAAATTCGGATTCAGAAGGGGAAAAGCTGATAATTGCTTATATGTTAAAAAATACCAAAACGATTTTATTTATGTTCTTATATATGTTGATGACATCATAATTGCCTGCAAGCATGAAAAAGTTGTTAAAGATTTGTGTGCTGTTTTGTTTTTGTTACAATAACAAAACACATGTTAAATTTCCACTCAAAGTACTCGTTCGCTATAGAAAAACAGCACATTAATAAATACAATCAAATTTTGAAATTACAGATTTGGGATCTTTAAAGCTATATTTAGGAATTAAAATAACAAGAGACAGAAATTGTATCTTTTTCATGGACCAAGAAGAATACATCAACAAAATTTTGAAAGAAAACAATATGGAAAGAAGATTCAAAAATACCGTTAGATCCAGGATATTTCAAGCTAGAAGATGATCAAATTTTAGAAAATAATAATCAATATGGAAAAGTAATTGGATCGTTGCTATATTTAGCAGGAAACACTAGACCAGACATCGCATTAGCAATTTCTATTTTATCAAGAAAAGTTAGCAAGCCAAATTCAACAGATTGGAACGAAGTGAAGAGAGTAATGCGTTATTTAAAAGGAACTCGAAATTATAAGTTACGTGTTGGAACAAATGAAGAACTAATATTGGAAGGCTTTACTGATTCAGATTGAGCTGGTGATAACAATGGAAGAAAATCTACAAGTGGCTGTCTTTTCAAATTAGGAAATTCAACAATTCATTATGCTGCCAGAAAACAGAATATTGTGACCCTTTCTTCTACAGAAGCAGAACTAGTAGCCTTAACTGAAGCTAGCCAACAAGCTGTATGGATAATCCAATTATTAAAAGATTTCGGACTCGACTCAATACCAAAATTGTTTGTTGATAATCAAAGCACTTTAAAAATTTTGGAATCTGAGAAAATAAAAACCACTATCAAGAATTAAATATTGTAAATTTAGGAACCCTCTAGGTTTAATTGAATAACAAAATATTATGTTATTGAGAAGGGGTGTTAACTTGTTAATTTGTAAATTCAATAACTTTATAAATTTTGCCTTTATTATTCCAATCTAGTGTTCCTTAATATTTTTATTTTAAAATTTGTTGAAAGAAAATTTTCTTCATTCTAAAATAGAAGTCTTTTATTATTTTTTTATTAAGAATTTTTAGATAAACTGATATTAATTTTGCTGAAATTTGCCGTTAACAAACAACTGAAAATATTTATGTTGCATTATTTTTTGCCATAATTGTCATTATGGTGACAGTTTTTCAATGTTTACTTCATTTGATTTATTTATTCTGTTGCATTTTTGGGATGAAATTAATTAAAATACGTATACATTTTTTTCTTTTATTTACAGAGTTTATATGTGCAAACAATGGCAAGATTTAAAAGTTTTTAATGATCACACGGCACTGGCTACTGGTGTCCGGTTTGGCAAAAATGCTCAATATATAGCATCAACAAGTATGGATAGGACATTGAAGTTATATTCAATCGATTAAGCTGTGCATTTTGGAATTTTAATTTAACATTAAGGATTTTTTTGTATTGGGAAAGACTCTTCTGTCTTTCACCCCCATTAACACATGTGTTAACTAACAGTTATACTGAAAGTTTTCAAACAAACCGTGTTAATGGGTGTCAGTATGTTTGATTATTTTATATTATTTTATACATTTTCAAAAAAATAAAGAGAAAGAGAAATTATGCTATTTATTAATTTTTTTTTCATTTTCACTCATAAGCGTTAAATTATAAATAATATGTATGATGAAATTTTAATAAAATAATAAAAAATACACAGTAAATCGTTAATCTTCGAAGATATTATTAGTTGTATGTGTGTATATTTTATGATGCCGCAATTTGTTTAAGTGGTCCTTCAAGGTAAGCAGCTAAAGCCATAGATTTTTGTTTTAGAAGACCAAGACCGACATTTTCTTTGGCGTAGAGACACAACAGTATACTAGCAACCTGAAATAAATAAAAAAAACAAACGTACTATTGTCATCATATACAATTAGAATTAATTTTTAATGAGAACTAAAGATCATTTTCTCTTTAGTTTTATTATTCTTCTAAAGCAATAGATGCTAATCAGGTGAACAGTATTTTCTATGGTAATAATTTCTGAGGCAATTATGGATGACAACCGAAGTTGCGTTGCCAGTTTGCAAAGTGGAATTACAGACGCTAACTGGGAGCTACCATTTTCTGTTGCCAAATAAGCAACCAGAAATTTGAGGTTGCCCTCTGACAAAGCAACTTTGGTTCGGTTGCCATCCATAATCGACCCTTTATTTTCTGTATTGTACCTTTGTTATTGCTACATGACCACATTCGCAGTCTAGCAACACGAATTGTAAACGATCTTCCCGGAAAGCATTGCGTCCATGCTTTTCATAAGCAGCCCAAATATTGCTGGCAATTGCTGCAGTTACCCTAGCATCCTTATCTTTATCACCATATCCGGAATATGCCAGTAAAGCACCTTCTTGGCTTAGAAGCCTGCGAATGGTAATAAATATGTAAGTCTTTACAAATATTTAATTTTTAAGTTACTTACAACGTATTCTGGACACCACCTGTATTTGCTTGGCTAAGAACTTGAGTTAATGCTTTCGGTTTTAACATTTTCCTCTGAAAAGTTATTTTAATTTCTTCGAAAAATTCAGTGAATGTAAACAAGGTAAATACCAAGGCGAATTCATACAAGGTGCTATCAGTTCTACAAATACAACAATTGGTCTTAACAAATGTCAAAAATGAAAAATTAAACAAATATGTATTAAAACTTAATGTAGTGTAGATAATTGTATAATGAGGGCTTTACTTATTTATGTAAAAAATAAATATTTTGTTAATGATTAGAATATGTAGATGTTGAAATATAAAAACAAGTTTTGACAATTGTTAGAACCAAAAAGCGAAAAAAAAAATATCAGCTGTTCGACTGACTCCACCTTGAACAAATTCGCCTTGTACCAAACTAAAGAAAAGAATAATCAGCTGAGATGTCGACACCACCTAATAGCTAGGGTTCTATAGCTGAAACAAAAAGTCGACTTTTCGACTTTTTCCGTTTTTTAAAAAGTCGACTTTTGGTAGTTTATGAAAAGTCGACTTTTTAGTTAATCGAATTTTTTCGACATTTCGACTTTCCGACTATTTTCGACTTTTTTCAACTATTTACCATTTCTTGTAAAAAATACATGGTTTCTACATTTATTGATGCGCCTTTTGTAATGTTTAGCAATAAAAATTAAATTTATCAAGGCGATAATAGTTAGAATAATGTTGTAAGAATTTTGTGTAGAAAAAAGCTTTATTTTATAAACATTTATTTATTATTTACATATATTAGCATACACTACAAAAAATGCAAGTGCAATATTTTTTTAAACAATCTAAAAAGTCGACTCAAGGCGTATTATTAAAAACTATGGGAGGTATTGTCATATTCAAGGCGTATTAACAAGGTGAGTGCATAAAATCAGCTGTTTCTTAATTCGCTGTGATTTTATGTACACTATATGTCAAACATTGTTTATGTTTACATTTGTTATTGTAAATAACATAGTAATATTTTAATTCGCCTTGATTTTGACATTTAACGTACATTTTAACAAAAACAAATTGCCTGTTGTTTTTGCATTGTTGTATTTGTTGCCGGGACGCACTCACCTTGTTAATACGCCTTGGTCATATTTTTTTCATATTTTTATTCCCTATTATGTTGTTAATAAATCCCCATGTGATGATCAAAAAATTCTGAAATTTATTTAACAAAAATTTAAAAATGGAGTTTTGAAACTGCCGTTAAAAAAATAATTTTTTTTGGTCATACTAAGTCGATAAAAGTAGAAAATAGTCGATAAAAGTCGAAAAAAATCGAATAGTCGATAAAAGTCGACTTTTTAGAATGTTAAAAAAATATTTAATTGCAACATTATACTAAAACTATTGCAATTTGGTACACTTGCATTTTTTGTAGTGTATGCTAATATAAATAATAAATAAATGTTTATAAATTAAAGCTTTTTTCTACACAACATTCTTCTATTATCGCCTTGATAAATTTCATTTTTATTGCTAAACATTACAAAAGGCGCATCAATAAATGTAGAAACTATGTATTTTAGAGTGTCCCTTAGAATTAAATTTTTGGAAATATTGAGACGGTACCCCCTGAAAACTTGTGTAATGACATAAAATACCACCAACCTAATTTTTAGCTTGTTCTAAGAAGGGCAACCCGTGCCGACTTAGTCCCCTTTTACAATGCAGAAATTGAAAGGCAGACATTTTTCTCATTCTCTTTTGAACTAACCTAAACCTGTGTAAAACACACTCTACCTCTTCAACCCCTCGCCAACAAACTTCGTCTGTCTGCCTTTCAATTTCTGCATTGTAAAAGGGGTCTTAGCGATTTAGTTTTGAGGTGCATTTACAAGGGGAAAAATGCATTTTTTTCAGTTTTTCTAAAAATTTTGCCATTAAATAATTACTTTTGCAATTTAATTTAAAAGAATCGAAATGTGTACGTAATTGTCGTTCTAATAAGATATAAAAGACAAAAATTGGTTTAAGCCGATAGCCTAAGTTGCTAGTGCTTTTAGTTATAAGATTTATTGTAATTTTAATTATAATAAATATCTAAATAAATAAATAAATTGGTTAAAAAATGTTAAAGTTATTAAAAAATCGCCAGGCCATTAACGTGTCTCAGGCCACTAGAAAATGAAATGTAGGATCAAAATTAACATATTTTGAGAAATATTAAAATAAAAGTTTCTTTTTACTTAGAATATATCCATATTTACTTGTATATGAGTTTTTGTCTTCTTAGGATAGTCGACTTTTTTCGACTTTTGAGATAACATAATAGATTGTTCGACTTTTTTCCGACCAAAAAGTCGATTTCGACTTTTCGACTTTTTGCAGCAAAAAGTCGATTCTTCGAACAATCGACTTATAGAACCCTAGTAGTCATTATTCACGAAAATAATACTCCAAATAATGGATCCTTGCTAGAGTTGCAAAAACTACCATTAGTGTTGTTGTTAATATTTTTTAAAAAAAGGTCCAATTTGGAAAAAAAATTTCGATTTTGCAAAAAAAAGTCAAACAAATTATGCCTTGATTAACAAAATATTTATGTTGATATATATTCCACTCGCATCCCATTAAGCGACCAAAGATATAAGCTTTCTTTTGAGCCAAAAAAAAAAAATTAAAAACAATCTTATACCCTTCACCAAATTATACTTCAAAATAAAATTTTGAAATATTTTTTTTGAATATTTAGCGAAAATTGTAGGTCCAACTTACTATGGTCTTATATACGTCGTTGTAAAGGTCTTTGAAATATCTTTCATTAAATATCCATATTGACAACATTAATGACTTATTATTCCAGATATAGGTCAAAAATAGGTCAAAAATCTAGGTTGTCATATTTTTTTCCTTATATCTCAGCCATTTGTGGACCGATTTTCTCGATTTTAAATAGCAACCGAGCCGGAAGAATTCCGGAGATATTGATGTATGAATCGAGTATGTAAGTTTTTGGGGGGCTTTGGAAAGTTGATTTCAACAGACAGACGGACATGGCTTAATCGACTCCGCTATCTATAAGGATCCAGAATATATATACTTTATAGGGTCGGAAAATTATATTGTGGAAATTACAAACGGAATGACAAACTTATATATACCCTTCTCATGAAGGGTCAAAAATTGTAAGTCTTGAGTTACAAAATATTTATTTTGATAGATATCCCACTCGCATCCCACTAAGTGACCAAAAAGCTCTTCAAGGAAACAAGTAAGAGAGCTATATTCGGCTGTGCCGAATCTTATATACCCTTCACCAAATTATACTTTAAAATAAATTTTTTTAAATATTTTTAGGTAAACAAAATTTAATTTTTTTTAATTGTTTTTCCAATTTTTTTTTTTTAAATTGTTTTTTAATTTTTTTTAAATTTTTTTTTTTTAGTTTTTAAATTTTTTTTTTGGAAATAAAATGTATGACAAAAAAAATTTTTCTTGAAAAAAAAATTCGGGTTAAATAATATTTTTCCCGATATTGACCCATTGTAGGTCTAACTTACTATAGCCTTCGTTGCAATGGATTTTGAAATATCTATCATTAGATATCCATATGTCTATATTATTGACTTAGTAATCCAGATATAGATCAAAAATAGGTCAAAAATCGATGTTGTCCCGGTTTTTTGCTCATATCTCCGTTATTTATGGACCGATTTTGCTGATTTTAAATAGCAAACATCTCGAAAGCATGTCTGACAGAATTATTTAAGATTTAGATCACGAAGATATCTGGGGTTTTCAGAAAATTGATTTCAACAGACAGACGGACAGACAGACGGACATGGCTTAATCGACTCCGCTATCTATAAGGATCCAGATTATATATACTTTATAGGGTCGGAAATGAAAAATGTAGAAATTACTTCTCACGAAGGTGAAGGGTATAAAAACCTAAGCATTATTTTGAGCGAAAAAAAAAATAAAAAAGGGTCCATTTTGAAAAAACAGTCAAAGTTTTTCATTTTGCAAAAAAGTCAAAAATTTAAATATTTTTTAAATTTCAAACTTGAAGTGTGTTCAAGAAGGAAAAGAAATTTGTAATTTTCTCCTAATGGTACTTTTTTAATATTTTAAATTATTTAACTAATCGACATTAAAGTTAGCTGATATGTATCTGAATGAAATTAGAGTTAGAAATAAGGGATAAAATTTAGGTAATTTTTCGTTCTTCTAATGGAACTTTTTTATTTTCTATAATAATGGACCTAGAAACATGAAATTAAGCATATATGGTCATAAGTAAGTGAGTAAGCTGGGTCTTTATGGTACTTTTTCTTTATTCTAATGCACTATAGTTCAAAGCAGTCGTAATTCAGCTCTGGGTGGAGAAAGAGCTCGCGCGTCATTGTCATTATCGCTTAAGGGCAATCAGGCCGTCCCTTTTTCGCTGCCTTCGAGAGTTTTGCGGCTCACTCTCGCATTGGATAATGTTTGGCGTCGTCTAACTGTACCGCGTTACAGTTTCTCGAAGTTTACATTGTCCACATGCAATCGTTTTTGGTTTTCATAACCTAACTTTTTAATAAATGATTTAAAGTTCCAGCTTCCTATATGAAGATATAGGTCGACTGGGAACTACAAATCAACGTGGGATAACCTGGCAATTTGAGAGTTTTTCAACTCCGCCAACCAAATTTAAATTCTAAAAAAAAAAAAAATAGTTCAAAGTATAACTTTTTCCGTGCGAAATTAATAACTATTAAAGTATTCCCGCCGTCGGGAATGGATTGAGCAATGCACGAAAATGAGATCTATGGTCTTATTCAAGTGTGTTCATTCCACGACCTAAGGAAGCATAGCTGAATGCTACCGGGCGCGTCCACAGGTTGCGGATAGTGGAAAGTTCCGTAGATATGTTGAGCAGCTGCCATGGCAGTCGCGGACAATCAGCGGTTCCGAGTGGAGAGTGTCAGAGGGCTTCCGGGTGGCGCCGGACTCCTATCAAGTTCTGAGTGCCTATGATACTTGGAACGTCAAGGCGAGTGATTGGCGCCTTCAAATAACCAATAGCCAACAACTACCAGCGACTGTCCCTCATGTTAGAGGCGGCTGGAAGCGGGCGTCGGATCTTGTAACAAGCGGCTCGCTATATAAACGTGATGTAAGGCTTCTAAGCCAGCCCGCCTGGAGGCCATGCTGGCAGCCCCAGTTCCAGGATCGGATGCAGAAGCCCAATCAGCTACTCATCTTAAACAAACCGATTACCGAAACCTCAAGAAATGAAAATAATACCCAATCAACCCCTTTGATGACAACCTTCAGCTTTAAACACCGGACTCCATTTGGAACGTCAGGACGCTTTTAGATTCATCAAAACTTGCACAGATTTGTCAGTAGGCAAACAACTACAACTTCGGCTTTCTGGGTCTTTCAGAAACCCGATGGCCGGATTCTGGGGAGTTCTTAACATCTGATGGATTTACATTGATATACTCTGGCAAACCATCTGATCAACAACGCTCTAGTGGCGTAGGGATACTACTAAACAGGGAAACGCGTAATGCGCTGATAGACTGGCACTAGACTTGCCACCTTTTGAAATTTCCAAAACGGGACACCACTAAATGATCAGAGAACGATGGAAAAAAACATGGAAAATGACCTAGCGTGGGTTATAGGACTTGCTGAGTACATTACAAATTGTGTCAAAAAATTTCAGAAACACCTTCAAATTCAGATGTTATTCTGAAAAAACCGTTTACAGTGATGTTTTTCAACTTATCGATCTGTAACTCAGTCAGTTTTTGTTCAATTTTTATTTGTTTAACGTGTTGGGAAAGAAAACTTATTACACTTCAAAATGACATGCATTTATTGATACATTTGTAAGTTATAAGTATTGTTTTTGTTACGATCTTTTTTGATTTGAGTCGCTTTTCATTGCTTATTTTGATATGAAAGCTTATAAAAATTTATATCAATGTATAAAGAAAAGTTCTTAATAAAACATGGTTTTAATTTTTCAAATCGGATGAAAACTCTAAAAGTTATTCAACTTTTCATTAATACCTTTTTGAGTATTTTCTCCCCCAGCGCATATAAATGTAAAAAACAGGGTAAATATTTTCGAACTTTTTTCGAAAAAGTTTTGCAAATATAAACCGATTTTAATAAAGGTATTTATAGACGGCAATACTGATTATTAATATTTGTCAAAAACTCAAGTATCATAATTTCATCGTCTAAACAACATTTGTATTAGATTTTCAAAAAATACAAATGATTTTTTTGATATACGGTCGGTATTGAAAATTTGTTTAAAACAATTCAAAAACTTTTTATTTTCATATGTATCGGGTATGTATTTATAAAAACAAATAAGGCAAATAAAAATGTCAAGAAAATATAAAATAAAAATAAAATTTTCAGAAAAATATCAATCAACAAAGAAATAAAATATTTGTAATACTATCGTGTAAACAATAAATGTTTTTTCGAAACGATTTTTTGAAATACCTACTGATTTCAATAATATTTTAAATTTGAAAAGTGTTAATACTCAGTATTGCCGTCTATAAATACCTTAAGTAATATCTCCTTTTTGTCTATATAAAATTGTCTTTAAAGCACTGTGCAATAAAAATTTGGTTTTCATAGAAAAAAAAATAAAATAACTATTGTTGAATTTGAAAAATTACGAAAAAAAATCTGGAGAACTATTACTGTGAAAGTAGTCGAACTTTATACAGGAGTAAATAGTTTTTTTCGAATATCTGGAGAACTATAATTGTGGAAGTCTTAAAATGTTGCCCTAATATCACCCTTACTATTCTACATTTTTTGGGTGAAAATGTTATTGTATTAGTGGGCGTGGCATCTCTCATACAGAGTAAATAGTTAATTTCGAATATCTGGTGTACTATAATTGTAAAGTATAAAGGCTGAAAATGGGCGAGACTAGTGTTTATAAACCGGTTAACCGAAAAAACGGTTTTTCTTCGAATTCTCGGTTTTTTGCGAACCGGTTAATTTAAAATGTTGATTTTCGGTTAACCGGTTTATCCGGTTTTTATCACTCGGTTAACCGGTTTTTAATATATGGGACTAAAATTGATAAATCTCACGTTTTTGTGCATTTTTAATATTCATTGTATACACATTATTGGTCTGATTTGAAACCTAAACTGATGATTTACAATACAAACCTCTTCAGATTAATATTTTTATGAATTACAATGATTCTGAATAGTAGAGGACGATGAGTTTACTTAAAAACTTTTTAAGAATAAATTTCACATAATGAACCTATTAAAAATCAATAAGTTTGGGCTAAATCTTACTAATGATTCATTAAAAACTTAGTGATGATCTTACCAAACGTTAAATTGAATTCGATGTACATACCTTCCTTCAATAAATTTGACTTCATTAGTGTGTTTTGTTCTTAAAATTTTAATTTATTAATCATTTCGTTAGGTTTTCAGAATTATTACAGGAGAGACAAAAAACGTTCTAAAATAAATTATTTTAAATATTTATGAAATCTGATAATGCAGATTTTTTATAATAACAAATAATCACAGCTAAGAGGAAGTACATTTACAACTTATAGGTCCTTTTTTGGGACTTGGAACATTTTCTCTTTCATATCAGAAAGTAGAGGTGAAAATAAATTTCAAAGTTATCAAATATTAAATTAAAAAAGTGATTACATTTTTTGGTTGAAATTTAATGAATAAAGTATTATATATTTAGTAACATATTTATACTCAATTCCATTTGACTGAGATAATAATTTTGAAATTTTTACAAAATAAATGGACATAGCAATTTTGTGTATTTATAGTTATCTAATATTAACCATTCCTGACTACTAAAAATTACAAAATTTAAAGCTATATATACTTTATTGGACATTTTATGTTTTCTACATATATATGACGGTTAACCGGTTTAACCGGTTTTTTCGATGTCGGTTAACCGAAAAACAGGTTTTTTAAAATGTCGGTTTTTTATAAACACTATGCGAGACTGAATTTTTTAAAGTAAATAGTTATTTTCAAATATCTGGAGTACTATAATTGTGAAATTCTTCAAACTTTATGTGAATCAATTTTATATCACGACTTGAAGTTTAACCAAATTGAGAAGAATCGGAACAAGGTTTAAGTCACCTACAACACAAAGGAAAATAAATATTTTCAGAACTATAATTGCGAGATTCCTCAAACTTGTCCGGTAGCTCACTTATCATTTTACATAGTTTGGCTGTGAAATGGTCGGGATTGGATTAGTGGGAGTGACACCTCCCATACAAAGTATATAGTTAATTTCGAATATCTGGAGTACTATAATTGTAATGTATTTAAACTTTGTATGAATAGCTAGATATCACTGTACAGAGTTTAGCTAAAATGGTCTAGATCGGAACAGTGGGTGTGAAACTTTCCATTCAAAGTACATAGTAAATTTTGAATATCTGGATAATTAAAATTGCGAGATTCTTCAAACATTGTCTGAAAATTTATTTTTTATAATATTACCTAATTTGTTTCATCTCATTAAAAAATAGTTTATAAAATCTTTAAATTTTATTTTACTACGTATGAGTAACGAAGCGCAGCGGGTTATTTAATAAAGTTTACCTATTTCAGTCCATAATTTAAAATTTATATTTTTAATCGCTTTTATCAGCTTTTTTATTATTATTAGAAGTAATAAATTCAACAAACTCAGTCCATTTCAATGGATCAACAACTCACCTTTAACTAAAGGTACAAGCATCCTAGAGCGAGTATAGTGCCATTTATTGTTCATGAAAGTTAAATAATGTTTACTAATGAGTTTATTGAAACTCATAGAAGTTAATGCAATAAGTACCTATGTATATTGTTAAATAGTGATATTCAGTTTTTAGAAAATACTATATTTCAGAAAATAAAGCATCCTTGTCTTTGATTTTTTTATATTTTTTGTGGTAATTAATGAAAAAGTTATGTTTTTTTTTAAACGGGACAAATGGCGTCCCGTTCAGAGTTTTTGATTTTTTTATATTTTTTGTGGTAATTAATGAAAAAGTTATGTTTTTTTTTAAACGGGACAAATGGCGTCCCGTTCAGAGTATCGACGGGACACGGGACATTCGACTCTAAAACTGGTCTGTTCCGACGAAAACGGGACGGTTGGCAAGTCTAACTGGCACCCACACTCCGACAGGATTATTGTGGCACGACTCCGTACTCATGCACGGAATATTGCATGTGTGCAATGCTATGCACCCACTGAAACTACGGACACACAGCCGAAGGAAGAATTTTATAGCCAGCTAACCAGCGTAATCTCAAACGTTAACAAGGGCGACATACTATTAGTGATGGGTGATTTCAATGCTCAAGTGGGCAATGATAACTCAAACCGCGAACGAGTAATGGGCGGCCATGGTATTGGAAGATTGACCGAAAATGGTGAGTTGTTCACCGAAATGTGCTTAGGCAATAAACTTGTAGTAGGTGGCACAATCTTTCCACACAAAACAGTCCACAAAGTCACGTGGGTATCACCGGATCATCGCACGGAGAACCAGATTGACCACATCGCCATCAGCAGGACATGGCGCGGCTCTCTACTAGATGTACGAAACAAACGTGGCGCTGATTGCTCCAGCGATCACCATTTGCTTGTGGGAACCATTCGATTAAGAGTTGCGGCGGTAAAGAAAGGACTTGGAACTCACAAAAGATTTGACGTCCAGAAGCTAAATGACACCCGTATTAAAACCGCTTACACATATGCCTTGAAGGATTCAGCTGAAACCAACCAAACTTTCCAAGCTGAATTTGAACGCTCATATGTGATGCAGCAGCGAATCATTTTGGATACAAGATTCATGAAAGGAAACAGTGGATATCCGATGATACGTGGAATCTCATAACAACGAGAAAGAGGATAAAGACCCAACTAAACGTTGCCAGAACCCGTATGGAGAAATCCAGGCTCCAGGACAACTACACTTCTCTGGATAAAGAAGTAAAGCGCAGCGCTCGCAGGGACAAGCGGAAATGGACGGATGATTTGGCAACAGAAGCACAAACGGCAGCCGAATCAGGTAGAACCCGCGACTTATACAGGATAACGAAAAAGCTAGCTAATAAAAACTTTAATTCCTCAAAACCGTTGCGAAACAACAATGGAGATCTCATCACCTCAAAAAACAGCCAGCTAGATATCTGGGTACACCACTACTCCAACATGTCAATGGACGTGCACATACCCCAACCATTATGTAACTGCACTCGGCACATCGAAAGGGACGACATACCCACAACCTCCCCCACTATAACCAAAATAGCAAACGCTATTTGCGCCCTTAAACACCACAAGGCTCCAGGACCTGACAACATCAACCCAGAGCTGCTAAAAGCAGACCCTCAAACAAGTGCCTTCCTGCTTCAGAATGTGGTGCAAAGACTCTGGGATCATAATGAACTTTCCGACGAACTGAAAGAGGGTCTGATCATCAACATTCCTAAGAAAGGTGATCTCACGGAGTGCAAAAACTGGAGGGGGATCACACTCCTAAGCATGATAAATAAGGTGATCGCAAACATTATCAACATGAGACTTGCTAACTCCCTCGACAAAGAGTTTCGCTGCGAACAGGCTGGATTCAGAGCTCAAAAATGATGTGTAGACCACATAAACAGTCTCCGCATAATAATTGAGCAATCAGTAGAATGGAGGTCCCCCTATACCTGGTCTTCATCGACTTTGAAAAAGCTTTCGACACACTTATCCACACTACCATTTGGAAAGCACTCACATGCAAGGGCGTACCCAGGAAAATAATAGGGATTATCCAAGAGCTATACAGAAACGCAAGCTGTCGTATACTTCACCGGAATTCAGTTAGCGATAAGGTTTCTGATAAAGCTGGTGTGCGACAAGGCTGCATCTTGTCGCCGTTACTCTTTAACGTAGTGCTGGACATTGTAATGAGAAATGCAACGAGCAACAACAGAGGCATAACATGGGGTTTAGGCGGCCGCCTGGCCGATCTTGACTATACCGACGACATATGCCTTCTAACACATAGTCACTCTGACATGGTACAAAGCCTTCAAATGGTATAAATAAGGTAATGCGAGTAAATGCAACATCCAACCGTCCATTCTCTATCCAAGACATCCAACTATAGGACGTGCACCACTTTTGCTACTTGGGTAGAATCATAACATCGACTGGAGGCTCTTCTGATGATGTCTCAAAACGCACCATGAGAGCTCGGCAAGCTTTCAGATCAATCACCATCAATCTCCACTAAGCTAACAATTTTCAATTCGTGTGTTAAGTCTGTGCTCCTTTATGGCTGTGAAACGTGGAATATGGCGGCTAGAGACATAAACACTTTGCAAGTTTTCCACAACAAATGCCTAAGAAGAATACTAAAAATCTACTGGCCCAACAGAATATCAAACACACACCTCTGGACAATCACAAATCAAAGGCAAATATATTCCGAAGTTTTGAGAAGGAAATGGCGATGGATAGGCCACGCATTACGAAGACCACCCGGAGATGTAACCCGCAATGCCATTGACTGGAATCCGCAAGGTAGTAGAAGGAGAGGACGGCCTGCCCATACTTGGAGAAGACAGTTAGACATAGAGGCTTCGCTAGAAGGAAAAAGTTGGAATGAAATCAAGAACCTAGCATCAAACAGAAACGATTGGAAATCTTTTGTTGAGGCCCTATGTTCCTTATAGGAACTAAAGGAATTAATAATAATAAAGTATTGTACTGTTTGATATCAAAATTGGACCATAGGTAGAAATACTTATATTTCAACAAATTTAAGAAAAAATTAACCCTTTGTTGACCATTAACCCATAAGAAGTAAAAAAAAGTAAATTCATTTATTTCATATTAGTTTTTAGTCAAATTAGTTGAATCAGTTAACAGTAATTTATTTTGTAAACACATTTGATTGAAAATATTAATTGATATTGAGCTAAACTAGCATATTATTCAGTAATGGGGTTTGAGTACTCGCATAAGTATTTGCTCAAATAACTATCTTCTTTTTATAATAATAGTTGCTGAATTTGTTTCCATTTGTTTTCCAATAAAGGCTTATTTTTTAAGTTTTAGTTTTAATTAGTTTTAGTTTTACTATTATTACTTTTATTCATTATTTAATTGTAAAAATATTGTATTAATCGTATATGTCCCAATGGGCTCGATTATTTAAATAAAGAATGAAATGAAATAGCAGATAAATATTCGTTTTCTTCGTACTCAATCGATAATTACAACTTAAGAGCTCGATAACCCCTGGTGGAAGGCTGTTACTTTTATACCTTTGGGTCGGCATTTTAACTTCGCAGACATAATTTCATTATACAGTGCACTCGCGATAATATGAACTAATTAAAACCAGGCCAATTCACTTTTGCAAAATTGTTCATATTTGCGAATGGCATCTAATTCATATCTACAGCTAGGAAGTCCAAAAATTATTAAGCACTTGAATTAGAATTTAGCCACAAACCTGTTGATTTAGATTTCAACTCTATGTCTAAAGATAAAATACTTAAAAAAAACAAAAATAAGCTGTTCATATTTTAAAAAGCTTTAAAATATGAACAGCTTACTTCACTAAGTTCATATTTTAGAGTACCCTATGGAAGTAAAAAGTGTTCATATTTTGGGGTGTTCATATTAACGCGAGTGCACAGTAATGTGAATATATGGCACAGTTTCTAATGGGCTCGCTATAGTTTCCTTAAGAACTTCAGCTAAATCAGCTTTGCAGCAGCTCTCCTTTTTACATATTAGGATTTACTACAAAATGGAATCTCTGGACGTCCTACAGTCAAAGAATTTTTTCAGATCTGGGGGGTTATTATGTAATTCGATTCGAATCGAAACGCTTTCGAAATACAATGTATAAAGCATACAAATTCGAAAGAATTTCTTTTCGAAAGGAGTTACATAATAACCCCCTGTATTCTTAATCTGAAAGCATATATCACCATTAAGACATAGTGTTTTCATTTCGAAAATTTTCTTCCACATTTTGCCATTTTGTTTCTAAGTAATTGCTGAAAATGCGGACTTTTTCATCCAATAATTTCTTACAACCCTCAGTAATAATAGGAGCACAAATTTTCTTCACAACATATTTAATAATGACATCATACTTTGTATCTTTAGGGCGTTCTTTTAACCAAATTTCAAAAAGTTAAATTTTTTATAGCACATTAACCTAGAAAAAATAAATTAATCAGAAAGCGCAAAAATGCGCAATATGAAATAAAATGAATTCACAACATTTCAATCTATTCATTTCTTTTTATTTCAAGTTTAACAAACGTTAACATTTTTTTAAAAGATTCCATTAAGTTAAAGTTTTGTAATCAAAAGAAATTACTTTAAGGTTTTTTAATATATCGCACTTGTTCAACAATACTGTATTAACTCAAAATTTTTAAAAATTCACTTTTTGCAAGAAATCAACTAACAACATCAATTTCTATCTACTGTAAAAATTTCAACGTATTCCGATTACTCTTTCATCTCGAAAACCACATTTGAGACCATATTCGTGATAATTAGTAATTGAGCCTTTATTCAAGTTAAAAATAATCAAATTGTTTTATTTAAATTTGGTTGTATTTTGAGTTGATACAGTTTTGTTGATAAAATAATACAAAAAAATATCGAGAAGTTTCAGAAGTTTCATGGTATTAACTCAAAAAATAGATTTATTTTGCAATAATTTTAAAGAACAACTATGTAAATATATTTTCAAATGGAATTTGCTTAATATGATGTATTCCGATTTTCAAATTCTCTTAAAATGTTATCACAGACAGTTTTTGGCCTCTACTGAACATTTTAAAATTTTGAGTTAATACAGTATTGTTGAACGAGTGCGATATGTAAAGGGATATAGTTTCCAAATATTTAGGAAAGAAAAATTAATAACTTACACGTCTCGTTGTTTTTCATTTTAAACTTTATTTAAATTATTCACACACTTTCCACAATTAACGGTTAAAAATTGCAATATAATATTGATAAAATTTTTAAAAATGCGTTGAAGTTTCAGTAACAAGTTGACAGCAAAAAACAATGTAGAATGACAACATCGAAATTTGAATTTCGCACGGTAAAAGTGATAGTTTGAACTATAGTGTAATGGTACTTTTTAAATTGTTTATAACCAATGAACCTAGAAACGTGAAATTAAGCATATATGGTACTAAGTCAAAATTCAAGGCGGGTACTTTATGGTACTTTTTCTATATTCTAATGGTACTTTTTAAATTGTGAAATTAGGCATTATGGTCCTAAGCGAGTGAAAATTCTACGGGTAGACTTTTTGGTACTATTTCTTTATTCGAATGGTACTTTTTATAACAATTTACATAGAAACTTGAAATTAAGCATATATGGTCCTAAGTGAGTTATTAGAATTCTACGGGGGACTTTTTTGGTACTATTTCTTTATTTGAATGGTTCTTTTTGTAATTTGGACCTGAGTGAGTGGGAAACCACAACTGGGGGCTTTTTGATACTTTTTCTATATTCTAATGGTACTTTTTGAATTTTCTGTAATAATGGGCATAGAATTGTGAAATTAGGCGTATATTCTCCTAAGTGAGTGAAAATTCAAGTGGATACTTCATGGTAATTTTTCTTTATTCTAATGGTACTTTTTTGAATTTTCTATAATGGACTTTCTATAATGAAATTAAAAATATATGGTTCTAAGTGAGTGAGAATTCAAAGAGGGACTTTGTGGTACTTTTTATTTATTCGAATGGTACTTTTTCTATTTTCTTCACCATGAAATAAATCAAATGGAATAGGACGATTAAATATTTTGAAAATTGTGTACAAACGTTATTTGATAACCAAATAATTTGGTAAGTTAAGATGTTTCATGATATATACAAGTTTGTCATTCCGTTTGTAATTTATACTTTTTTCATTTCCGACCCTATAAAGTATATATATTCTGGATCCTTATAGATAGCGGAGTCGATTAAGCCATGTCCGTCTGTCTGTAGAAATCAACTTTCCGAAGCCCCCAAATAACTTACATACACGATTTATACATCAATATCTCCGGCTCTGTTGCTATTTAAAATCGAGAAAATCGGTCCACAAATGGCTGAGATATAAGGAAAAAACCAAGACAACATCAATTTTTTTAACTATTTTTTTTACCTATGTATGGATTACTAAGTCATTAATATAGACAATATGGATATCTAATGATAGATATTTCAAAGACCTTTGCAATGACAATATAGGACTATAGTAAGTTGGACATACAATAGTTCAAAATCGGAAAAAATATTTTTTAACCCGAATTGTTTTTTTCACCGAAAGTTTTTTTTCGCTAAATATTAAAAAAAAAATTGAAAAAACAAAAAAAAAATTAAATTTAAAAAAACAATTTGAAAAAAAAAAAATTTCCAAAAAATTAAAAAAACAACTTTGGAAAAACAAATTTGTTTACCTAAAAATATTTACAATTTTTATTTTGAAGTATAATTTGGTGAAGGGTATATAAGATTCGGCACAGCCGAATATAGCTCTCTTACTTGTTTAATTGTACATTGATATACTTTTATTTTAATATTAAAATGTATGCTAACGAAGTAGCGGGTAATATGCTAGTGTTTATATATTTACCTATATAATTATTTGAAATATTTAAAGTACTATGTTGACCTACATTTTATTCCTGTTTTTAGCGTGTTTTTCGGTGTAGTTATTTAGATTCCAACGAGTTTTTATATATGTAATTAAAAACAAACGTCTTTTATTTGTTGCTTTTTTTGTTCCAACTTAAACTTAGGTATAGGGTGGAAGTAGAGGCGCAACTGAGGGTAAAAATTTTTAAATATAAAGACTTGTTTACAACAAAAACAAACTAATGTACGTTTTATTCAAAAGTTAAAAGTAGAATGATAAAACAAGAATTAACATGAATGAAAATGAACACAAGAAAAATGAATGAATGTAAAATAATGTTGTCAATGTATATAATAAAATAATCGCCAATTCAGTGTCAAATACACAACAATTCTTCCCCTTCATCATTGGCACCTAGGGAGAATAAATAAGGCGCCTTTTTCTGATCCTTGTCGACCTGCGTACTGGGATATGAGACCGCTGTGATGAAGAGGATTCAGGGTTCCCATCATGTGTAGTTGCTGCTTCTAATTGTGGTTGGATTGGCTGAACTTCCTTTCCTGGACTTTGGTTGGCTAGATCACTACCAGTATGGCAATCACTTCCTTCCGTTGTTGTTGTCCTTGAATATGAGCTGGTTTGGGTTGGTGTGAAGTAGTTCAAGTCGCTTCCAGACACTTCACTCCTTCCTTGTGGTGACATTTGAATAGAGGAAAATCTTCTAATACCTGGATCTTGAATGCTGGCTTGTGTCTTGGGTGTTGTTCTGCTCGTAACATCGCCTTCATCAAGAACACCAGTATTCCTTATTTGGTCTATATGACGTTTAACACGTTTGCCTTTATAGTCCACTTCGTAATGCAAGTCACCTAAGCGTGTTAATATAGTGCCAAACAACCACTTTTCCATTCGTGGATTTCCAGACAAAAACTGTACCCTTGCGCCTTTATCAATTGTTCTATACGTTGGTGAGAATTGCATGTATTGCTTTTCCATAACCGAGGTTGGAATGTCCGTAGGGTAGACGAGATCCAATCGAGTACGAATAGTACGGCCTAAAAACAATTGTGAAGGGGACTGACCCGTTGTTGAGTGTGGGGCTTTCCGATATTGTCTGAGAAATTCATTGAGGTTTTCCTGAAGTGTGCGTCTGGTTGTGCCCATATTCCTTAAGGCATCCTTAACTGTCTGTACGTATCTTTCCACCTGTCCGTTGCTTGATGGATGGTAAGGTGCTGTTCGTTTGTGATACTTAACACCAACAATGCCGAGATAATTTCTGAATTCGGCGGAAGTAAAGCAAGCTCCGTTGTCTGAAACAATGGTAACGGGAACCCCGTAAGCAGCAAAAAGCTCATCAAGCACCTTTACCGTCGCCGCAGTGCTGACTGAGTTAGTAATTTTCACCTCGACCCACTTACTGAAAGCATCAGTAATTATTAGCAACATAGCGCCTTCAAAAGGACCGGCGTAGTCAACGTGGATACGCTCCCAGGGTCCTTTGGGATATTCCCAGTGGTGTTGACGAAACTTGGATGGGTTGTGGGCATTACGAGCGCAGTCAGCACATTTTCGAGCAATGTTCTCTATATCAGCATCGATGCCAGGCCAATACAAAAAAAATGATCTCGCCAGCCCTTTCATCTTAACGACACCCAGGTGCGCAGTATGCAGGTCATCCAGTATTCGTCCACGAAGGGTGTCGGGAATTACAACTCTGTGATCATAAGTAAGGCAGCCAGTAGTGAGTTTGTAATTAGTTTCAGGTTCTCTGAATCCATATTGTTTCAAATTCTTTCCTTCTTCAAGTAAGCGTAAAATATGTCCCAAGTGCTCATCTTTAGATGTCTCACGAACAACTAATTGGTTTCTTACGGGAAGTTGTCTTATTTGGTTGGTCATGAAATTATCGAAGCCATCGTAATCCCACTCAGGTGTTGTATTGGGATCATGAGTATGGATTTGTAATATTGTGTCGTTGCGGATTGCCCTAGAACAATAATCTGCATTAATATTGGCCTTGGTATTCCTAAATTCAATATCAAAATCAAAATTTGATAAAAAATCTGAATAATTTGACATCCTGCTGATGCACAATACTGGTAATGATTTGTTAGGGTGTAATATCTGGGACAGAGGCTTGTGGTCGGTGACTAAAGTCCAATGTCGTGCATACAAGTACAAGAAAAACTTCTGGACAGCCCATACGATGGCCAGGGCCTCTTTATCCATTTGGGGGTACTTCTGTTCCGTGGGTGTTAAAGTGCGGCTGGCATACGCCACTGGTCTTTCCAGTTTGTTGGCAACTCGCTGTGACAAAACAGCACCTAGGCCAGTTTTGCTAGTATCCGTAGCCAAAACAAGAGGTAGGCTCGGATCATACGGCATAAGCACTTGAGGTGATATTAAAGCTTTTTTAATATCTTGATATGCATCCTCTGCTGCATCCGTCCAGATAAATTCATCATTCAAAAGAACATCTCGGAGCGGCCGATCTCTAGTGGATAAGTTTGGGATAAATGAACTGTAATACGTGGCCTTGCCCAAAAACAGTTGAAGCTCCTCTACATTCGTGGGTTTGGGTGCATCTCTAACCGCCTTAATATGCTTATCCGATTTATGAATGCCGGTAGAATCAATTTTGTGTCCAAGAAACTCAACAGCGGGAGCCGCAAATACACATTTACTACGGTTAAGGCGCAGTCCTTGTTCTCGTAGTCGGTCTAGTGTTATCTGAAGGGTAAGAAGCATAGCATCAAAATCGACAGCGTAAATTAATATGTCATCAAAAAAATTACATACATTCGCAATGCCCTGTAACACCGTTTCCATTCGTCGCTGCCAAATGGCAGGGATATTTGCCGCACCGTATACGGCCCTGGTAGGACGAATGAGTCCATGTGTTGGCGTATTAAGTGTCAAGGCGTGACTAAATTCTCTATCTATTGGTAAGTGGGAATACGCATCCGTAATGTCAAGATGACAGAAAATTTTGGCCCCACTCATTTTGTTAAACAGATGTTCAGCACGGGGAATTGGGTATTCGTCTATAATTATCCTCGGATTCAGTGTGGGTTTATAATTGCCCGTGATTCTAATCTTACCGTTCTTCTTGGTGACGACATGTGTGGTCGATGCCCATTCCGAGAATTCAACGCGTTCATAAAACCCAGATGCTATTTTGGAATCGATTTCGGCAGCATAGGATTCACGCAGTGCAATTGGTATTTCCCTCGCCTTTGAGAATACCGGTGTAATATCAGGTTTAAAATGGCATTTTATGGGTGGTCCGACTAATTTACCTGCTGTTTCGCCAAATACATCATCATATGAATTCAAAATCTGCTGAAGAGTTTCATTCTGCGTAGAAGTCAATGATGGCGTGGCTACTTTTATAGTATTTACCTGATCTGATGTCGAAAATAGTTTCTTAAAATCGATTTCCTCCGTAAACTGTGAAATCCACTCCCTTCCAAACAGGGAGTCGAATTTGCCATCAACTACATAAACATTAAGTCTGCAAGTTGTTGCACCCACCTTGACGTTCACTGGTGCCCGACCCAAGCATTGTATCTTGTGACCCGTGAAGCTGCAAAAATTTCTATCCGTCCTCCGCAGACGACCAGTAGCTTTAATTTGCTGAAATTCAATCTTGCTTATCATTCCGCAAGGAGCACCGGTGTCCAATTCCATCTGGATGGCGGTCCCATTTATAGTTGTACTTATCATTCTCTTACATGTTTTCACGTCATTTAATTTATGAATACTCTCCACGAAGTCTATTTCAGTTTCGGGCTCCTCGGTCAGTTGCGATGTTTTCGAATTACACACTCTAGAAATGTGGCCTGTCTTTCCGCAACTATAACGGACCGACCACGAAGGCTCCAATCATCTAGAGGCGGTGCTACCTGTAGTACCGGCCGTGCTCAGGGAAATTGGGATGGTTCTTGCCTCTATTTGATTGAACTAAGTTCGGTACATAATTTATTTAAAAATTAGGTAGCAAATTTCCAAACCGACAAACCAAATAAACCAAAAAAAAAATAATATAAATGAAAATTGAATTGAGTAACTCTGAGGAAGAGGAAAAGGTGTTGTTACCTCTTCATTGATCTTCACCCACCCTACCATGCTATCTCATGAATATCTTGGATAGCCCTAACACTAACCTACTTGACGTCCAACCTTAACCTTTCATGGATAATAAAGTAATTTAATCGGACAAATTCATAATATAAATGTACATTAAAAGTATTTATTTAATGATAAACAAACAAAAAAAAAAAAAAAATTAATTTAAATCTAATTAAATAATTACATTCTTTTAAATATGTTATACAAATCTATACTACAAATGTTTGTGTGGTTATGTGAAAGTTGTTTTTACTCAAAATTCAAATTCTCACAATTTAAAATTTAACTCAAAATTTGAATATTGAGTAAATGTTTATGTATTTTAAGGGTTGTTTTTACAATAAATGAGTGAAATTTTCCAAATTATATAATTTCATATAAAAACTCACCAATTTCAAAATCCAACGATGTCATCAGGCCTGAAGTTGAGGATTCTTGAATTTGTTTACCAATATTATTTAACTATTATGTTGTAATTGTTTAATTTTCACTCAAATATGTGCAAAAATATGGTGTATGTTAAAACTATTATTGTTAGATCAAAATTAATGTTTAATTACAATTTAAAACAGTGAAAATGAAATGTATAAAAGTAATATATACATATTTATATTAAATATTAGTTAGTTTTGTTGTAGTTTTAGTTTTAGATAATGTTTAAAGTAAGTATAAAGTAAGTGAAGTTAATTTAATATCATTTTAAGTCAATATTAAGATAATTAGAGTTTTAAATTAATATAAATTTAAGTTAATGTTAAGTTAAAGTGAAATTTATGACTAGTTTAAGACAAATTTAGTTAATTAAGTAAAATACGATGACAAATGACAACTCAGACACTTAAAATTGGACAATTTGATTCGTCTGATAAATACTAAAACTTATGACATCATTGTTTATAAGTGTAAAAGTATATTTAGGATTTGAGTGTTTTATTTTAGAGATTTCATTTAAGGATTCTTTAGAGGCTTTTATTTATATGATTCTTTTTATGTAGATGACTCTTTTAGATGATTCTTTTTAGATGATTCTTATATTTGTGATTTGTAAAACTGGACTGTGTATTTATAATTTACTTATTCCGATGGAACTTGAAGATATTGGCCTTATTTTAGTGGTATATTGATGTATATTCTTTTGTTGACTGGAATCCTTTGTTCCAAATGGAACAAGGAAATTTTTAGATAGAAATTCCAGACCTTTGTGAAAATCGAATGTTAAAATCTCAACACAATTACATATTTCACTAGCTTACCTTTTCAAAGAATTGAACGTTTATTTTCTAAATAATATTAAATTATTACGTTCTAATACACTGGCTATAGTGTCCTTTTGCAAAACGTTTTATTCTATATTTTATATTAAATATTTAAACTCGCGATATATGAAATATTCTATTTCCTTTTTCCGATTTGCTCAATTCAATTTTAAAATTTCAAATGAAAAATTTTAACATTTCTATGCTTTAATTTTCATAGATACTTCGAAAAATAATTATTTGAGTATTTTTAAACTGAGCAAGTATTCAATACACTCAAACAAAAAAATATAAAAACTTGCCTCACAAAACAGATACAGTTTTGAGTAATGTCTCAAAAAACTGGATCTGTAAAGGCGATGAAAGGAAAAACAAATATGTAAGTCTTAAACTGATTAAATCCAAATATCTTTGGCATGGTAAGTTCCTCTAGCCTTAGTATCTACATCTTCAAGTTCATAATATACCTGACCAATTTTGCGAATAATTTTAGCTTTTACCCCGATTGGAGCTAGTTTCGAATTAAAATTTTGAACCTTTGAACTATGTAAAAATGTCCGTCTGTAAACGTCTTGTCCCACAGTAAAAGTTCTAACTCGAGTCCGTAAATTATATGTGTGTGAATTTTTCTCATATGCTTTGCGCATGAATTCCCGAATTTTGTCCCGTATCAAAATGAATTCGTCTTGTCTTTCAATTTTAGAGTCCGTTTCGGCCAAAATATTCAGTTTACGTAATAATTCATAGTCTTTTCCATGTGAAATCATAGTCTGTCCGAACACAATTTTATATGGACTATTGCCAATACTTTGATGAATACTATTTCTTAATGAACAATTGATGCTAGGAATGTATTTGTCCCAATCTCTCTGATCATCACGTACATATGATCTCAACGCTTCATTAATCGAACGATTTACACGCTCACTATCGTTTGCCTGTGGACTATACACTGCTGTTAAAATGTGTTCAACTCCGTTATTTTTCAAAAAATTGTCAAAGTCTTTATTTTTAAATTGTGAGCCATTATCAGAAATAATAGCTTCTGGTACTCCATAACATGGAAAAATGTCTGTCCTGAGGTAGTCTATTATATGTTTTGAAATTAATTTCTTAAGTGGTTTTAAAAACGTGAATTTTGAAAAATGATCTAAAATAATAAGTATTCCAATATGTCCGGATTTAGTTCTCGGAAAAGGTCCAATCAAATCAATGTACAAGCGTTGAAATGGTCTGTCTGTTATAACCATCTGCCCTAGTGGTGGTCTCAAAATATTTGTCTGAGCTTTAGATGTTTTACATAACTGACAATTTTGTATATAGTCTCTAACGTCTGTCACAAGTCTAGGCCAATAAAAGTATCGTCTGATCCGTTCTAAAGTTTTGGCTATACCGCCATGTGCCGAATTTGGAATATCGTGAGCTGAGTATATAACGTCCTGTCGTAGTTCTGTAGGTACAAAAAGTTTCCAAGAATTAGATTCATCTAATTCTCCAGAAGTAAATTCCGTCCGTTTATATATATATTTGTCTATAATTTTGAAGTCCGGTAACTCCGAATTTGAAAAATCTTCTCTTAATTTTGTATATTCTGTACTGTCAAATGCTGTAGAATTTAAGTCTATTGTTGGTAATGTCTCTAGTTCAATAGATTCAACAAAATCTTCCCCTTCATGTACTCGCGAAAGTGTATCAGGTACTATATTATTTAAATTTATGTAACGGACCGACCACGAAGGCTCCAATCATCTAGAGGCGGTGCTACCTGTAGTACCGGCCGTGCTCAGGAAAATTGGGATGGTTCTTGCCTCTATTTGATTGAACTAAGTTCGGTACATAATTTATTTAAAAATTAGGTAGCAAATTTCCAAACCGACAAACCAAATAAACCAAAAAAAAAATAATATAAATGAAAATTGAATTGAGTAACTCTGAGGAAGAGGAAAAGGTGTTGTTACCTCTTCATTGATCTTCACCCACCCTACCATGCTATCTCATGAATATCTTGGATAGCCCTAACACTAACCTACTTGACGTCCAACCTTAACCTTTCATGGATAATAAAGTAATTTAATCGGACAAATTCATAATATGAATGTACATTAAAAGTATTTATTTAATGATAAACAAACAAAAAAAAAAAAAAAAATTAATTTAAATCTAATTAAATAATTACATTCTTTTAAATATGTTATACAAATCTATACTACAAATGTTTGTGTGGTTGTGTGAAAGTTGTTTTTACTCAAAATTCAAATTCTCACAATTTAAAATTTAACTCAAAATTTGAATATTGAGTAAATGTTTATGTATTTTAAGGGTTGTTTACACGGAATATTATTCGTTTTATTTCTTCACGTGTAAAATGCAGGATCGCCAAAATTTGTAGGAATGGTAAATTATTACCACAAGTATATTCCTAAGTTAGCCGAATTTACTAACCCCATTCATGCTATAATTACCAATGCATTAAAAAAGAAATGTAAGATTTTAGAATGGACTAAGGAAGCCCTCAATTCATTTGACCGTATCAAGGAATCATTTGCATCACGTGTTTTATTGAATCATTTCAATAATGAAGCAAAATTGACCTTAACGGTAGATGCTTCAAATGTGGCCATTGGGGGCGTTTTACAACAATGTTATAATGGTATTTCGGAACCATTAGCATTTTTCTCTAAAAAATTAACCTCTTCCGAATCTAAATATAGTACATTTGATCGCGAATTGTTAGCAATATATTTAAATATTAAACATTTTAGGTATTTGTTAGAAGGCAGATCATTTGTTGTGTATACAGATCATAAACCTTTGGTTTTTGCTTTGGAATCAAAAACCGAAAGAAGTCCAAGACAGACTAGGCACTTAGAATATATTTCCCAATTTACAAGTGATATTCGACATATAAGCGGTGAAGCTAATGTTGTAGCTGATACCTTATCTAGAACATTTGAAATCGAAGCATACAAATATTCCGATATTAATCTTAAAAATTTATTTGATGAACAACAGAAAGATAAAGATCTTTTAGAACTTCTTGCTGATAAAAACAAACATCTTAATCTAAAATTCTTAAAAATTCCAGTCCTAAACTTAGATATTTGGTTTGAATGTACATTAAGTACACCTAGACCTTACGTTCCATTTAATTTGCGAAAAATTGTATTTGAAAAATTACATAATATTTCACATCCAGGTATCAGAGCTACACGCAAATTAATAACAGAACGCTATTTTTGGCCAAATATGAAAAAGGAACTTAACGTCTGGTCAAAAGAATGTCTTAACTGTCAAAAATCAAAAATAATTAGACACACTAAATCACCAGTGGTCAAAATTGAGATACCTAAAGGAAGATTCGAACATATACATTTAGATATTGTTGGACCTTTACCTATATCCCGGGAACATCGTTACATATTAACAATAATTGACCGACATTCTCGTTGGCCAGAAGCATACCCACTAAAAGACATCACAACATCTAATATAATTGATACAATAATAAGAAATTATATTTCTCGGTTCGGTGTTCCTTTGAAAATAACAACCGACCAAGGTGGACAATTTACCTCTAAAATGTTTTCAGAACTAACACAAATGTTAGGATGTTTTAAAATAACAACTTCTCCATATCACCCTCAATCTAATGGCATGGTTGAACGATTTCATAGACAGCTTAAAGCAACATTAATGGCTAAAGGTAAATCAGCAACTTGGTATGACGAGCTTCCGATTGCTTTACTAGGTATTCGTTCAGTATTTAAAGAAGATCTACAAGCTACTCCTGCAGAAATGGTTTATGGTCAAAGTTTACGTTTACCTGGAGAAATATTAACACCTACAGGAGATTTTGATGCATCTGACAGTTTATATAAATTAAAAACCCATTTCAAAAACGTAAGATCTAATTTAAATCATCACAACAATTCAAATACAGGTATTCATGTACCAAAAGACCTAAAAGACTGCAAATATGTATTTGTGCGTGTAATTCATAAGAGATCTTTGCAACAACCATATGAGGGTCCTTATAGAGTAATTGAAAAGAACAAGAAATATTTCAAAATTGATATAAATAACAAGTCAGTAGTTATACCTATCGATCGATTGAAACCAGCATTAACTGAAAACACTTACATTAATTCAAACATACATTCCAGTAATACTAAATCAACAACAAAGAGAGTTTCTTTTAATTTATTGGGAATAAATTTTTTGGAGGGGGAGTAGTTGTAGGTGAATAAAAATACTTTGTGTTTTTATATATCAAAAAATATTAAGTTTTCATTTTCTTAATTAATTTTATTAATCATATTAGTTTTCAATAATTTTCATTATAATTTTCAATATTCTACAACAAACAATAAAATTTTGTAATTTTGAAATAAAACCAGAATATTGTATTTTATTTTAAAATAATATAAATATAATCTCTACAAATTTTCCATTTAAATTTATGTAACGGACCGACCACGAAGGCTCCAATCATCTAGAGGCGGTGCTACCTGTAGTACCGGCCGTGCTCAGGGAAATTGGGATGGTTCTTGCCTCTATTTGATTGAACTAAGTTCGGTACATAATTTATTTAAAAATTAGGTAGCAAATTTCCAAACCGACAAACCAAATAAACCAAAAAAAATAATATAAATGAAAATTGAATTGAGTAACTCTGAGGAAGAGGAAAAGGTGTTGTTACCTCTTCATTGATCTTCACCCACCCTACCATGCTATCTCATGAATATCTTGGATAGCCCTAACACTAACCTACTTGACGCCCAACCTTAACCTTTCATGGATAATAAAGTAATTTAATCGGACAAATTCATAATATAAATGTACATTAAAAGTATTTATTTAATGATAAACAAACAAAAAAAAAAATAAAATTAATTTAAATCTAATTAAATAATTACATTCTTTTAAATATGTTATACAAATCTATACTACAAATGTTTGTGTGGTTATGTGAAAGTTGTTTTTACTCAAAATTCAAATTCTCACAATTTAAAATTTAACTCAAAATTTGAATATTGAGTAAATGTTTATGTATTTTAAGGGTTGTTTTTACAATAAATGAGTGAAATTTTCCAAATTATATAATTTCATATAAAAACTCACCAATTTCAAAATCCAACGATGTCATCAGGCCTGAAGTTGAGGATTCTTGAATTTGTTTACCAATATTATTTAACTATTATGTTGTAATTGTTTAATTTTCACTCAAATATGTGCAAAAATATGGTGTATGTTAAAACTATTATTGTTAGATCAAAATTAATGTTTAATTACAATTTAAAACAGTGAAAATGAAATGTATAAAAGTAATATATACATATTTATATTAAATATTAGTTAGTTTTGTTGTAGTTTTAGTTTTAGATAATGTTTAAAGTAAGTATAAAGTAAGTGAAGTTAATTTAATATCATTTTAAGTCAATATTAAGATAATTAGAGTTTTAAATTAATATAAATTTAAGTTAATGTTAAGTTAAAGTGAAATTTATGATTAGTTTAAGACAAATTTAGTTAATTAAGTAAAATACGATGACAAATGACAACTCAGACACTTAAAATTGGACAATTTGATTCGTCTGATAAATACTAAAACTTATGACATCATTGTTTATAAGTGTAAAAGTATATTTAGGATTTGAGCGTTTTATTTTAGAGATTTCATTTAAGGATTCTTTAGAGGCTTTTATTTATATGATTCTTTTTATGTAGATGACTCTTTTTAGATGATTCTTTTTAGATGATTCTTATATTTGTGATTTGTAAAACTGGACTGTGTATTTATAATTTACTTATTCCGATGGAATTTGAAGATATTGGCCTTATTTTAGTGGTATATTGATGTATATTCTTTTGTTGACTGGAATCCTTTGTTCCAAATGGAACAAGGAAATTTTTAGATAGAAATTCCAGACCTTTGTGAAAATCGAATGTTAAAATTTCAACACAATTACATATTTCACTAGCTTACCTTTTCAAAGAATTGAACGTTTATTTTCTAAATAATATTCAATTATTTCGTTCTAATACACTGGCTATAGTGTCCTTTTGCAAAACGTTTTATTCTATATTTTATATTAAATATTTAAACTCGCGATATATGAAATATTCTATTTCCTTTTTCCGATTTGCTCAATTCAATTTTAAAATTTCAAATGAAAAATTTTAACATTTCTATGCTTTAATTTCCATAGATACTTCGAAAAATAATTATTTGAGTATTTTTAAACTGAGCAAGTATTCAATACACTCAAACAAAAAAATATAAAAACTTGCCTCACAAAACAGATACAGTTTTGAGTAATGTCTCAAAAAACTGGATCAGTAAAGGCGATGAAAGGAAAAACAAATATGTAAGTCTTAAACTGATTAAATCCAAATATCTTTGGCATGGTAAGTTCCTCTAGCCTTAGTATCTACATCTTCAAGTTCATAATATACCTGACCAATTTTGCGAATAATTTTAGCTTTTACCCCGATTGGAGCTAGTTTCGAATTAAAATTTTGAACCTTTGAACTATGTAAAAATGTCCGTCTGTAAACGTCTTGTCCCACAGTAAAAGTTCTAACTCGAGTCCGTAAATTATATGTGTGTGAATTTTTCTCATATGCTTTGCGCATGAATTCCCGAATTTTGTCCCGTATCAAAATGAATTCGTCTTGTCTTTCAATTTTAGAGTCCGTTTCGGCCAAAATATTCAGTTTACGTAATAATTCATAGTCTTTTCCATGTGAAATCATAGTCTGTCCGAACACAATTTTATATGGACTATTGCCAATACTTTGATGAATACTTTTTCTTAATGAACAATTGATGCTAGGAATGTATTTGTCCCAATCTCTCTGATCATCACGTACATATGATCTCAAAGCTTCATTAATCGAACGATTTACACGCTCACTAGCGTTTGCCTGTGGACTATACACTGCTGTTAAAATGTGTTCAACTCCGTTATTTTTCAAAAAAATTGTCAAAGTCTTTACTTTTAAATTGTGAGCCATTATCAGAAATAATAGCTTCTGGTACTCCATAACATGGAAAAATGTCTGTCCTGAGGTAGTCTATTATATGTTTTGAAATTAATTTCTTAAGTGGTTTTAAAAACGTGAATTTTGAAAAATGATCTAAAATAATAAGTATTCCAATATGTCCGGATTTAGTTCTCGGAAAAGGTCCAATCAAATCAATGTACAAGCGTTGAAATGGTCTGTCTGTTATAACCATCTGCCCTAGTGGTGGTCTCAAAATATTTGTCTGAGCTTTAGATGTTTTACATAACTGACAATTTTGTATATAGTCTCTAACGTCTGTCACAAGTCTAGGCCAATAAAAGTATCGTCTGATCCGTTCTAAAGTTTTGGCTATACCGCCATGTGCCGAATTTGGAATATCGTGAGCTGAGTATATAACGTCCTGTCGTAGTTCTGTAGGTACAAAAAGTTTCCAAGAATTAGATTCATCTAATTCTCCAGAAGTAAATTCCGTCCGTTTATATATATATTTGTCTATAATTTTGAAGTCCGGTAACTCCGAATTTGAAAAATCTTCTCTTAATTTTGTATATTCTGTACTGTCAAATGCTGTAGAATTTAAGTCTATTGTTGGTAATGTCTCTAGTTCAATAGATTCAACAAAATCTTCCCCTTCATGTACTCGCGAAAGTGTATCAGGTACTATATTTTCCTTACCCCTCCTATGTTCTATTGTAAAATTAAACCCTTGCAGTTTTAGGGACCATCGTGCTAAACGCCCGGACAAATCTCTTTGTCCCATCAACCATTTTAAACTCGCATGGTCGGTTACTACAACAAATTCCTGACCTTCAATATAGGGTCTAAACTTTTTGATAGCCATCACCACTGCTAAACATTCTAATTCCGTTATCGTATAGTTTCGCTGAGCTTTATTTAACTTCTGAGACATAAACGCTATAGGTCTTTCCACACCGTCACTGTCCTTTTGTGCCAAAACCGATCCAATGCCATACGTACTCGCATCGCATTGCACTATAAAAGGTTTCGCATAATCTGGATGCACTAATAAGGGCGCAGATGTCAGCCTTGTCTTTAATTTGTCAAAAGCCGCTTGAGCATCATCTGTCCAATTGAAATTTTTCTTTTTAGTCAACAGTTCAGTCAGTGGGAAAGTTAATGTGGAATAGTCCTGAATGAAACGTCTGTACCAACCAGTCATTACCAAAAACCGCCTTAAATGTCTAATAGATTTTGGTACCGGAAAGTCCTGTATAGCCTTAACCTTGTCCTCGTCTACCTGTAATGTCCCGTTACCTACTACAAACCCGAGATATTTAACCTTGTTAAGTCCAAAACTGCTTTTCTTAACATTTATAGTTAAGCCTGCCTTTCTTAACTGTGTTGCTACTTCCATTAGATGTGTGAGATGTACGTCAAAGTTTTCCGAAACTATCAAAAGGTCGTCCAAATACACAAAAACGTGTGACTTTAGCTGATACGGAATGACCATGTCCATAAGTCTGCACAACGATTGCGGTGCATTACACAGTCCAAACGGCATTCTTGTAAATTGATACAAAGGCCGATTAGGGACTGTGAAAGCTGTCTTAGGTTTCGAACTTTCCTCCAGTTTTATTTGCCAAAAGGCATCTTTCAAATCGATTTTAGATATGCAATGAACTGAAGGAAGTCTCGATATAAGTCCGTCAATGTTCGGTATTGGGTAAGCGTCCTTAACTGTCACTGAGTTTAATTTCCTACTGTCCACACACATTCTAACTTTACCAGGCTTTACTACTACCACAGTCGGCGAAGACCAAGGCGAATTTGGTGCTTCTTCAATAACACCTAAAGATAGCATCCTATCTATTTCTCCACTAATTTGTTTTTCAACAGCTGGGGAAATAGGATAGTACCTTTGTTTTATAGGTTTCGCATCTCTCGTATCTATGTAGTGTTCAATTAATGTCGTACAACCTAAACCTTCAACTTCAGAATTTGGAAAAGTAGCTATTACTTTGTCTAGTCGAAATCTCTGTTCGGGTGTCAAAATTAATTTGTCAGGGTCTGTCTCTGTACAGTCAATTTCCATAATATCAGGAACTGAAATTTTTAAACCAAAAGTTTTCCAAAAGTCAAAACCACAAATCAAATTTTGTTGTATTGACGGAATAACTAGAAATTCAAATAATTTATTTTGTCCTTGAAAAGTAATATCTAATGTTACAGTACCTAAAACATTCTGTCTTTGTCCGTCCGCTGTACGTACGTTTCCAACACATTTTCTAAATCCTGTCTTTTTCTGTGTCTCAGAAGCTAAATCACCACCGATAACGCTTTTGTTCGCACCACTATCCAACAACGCAAAATGTTTGACATTATCTATTTTCAAAGTAATATAGAGTCGGCTATCACTATCTTGTGAAATTATAGGCGAAATAATACAAGTTCTAAATAATTTAAGTTTTCTATAAAAATTTCGAATACGCTGAGATGAACGCTTAGACTTTTTTGTATCACTAAATATTCTTTTACGAGCTTTCTCATATTCTGCCAATCTAATATGATATGGTCTTAATAGAGGATGTCTTAGTTCTGTCTGAGTGTCAATGTCATCTGTCAAAGTGTTCGAGTCTAAAGTTTCGTAAGTCTTGTTTTTGGATGTCCGAACTAAGGTCTTCGGACATCCTTCAGTCCGTTTCCCTGCTGTCTCTTTCCACATTTCGGACAATTCAGTCTGTAGGTATCCTTAGCACCACATCCATAACAGAAAATATGTCTAACTTCAACACAGTCCATATATGTATGTCCTTGTTTGTCACAATTCCAACATTTAACTTCAGCACGAATTGCACATACGTCCGAATTGTCTTCGGAGGTCTCTAAAATATTTACCTCTTTACTTGTGTCGATTTCAGCTACACGAGCTTTTGCATTTTTGCGTACTTCATATGAAGAAATGTCTTTTACAAATTTCTCGTGCTTCTTTACTTCACGTCTAAGTTGTGATACACTTGAAATGTCTAAATGCAAAAGTTCGTGTCGTATTTCAGTTCGAAGATTTCGAACTAGTATCGTACATAAATCACCGTCTGAAATAGAATTTTTAAGTCTGTCAGTTAATGTCGAAATTGAATTAAAGAAGTCGTCAAATGTCTCGTTGTTTCGTTGTTTACGTCTGTGAATGTCTTCCATAATGTCAAAGTCGGTATAGTCACTCTTATATTGGTCTCGTAAAGCTCTAGTCAAAGATAACCAGTCTAGGTCATTGTCATGACGATGGAATCGCCAATAAAAATCCAAAGCTTTACCTTCAAATAATATGTGTGCATGTTTGCACAAAAGGTCAAAATTTCCGTTAAGGTTATTTGTCGTCAGTACGTTTATTCTGTAAACAAATTCGTCCACTGTCATTTGTTCTTCACAACCAGAAAACTTCACTCTCCAATTCCTAATAATATTGGAAACTTTTTCACCAATAAATGGTTCTTGTAAAGAAGATAAAGAATTAGTAGGAATATTTAGGTACTCTCGAATTGGTATTATCATTGGTATTATCATAAATAATAATAGTGACTTGCTGTGACTTGAACTGAAACTGATGTGAATCTTCAGATGAATTACTTTATAGTTGATAATACAAATTGGATTTGTCGTCTTTGAAATTTATAGATGATAGACAGGCGTTGTAGAGATTAGATGATATTTATTTGTTGAGATTAGATGGTATTTATTTTTGCATTAATTTCAAATTGCAGGTAATTGTTTCGAAAAATTAATATTTTCTTAATTACACGGAATATTATTCGTTTTATTTCTTCACGTGTAAAATGCAGGATCGCCAAAATTTGTAGAGATTATATTTATATTATTTTAAAATAAAATACAATATTCTGGTTTTATTTCAAAATTAAAAAATTTTATTGTTTGTTGTAGAATATTGAAAATTATAATGAAAATTATTGAAAACTAATATGATTAATAAAATTAATTAAGAAAATGAAAACTTAATATTTTTGATATATAAAAACACAAAGTATTTTTATTCAAGTATATTCCTAAGTTAGCCGAATTTACTAACCCCATTCATGCTATAATTACCAATGCATTAAAAAAGAAATGTAAGATTTTAGAATGGACTAAGGAAGCCCTCAATTCATTTGACCGTATCAAGGAATCATTTGCATCACGTGTTTTATTGAATCATTTCAATAATGAAGCAAAATTGACCTTAACGGTAGATGCTTCAAATGTGGCCATTGGGGGCGTTTTACAACAATGTTATAATGGTATTTCGGAACCATTAGCATTTTTCTCTAAAAAATTAACCTCTTCCGAATCTAAATATAGTACATTTGATCGCGAATTGTTAGCAATATATTTAAATATTAAACATTTTAGGTATTTGTTAGAAGGCAGATCATTTGTTGTGTATACAGATCATAAACCTTTGGTTTTTGCTTTGGAATCAAAAACCGAAAGAAGTCCAAGACAGACTAGGCACTTAGAATATATTTCCCAATTTACAAGTGATATTCGACATATAAGCGGTGAAGCTAATGTTGTAGCTGATACCTTATCTAGAACATTTGAAATCGAAGCATACAAATATTCCGATATTAATCTTAAAAATTTATTTGATGAACAACAGAAAGATAAAGATCTTTTAAAACTTCTTGCTGATAAAAACAAACATCTTAATCTAAAATTCTTAAAAATTCCAGTCCTAAACTTAGATATTTGGTTTGAATGTACATTAAGTACACCTAGACCTTACGTTCCATTTAATTTGCGAAAAATTGTATTTGAAAAATTACATAATATTTCACATCCAGGTATCAGAGCTACACGCAAATTAATAACAGAACGCTATTTTTGGCCAAATATGAAAAAGGAACTTAACGTCTGGTCAAAAGAATGTCTTAACTGTCAAAAATCAAAAATAATTAGACACACTAAATCACCAGTGGTCAAAATTGAGATACCTAAAGGAAGATTCGAACATATACATTTAGATATTGTTGGACCTTTACCTATATCCCGGGAACATCGTTACATATTAACAATAATTGACCGACATTCTCGTTGGCCAGAAGCATACCCACTAAAAGACATCACAACATCTAATATAATTGATACAATAATAAGAAATTATATTTCTCGGTTCGGTGTTCCTTTGAAAATAACAACCGACCAAGGTGGACAATTTACCTCTAAAATGTTTTCAGAACTAACACAAATGTTAGGATGTTTTAAAATAACAACTTCTCCATATCACCCTCAATCTAATGGCATGGTTGAACGATTTCATAGACAGCTTAAAGCAACATTAATGGCTAAAGGTAAATCAGCAACTTGGTATGACGAGCTTCCGATTGCTTTACTAGGTATTCGTTCAGTATTTAAAGAAGATCTACAAGCTACTCCTGCAGAAATGGTTTATGGTCAAAGTTTACGTTTACCTGGAGAAATATTAACACCTACAGGAGATTTTGATGCATCTGACATTTTATATAAATTAAAAACCCATTTCAAAAACGTAAGATCTAATTTAAATCATCACAACAATTCAAATACAGGTATTCATGTACCAAAAGACCTAAAAGACTGCAAATATGTATTTGTGCGTGTAATTCATAAGAGATCTTTGCAACAACCATATGAGGGTCCTTATAGAGTAATTGAAAAGAACAAGAAATATTTCAAAATTGATATAAATAACAAGTCAGTAGTTATACCTATCGATCGATTGAAACCAGCATTAACTGAAAACACTTACATTAATTCAAACATACATTCCAGTAATACTAAATCAACAACAAAGAGAGTTTCTTTTAATTTATTGGGAATAAATTTTTTGGAGGGGGAGTAGTTGTAGGTGAATAAAAATACTTTGTGTTTTTATATATCAAAAAATATTAAGTTTTCATTTTCTTAATTAATTTTATTAATCATATTAGTTTTCAATAATTTTCATTATAATTTTCAATATTCTACAACAAACAATAAAATTTTGTAATTTTGAAATAAAACCAGAATATTGTATTTTATTTTAAAATAATATAAATATAATCTCTACAAATTTTCCATTTAAATTTATGTAACGGACCGACCACGAAGGCTCCAATCATCTAGAGGCGGTGCTACCTGTAGTACCGGCCGTGCTCAGGGAAATTGGGATGGTTCTTGCCTCTATTTGATTGAACTAAGTTCGGTACATAATTTATTTAAAAATTAGGTAGCAAATTTCCAAACCGACAAACCAAATAAACCAAAAAAAATAATATAAATGAAAATTGAATTGAGTAACTCTGAGGAAGAGGAAAAGGTGTTGTTACCTCTTCATTGATCTTCACCCACCCTACCATGCTATCTCATGAATATCTTGGATAGCCCTAACACTAACCTACTTGACGCCCAACCTTAACCTTTCATGGATAATAAAGTAATTTAATCGGACAAATTCATAATATAAATGTACATTAAAAGTATTTATTTAATGATAAACAAACAAAAAAAAAAATAAAATTAATTTAAATCTAATTAAATAATTACATTCTTTTAAATATGTTATACAAATCTATACTACAAATGTTTGTGTGGTTATGTGAAAGTTGTTTTTACTCAAAATTCAAATTCTCACAATTTAAAATTTAACTCAAAATTTGAATATTGAGTAAATGTTTATGTATTTTAAGGGTTGTTTTTACAATAAATGAGTGAAATTTTCCAAATTATATAATTTCATATAAAAACTCACCAATTTCAAAATCCAACGATGTCATCAGGCCTGAAGTTGAGGATTCTTGAATTTGTTTACCAATATTATTTAACTATTATGTTGTAATTGTTTAATTTTCACTCAAATATGTGCAAAAATATGGTGTATGTTAAAACTATTATTGTTAGATCAAAATTAATGTTTAATTACAATTTAAAACAGTGAAAATGAAATGTATAAAAGTAATATATACATATTTATATTAAATATTAGTTAGTTTTGTTGTAGTTTTAGTTTTAGATAATGTTTAAAGTAAGTATAAAGTAAGTGAAGTTAATTTAATATCATTTTAAGTCAATATTAAGATAATTAGAGTTTTAAATTAATATAAATTTAAGTTAATGTTAAGTTAAAGTGAAATTTATGATTAGTTTAAGACAAATTTAGTTAATTAAGTAAAATACGATGACAAATGACAACTCAGACACTTAAAATTGGACAATTTGATTCGTCTGATAAATACTAAAACTTATGACATCATTGTTTATAAGTGTAAAAGTATATTTAGGATTTGAGCGTTTTATTTTAGAGATTTCATTTAAGGATTCTTTAGAGGCTTTTATTTATATGATTCTTTTTATGTAGATGACTCTTTTTAGATGATTCTTTTTAGATGATTCTTATATTTGTGATTTGTAAAACTGGACTGTGTATTTATAATTTACTTATTCCGATGGAATTTGAAGATATTGGCCTTATTTTAGTGGTATATTGATGTATATTCTTTTGTTGACTGGAATCCTTTGTTCCAAATGGAACAAGGAAATTTTTAGATAGAAATTCCAGACCTTTGTGAAAATCGAATGTTAAAATTTCAACACAATTACATATTTCACTAGCTTACCTTTTCAAAGAATTGAACGTTTATTTTCTAAATAATATTCAATTATTTCGTTCTAATACACTGGCTATAGTGTCCTTTTGCAAAACGTTTTATTCTATATTTTATATTAAATATTTAAACTCGCGATATATGAAATATTCTATTTCCTTTTTCCGATTTGCTCAATTCAATTTTAAAATTTCAAATGAAAAATTTTAACATTTCTATGCTTTAATTTCCATAGATACTTCGAAAAATAATTATTTGAGTATTTTTAAACTGAGCAAGTATTCAATACACTCAAACAAAAAAATATAAAAACTTGCCTCACAAAACAGATACAGTTTTGAGTAATGTCTCAAAAAACTGGATCAGTAAAGGCGATGAAAGGAAAAACAAATATGTAAGTCTTAAACTGATTAAATCCAAATATCTTTGGCATGGTAAGTTCCTCTAGCCTTAGTATCTACATCTTCAAGTTCATAATATACCTGACCAATTTTGCGAATAATTTTAGCTTTTACCCCGATTGGAGCTAGTTTCGAATTAAAATTTTGAACCTTTGAACTATGTAAAAATGTCCGTCTGTAAACGTCTTGTCCCACAGTAAAAGTTCTAACTCGAGTCCGTAAATTATATGTGTGTGAATTTTTCTCATATGCTTTGCGCATGAATTCCCGAATTTTGTCCCGTATCAAAATGAATTCGTCTTGTCTTTCAATTTTAGAGTCCGTTTCGGCCAAAATATTCAGTTTACGTAATAATTCATAGTCTTTTCCATGTGAAATCATAGTCTGTCCGAACACAATTTTATATGGACTATTGCCAATACTTTGATGAATACTTTTTCTTAATGAACAATTGATGCTAGGAATGTATTTGTCCCAATCTCTCTGATCATCACGTACATATGATCTCAAAGCTTCATTAATCGAACGATTTACACGCTCACTAGCGTTTGCCTGTGGACTATACACTGCTGTTAAAATGTGTTCAACTCCGTTATTTTTCAAAAAAATTGTCAAAGTCTTTACTTTTAAATTGTGAGCCATTATCAGAAATAATAGCTTCTGGTACTCCATAACATGGAAAAATGTCTGTCCTGAGGTAGTCTATTATATGTTTTGAAATTAATTTCTTAAGTGGTTTTAAAAACGTGAATTTTGAAAAATGATCTAAAATAATAAGTATTCCAATATGTCCGGATTTAGTTCTCGGAAAAGGTCCAATCAAATCAATGTACAAGCGTTGAAATGGTCTGTCTGTTATAACCATCTGCCCTAGTGGTGGTCTCAAAATATTTGTCTGAGCTTTAGATGTTTTACATAACTGACAATTTTGTATATAGTCTCTAACGTCTGTCACAAGTCTAGGCCAATAAAAGTATCGTCTGATCCGTTCTAAAGTTTTGGCTATACCGCCATGTGCCGAATTTGGAATATCGTGAGCTGAGTATATAACGTCCTGTCGTAGTTCTGTAGGTACAAAAAGTTTCCAAGAATTAGATTCATCTAATTCTCCAGAAGTAAATTCCGTCCGTTTATATATATATTTGTCTATAATTTTGAAGTCCGGTAACTCCGAATTTGAAAAATCTTCTCTTAATTTTGTATATTCTGTACTGTCAAATGCTGTAGAATTTAAGTCTATTGTTGGTAATGTCTCTAGTTCAATAGATTCAACAAAATCTTCCCCTTCATGTACTCGCGAAAGTGTATCAGGTACTATATTTTCCTTACCCCTCCTATGTTCTATTGTAAAATTAAACCCTTGCAGTTTTAGGGACCATCGTGCTAAACGCCCGGACAAATCTCTTTGTCCCATCAACCATTTTAAACTCGCATGGTCGGTTACTACAACAAATTCCTGACCTTCAATATAGGGTCTAAACTTTTTGATAGCCATCACCACTGCTAAACATTCTAATTCCGTTATCGTATAGTTTCGCTGAGCTTTATTTAACTTCTGAGACATAAACGCTATAGGTCTTTCCACACCGTCACTGTCCTTTTGTGCCAAAACCGATCCAATGCCATACGTACTCGCATCGCATTGCACTATAAAAGGTTTCGCATAATCTGGATGCACTAATAAGGGCGCAGATGTCAGCCTTGTCTTTAATTTGTCAAAAGCCGCTTGAGCATCATCTGTCCAATTGAAATTTTTCTTTTTAGTCAACAGTTCAGTCAGTGGGAAAGTTAATGTGGAATAGTCCTGAATGAAACGTCTGTACCAACCAGTCATTACCAAAAACCGCCTTAAATGTCTAATAGATTTTGGTACCGGAAAGTCCTGTATAGCCTTAACCTTGTCCTCGTCTACCTGTAATGTCCCGTTACCTACTACAAACCCGAGATATTTAACCTTGTTAAGTCCAAAACTGCTTTTCTTAACATTTATAGTTAAGCCTGCCTTTCTTAACTGTGTTGCTACTTCCATTAGATGTGTGAGATGTACGTCAAAGTTTTCCGAAACTATCAAAAGGTCGTCCAAATACACAAAAACGTGTGACTTTAGCTGATACGGAATGACCATGTCCATAAGTCTGCACAACGATTGCGGTGCATTACACAGTCCAAACGGCATTCTTGTAAATTGATACAAAGGCCGATTAGGGACTGTGAAAGCTGTCTTAGGTTTCGAACTTTCCTCCAGTTTTATTTGCCAAAAGGCATCTTTCAAATCGATTTTAGATATGCAATGAACTGAAGGAAGTCTCGATATAAGTCCGTCAATGTTCGGTATTGGGTAAGCGTCCTTAACTGTCACTGAGTTTAATTTCCTACTGTCCACACACATTCTAACTTTACCAGGCTTTACTACTACCACAGTCGGCGAAGACCAAGGCGAATTTGGTGCTTCTTCAATAACACCTAAAGATAGCATCCTATCTATTTCTCCACTAATTTGTTTTTCAACAGCTGGGGAAATAGGATAGTACCTTTGTTTTATAGGTTTCGCATCTCTCGTATCTATGTAGTGTTCAATTAATGTCGTACAACCTAAACCTTCAACTTCAGAATTTGGAAAAGTAGCTATTACTTTGTCTAGTCGAAATCTCTGTTCGGGTGTCAAAATTAATTTGTCAGGGTCTGTCTCTGTACAGTCAATTTCCATAATATCAGGAACTGAAATTTTTAAACCAAAAGTTTTCCAAAAGTCAAAACCACAAATCAAATTTTGTTGTATTGACGGAATAACTAGAAATTCAAATAATTTATTTTGTCCTTGAAAAGTAATATCTAATGTTACAGTACCTAAAACATTCTGTCTTTGTCCGTCCGCTGTACGTACGTTTCCAACACATTTTCTAAATCCTGTCTTTTTCTGTGTCTCAGAAGCTAAATCACCACCGATAACGCTTTTGTTCGCACCACTATCCAACAACGCAAAATGTTTGACATTATCTATTTTCAAAGTAATATAGAGTCGGCTATCACTATCTTGTGAAATTATAGGCGAAATAATACAAGTTCTAAATAATTTAAGTTTTCTATAAAAATTTCGAATACGCTGAGATGAACGCTTAGACTTTTTTGTATCACTAAATATTCTTTTACGAGCTTTCTCATATTCTGCCAATCTAATATGATATGGTCTTAATAGAGGATGTCTTAGTTCTGTCTGAGTGTCAATGTCATCTGTCAAAGTGTTCGAGTCTAAAGTTTCGTAAGTCTTGTTTTTGGATGTCCGAACTAAGGTCTTCGGACATCCTTCAGTCCGTTTCCCTGCTGTCTCTTTCCACATTTCGGACAATTCAGTCTGTAGGTATCCTTAGCACCACATCCATAACAGAAAATATGTCTAACTTCAACACAGTCCATATATGTATGTCCTTGTTTGTCACAATTCCAACATTTAACTTCAGCACGAATTGCACATACGTCCGAATTGTCTTCGGAGGTCTCTAAAATATTTACCTCTTTACTTGTGTCGATTTCAGCTACACGAGCTTTTGCATTTTTGCGTACTTCATATGAAGAAATGTCTTTTACAAATTTCTCGTGCTTCTTTACTTCACGTCTAAGTTGTGATACACTTGAAATGTCTAAATGCAAAAGTTCGTGTCGTATTTCAGTTCGAAGATTTCGAACTAGTATCGTACATAAATCACCGTCTGAAATAGAATTTTTAAGTCTGTCAGTTAATGTCGAAATTGAATTAAAGAAGTCGTCAAATGTCTCGTTGTTTCGTTGTTTACGTCTGTGAATGTCTTCCATAATGTCAAAGTCGGTATAGTCACTCTTATATTGGTCTCGTAAAGCTCTAGTCAAAGATAACCAGTCTAGGTCATTGTCATGACGATGGAATCGCCAATAAAAATCCAAAGCTTTACCTTCAAATAATATGTGTGCATGTTTGCACAAAAGGTCAAAATTTCCGTTAAGGTTATTTGTCGTCAGTACGTTTATTCTGTAAACAAATTCGTCCACTGTCATTTGTTCTTCACAACCAGAAAACTTCACTCTCCAATTCCTAATAATATTGGAAACTTTTTCACCAATAAATGGTTCTTGTAAAGAAGATAAAGAATTAGTAGGAATATTTAGGTACTCTCGAATTGGTATTATCATTGGTATTATCATAAATAATAATAGTGACTTGCTGTGACTTGAACTGAAACTGATGTGAATCTTCAGATGAATTACTTTATAGTTGATAATACAAATTGGATTTGTCGTCTTTGAAATTTATAGATGATAGACAGGCGTTGTAGAGATTAGATGATATTTATTTGTTGAGATTAGATGGTATTTATTTTTGCATTAATTTCAAATTGCAGGTAATTGTTTCGAAAAATTAATATTTTCTTAATTACACGGAATATTATTCGTTTTATTTCTTCACGTGTAAAATGCAGGATCGCCAAAATTTGTAGAGATTATATTTATATTATTTTAAAATAAAATACAATATTCTGGTTTTATTTCAAAATTAAAAAATTTTATTGTTTGTTGTAGAATATTGAAAATTATAATGAAAATTATTGAAAACTAATATGATTAATAAAATTAATTAAGAAAATGAAAACTTAATATTTTTGATATATAAAAACACAAAGTATTTTTATTCAAGTATATTCCTAAGTTAGCCGAATTTACTAACCCCATTCATGCTATAATTACCAATGCATTAAAAAAGAAATGTAAGATTTTAGAATGGACTAAGGAAGCCCTCAATTCATTTGACCGTATCAAGGAATCATTTGCATCACGTGTTTTATTGAATCATTTCAATAATGAAGCAAAATTGACCTTAACGGTAGATGCTTCAAATGTGGCCATTGGGGGCGTTTTACAACAATGTTATAATGGTATTTCGGAACCATTAGCATTTTTCTCTAAAAAATTAACCTCTTCCGAATCTAAATATAGTACATTTGATCGCGAATTGTTAGCAATATATTTAAATATTAAACATTTTAGGTATTTGTTAGAAGGCAGATCATTTGTTGTGTATACAGATCATAAACCTTTGGTTTTTGCTTTGGAATCAAAAACCGAAAGAAGTCCAAGACAGACTAGGCACTTAGAATATATTTCCCAATTTACAAGTGATATTCGACATATAAGCGGTGAAGCTAATGTTGTAGCTGATACCTTATCTAGAACATTTGAAATCGAAGCATACAAATATTCCGATATTAATCTTAAAAATTTATTTGATGAACAACAGAAAGATAAAGATCTTTTAGAACTTCTTGCTGATAAAAACAAACATCTTAATCTAAAATTCTTAAAAATTCCAGTCCTAAACTTAGATATTTGGTTTGAATGTACATTAAGTACACCTAGACCTTACGTTCCATTTAATTTGCGAAAAATTGTATTTGAAAAATTACATAATATTTCACATCCAGGTATCAGAGCTACACGCAAATTAATAACAGAACGCTATTTTTGGCCAAATATGAAAAAGGAACTTAACGTCTGGTCAAAAGAATGTCTTAACTGTCAAAAATCAAAAATAATTAGACACACTAAATCACCAGTGGTCAAAATTGAGATACCTAAAGGAAGATTCGAACATATACATTTAGATATTGTTGGACCTTTACCTATATCCCGGGAACATCGTTACATATTAACAATAATTGACCGACATTCTCGTTGGCCAGAAGCATACCCACTAAAAGACATCACAACATCTAATATAATTGATACAATAATAAGAAATTATATTTCTCGGTTCGGTGTTCCTTTGAAAATAACAACCGACCAAGGTGGACAATTTACCTCTAAAATGTTTTCAGAACTAACACAAATGTTAGGATGTTTTAAAATAACAACTTCTCCATATCACCCTCAATCTAATGGCATGGTTGAACGATTTCATAGACAGCTTAAAGCAACATTAATGGCTAAAGGTAAATCAGCAACTTGGTATGACGAGCTTCCGATTGCTTTACTAGGTATTCGTTCAGTATTTAAAGAAGATCTACAAGCTACTCCTGCAGAAATGGTTTATGGTCAAAGTTTACGTTTACCTGGAGAAATATTAACACCTACAGGAGATTTTGATGCATCTGACATTTTATATAAATTAAAAACCCATTTCAAAAACGTAAGATCTAATTTAAATCATCACAACAATTCAAATACAGGTATTCATGTACCAAAAGACCTAAAAGACTGCAAATATGTATTTGTGCGTGTAATTCATAAGAGATCTTTGCAACAACCATATGAGGGTCCTTATAGAGTAATTGAAAAGAACAAGAAATATTTCAAAATTGATATAAATAACAAGTCAGTAGTTATACCTATCGATCGATTGAAACCAGCATTAACTGAAAACACTTACATTAATTCAAACATACATTCCAGTAATACTAAATCAACAACAAAGAGAGTTTCTTTTAATTTATTGGGAATAAATTTTTTGGAGGGGGAGTAGTTGTAGGTGAATAAAAATACTTTGTGTTTTTATATATCAAAAAATATTAAGTTTTCATTTTCTTAATTAATTTTATTAATCATATTAGTTTTCAATAATTTTCATTATAATTTTCAATATTCTACAACAAACAATAAAATTTTGTAATTTTGAAATAAAACCAGAATATTGTATTTTATTTTAAAATAATATAAATATAATCTCTACACACGTAGCATTAAAAAATTTACATACTTTCCTTTGATGTTGGCCACCACAACCATAACAAACCGTATTCGACCCCTTCTGTTCATTAGTATCTCTCTTGATACGATTGTCACCTTGTCTCATATTAGGGCCGTGCTTTCTCTCGTTCCTCCGTTGTGAAAAAGTACCTACTTTATTCGTGAGGTCAGCAGGTTGAGATAATGTTACTGATGTTTTCATGTCAGTTATCGTCTGATGAGATGACTCCAAAGCGTGAGCTATTTTGTATGTCTCCCTAAACGTAGAAGGTTTCTTCGCAATAATCTCATCACAAATGGGTTGTGATTTCAATCCCACTAAAAATTGTTCAATCAACATTCTGTCAAGGAATTCCGCGTACTCACAGAATGATGTTGCCTGTTTAAGCCTCAAAGCAAAATTTGCCATCGTTTCACCATTTTCCTGCAACGTTCGTCGGAACTTAATACTTTCTGCGTACTTATTCTTCTCAGCATCGAAATGTGCTATCAATGCGTTCTTTAACTCACTGTATGTAGCGTTATCAGGAGATCGTGGGCTCATCAGCACTTTTAAAGCGTTATTCAATTCGGCACCAATATTCACTCTGGCATAATTTGCGTATTCCTCTTCTGGAATCTTGCTTAATTTTAAAGCCCATTCAAGTCTGGTAAAATAATCACATACTGTAATTTCGTCTGTAGATCTATACTCCGAGACAGAAAATGGTGGTGGCTTTGGATTCGTAGAAATTTGCTGGTGTGGGACACTGTTCAATACCGCCTGTGTTGCCTGTTGTACTGCCTGCCGGATAGCATCTGCAATCACATTCGTCAAAGGTTCAATTTGTTCAGGATTCATGGTCACTGTGGAATTCGCACTTAGAATCCCACTTCTGACACCACTTTTAAATATAAAGACTTGTTTACAACAAAAACAAACTAAAGTACGTTTTATTCAAAAGTTAAAAGTAGAATGATAAAACAAGAATTAACATGAATGAAAATGAACACAAGAAAAATGAATGAATGTAAAATAATGTTGTCAATGTATATAATAAAATAATCGCCAATTCAGTGTCAAATACACAACAAAAATAATTACCTTCTCCCAAATTTGATGGCTGACAACAACAAAATAGATTGATTTACATGTATTTTGTTGTTGCAAGACTTATGTTTTTTGTCTCTCAGTAACTATAAATAAAATATATGTACATAGAAATATTTTATTAACTTAGGCCTTATTAATACTGTCCCGAATGTTCAGGTTTATTCTTCTATCTAGAATATTGCCAAGATATTTTGCACTGTCCTTGATTTCAAGACTGACTTCATTCAGATTCCGTGGTTCAAATATTCCTTCTATTTAGGGTTAACACTTGAAATACTCTACTCAGTCTAATATCGGCGTCTTGCCGACTTGACAATAGTGTCTCTTCTGGCACAGGCGGAGGAGTCAAGTAATGAAGAGATTAGTCAATATGGTTTGTAAAACCATGTTAGTTGGTCCCGTTGTATTTCAAACAAGCGCTTACCATGCTTCACGAAGTCGATTGGCTTCTCTACGATGAGCAAGATGGGAATTTTTGTCCGAGTTCAATGCAGTTTGGATTTGCCAGGTGGTATAGGCAAGTAGCATACATGTCTGGGAAGCTTAAACATGGGGATAAAATTCCCGTTAATACAGCATTCGCTGAGTTGACTAACTTTATGCAAAATAAACCCCCTGATTTGGAGACTTACACTGAAGGGAAATAATTTTAAGGTGAATATCCATATCCATACATATGGGAATAAAAGACGTATTTATTTATTTATTTATTTATTGATTTTAGCATCTTTTTAGGATTTAAGTTGTTTATTACTAATAAAATAATAGATTTTCTAAAATATAGGACTTATAAATTACAATTGTATTTTCAGCTTCTTTCTTTTGTTTATAATAAATTTAATTTAGTTAACGTTATCATAATTTTATATATTTAAATATTTCTATTATGAAAATTTTAAGTAAAACAAACTTTAAATTATCGCTATAAAATGTATATAATTAAACAGGCAACAAATTTAAAATATATCCATAATTAAGTACAAAGGCAAATTAAAAAAAAAATTTCTTTTACAGAATTTCATTAATACGGCTACAATAAAACGAAAGGTATAATTATAAAAAAAAAATTGAAAATATTTATATAATAATTTAAAGCTGGTCCACATATGCAGTATTAATTTAGTAGTACAAATATAAATTTATTAAATAAAAATACACGATTCAAAAAGAGAGATTTCTAAACTAGTCCAATTTTTTTATAAAAAGTAACTTTCGACATGAACCAAAACAATTCAACAATTGCACAATCTTAAAACTGAGTATATACTAAAAATGTATGTATGCCTTAAACTTGGTTCATGTCAAGTTCATTGAAAAGTCTTATAAAATATAAATTGTTTAAAGATTTTATTTTTAGATAAATTTAAACTAACCCTTGGCATGACCATTCAGAACCAATTGTTTATTCGAAACTCCATTTGCTTGTTTTGCTTTGTAGCCGGAACACTCCTCTATAATAGAAACATAGAAAAATAATAATAAGAGTACGAAATATGATCTAATTAATTTGGAAAATATATGACAATATAACAAATATGATTTTAGTTTGATTACTTTTGTAGCATAAATATTAAAATTGCATTTAATTAGCACATATAATCTTTTCATTTCCTAAATTTATTTAGGATGTAAATTTTACATAAGCAATAGCATAAATCAAATTCACAATTTGCTTCTAAAACTATTTCTAACTAGTTGATAATAAATCTTCTAGTTACCTGAATTTTATATATCAGTTCTGATCAACAGCAATTGCTCATCAATGTCTTTTAAATATTCCATGAAGATTATATTTTAATTGTATTAACATCTGTGCCAAAATATGTTAAAGATTATAATTTAAAATTAATTAAAAAATAATTTTAACAAATTGCTTCATTTAGTAAATTCATATGTAAGTAAATTAGGGATATACTAATTTATTTTGGAGCCGATAATATAGCTGAACTATCCTATGGGTTTTATTGTCCTTATAATCTGTAATGTGTTCTTTTTTGGACATGTGATTATCTCTTAAATCCCTGGGAGTCAGTAACAGTTAACAAATTGCTTAAATTAAGAACAATATAAAGAGGGACTATATTCAATATCCTCTATCTTAGATTTTTATGAAAATTAGTTTTTGATGGCAAAATACATACATACATATACACTGTGGTATAAATTTTAAGGAAAAAATATATTTTTGATAATTTTTTAAATTTTTCTATCTTAAAAAAAAAATCTGAATCCAAAGCCCTCCATATTTTTGAATAATTACGTTTTAAACATGATACAATAATTCTAGAAGGTAGAATCATTAGGGATAGTTTTCAATGTTTACCCCTGCAACGTCAAACTATGATTTTAGTTTTTAATTTTTTTTATTTAGTTTTTGCAATATTTAATAGATTTAACATATTTGTTTTGAAGCGAACAGAAATTTATTAGACGAAATACATATAATTTTTCTTTAACAATTTCCTAAAAAATATTTTTTTCAACAAAACAAGAAATAATTAATTTTTTTCGTAGACATTTCATTTTGATTTTTTCATATTTTCTTTTGTTTGGCGTTACAAGAATTGTATAATTTATAATGTATTTTCTACTGTGTCTACCTTATATTGTTGTGTCATGGTTTTAATTAAAATATTTTATATAATTTCCTTTTTCAAAATACGTTTTCTTACTAATTTGGACACGCTGATTACGAATCTGAAAAAATATTATGGCTTGTTCTCTGAAATATAACAAATATCAATAAATTTGATTTACTCTCTTTGAAGTACTGCTGTAAAAACAATTGAAGTATAATTTGTGTTTGTGTTGTCATACGGGAAACGTTTTTAAAAAGTATATTCGTCTAACAATTTTGTTGAAATGCCTCGTTGAATAATTTTAATTTAAAAGGAACAAGGAAAAATAGAGAATTGGCATTCCGGTCATTTAAAAATTTGTAGAACAGCTAAATAGATAAAAAAAAGTATAGGGAAAGAGGGAGTCGTTTTATGATAAATAAAGCCAGAAATACGAATACAACCAAAGCGTACATTATTCGAATTAAGAAATTTACTACAGTTATTATGTATTGCTATCAGCATAAAGAGAGCAACTAATTTTAATTTTAGTTATAATATTTAAATACTTATTGTTATGCCTATAAAAGGGACATTCAATAAATAAATAAAGCGTATAAAAACAAAAATATGTATTGCTAATGTTTCTCAAATCATAGACATTTTGACTCGAGACCCTTTGCGGTCCAAAAATATGACATCTTGAAAATTGATACAAATTTCACAAAGTATACGTACATATGTAACTGCACATAACTTTTAAACCATAAAAGTACAAATCGTAATTTCATTCAAATGTTCAATTCTTAAGATTTAAAAATGTATATGTTGTTGTACAAACTTTTAAAGTGCACGAAAAAGTTCTCATATATATAGAATATAGAAATGCATCCATAAATATTAAAATAATGAGGTAATTCACGACATAGTTTTTTTCCGTTGCGAAAATGAGAACATTCGCACAATCAAAACATACATAAGGCATATGGTTTTTGTGATTGTGATGTTCTTTCGAAGGCGACGATTTATAACTAATAACGTATGCGGAATAAATATAAAAACAAAACAGAAATATATCTTAATATATGTTTTTAACGTTAAACCAACTATTATAAAAAACCTAAACAAAAAATGGATCACATCCTTGTACTTTTGTGGCAGTTGTATTCGCACTGTTTGGAGCTCTTATTTGAATTTAATGGACTTATTTTTGTCGAGTTTTAAATTAAAAATAATTAACAAACACTGTTTAAATAAATCCAAATACAGTTCGTTACAATTTAAAAAATGCTATATTTTTAACTTTAGAAATGCATGGAATTTAAATGGTATTGTAAACCACAAAAATCGTTTGTGCGTAATAAAAAGGATTTACGAATAGTTAAGAAACGAAATTATTCACTTTGTATATAATTTTCCTAATATATTTAAAGTACAAATTTGCAGTTTCCATCAGATTGAATGAGAGCCATGGACATTTTTTTTTTTGGAAAGCATTCTATATATTATCAATATGTTTATTTCCTTCAAAACAAAGTAACTTCTCCGACTTTCATTGTCACCTGAGGAAAAATATAAGATTTATATTAATATTAGTATATACATTAGGCATGTTCGATTTGTATGAACGATCAAAAAGTAAAAAATCGTATAGCAGAAACGCAATCTACGGAAAATTCTACGAAAGTACCCTCTTTTATCCAATAAAAAAAAACTATTAAAAAAATAAATACTGAAATATCATTGTTTTTTCTGCTATATATATTTCTTGAAAAAAATCGACCCACCCTAAAATACATATTTTAGAATAATAAATGCATTTTAAAAATTGCTTTACAGCTTAGAGCTAGTTTTGCAATTGTTGGTTAAACGTAGTTTAACCGGCTGTTAAACTGAAACAAATTTAGGCGGATTTTAACCAATGATTGTGTTTTGCACTAATCAATTATGAATTGATAATTTGGTTAGCATTGCAATACTTTTCAGTCAAATCAGATATGTATTCCTCAAAATATCTTTATATATATAATTCTTCTCTACGTGTTTTAGTAACTGAACTCCTCCTTAATGGCTGGGCCGATGTGTGTTTAAGTGGGTCCCTGTATGGTTTAGATTCACAATTGACCTATATAGGAACAATGGGCATGGCACCTCCCATACAAAGAAAAAAATTATCTGGAGTACTATTATAGTGGGAGTCTTCAAACTTTGTGTGAGCTATGGCAGAACAACGTTTGTCGTGACAGCTAGTTTCATATAAATATGACAATACTTTAAATTTTATAAAAAAAGCTACTATAACTTTATTTGTAAATTTTAACTTTATAAAAAGAAGTGAAGGCAAAGTAAATAAAATGGATATTAAAAATTGTTGAATGTATTACACGATGGCAACACTAATTTATGTTTCTCTTTTACTCTATTTTGTATGAACTAACCGTTATAATTGTTTTTGTGTTTCCACTGAATTTATAATTCCTTTTTTAGTTTTGTAGTTAAGTTCTTAATAAACCACTGAATAAGAAAGACGTTTTGGTGTCCGCGTTTTATTTTGTAAAGTTACCAAACTAAGGAAAGTAACTAATAACAATAGGTTATGGGCCCAGGTCCCATTATTAAGAATAGTGTGTTTGGTGTTACAAAATATATTTCAGGATGAGTTCCTTATATCAGATTGAAAAGTTAGATGACACTAACTATGACATTTGGAGCGTCCAGATGAAGAGTATTCTGATACATTCTGAGTTATGGAGTGTTGTTAATGGTACATATGTAAAGGTAGATGCTGATGTAAAATGGGATGCCGCTAACGATAAGCCGTTGGCGACTATAATTCTGAGTGTGAAACCATCAAAGTTGAATTACGTGAAGAATCTTGGCACAGCTCTTGAAGCGTGGAATCGTCTAGAGGAAATCTACAAACCCAGTGGACCAGCTCGCAAGGTCACCCTTTATAAAAAGTTGTTGTCATTGAATATGACTGCTGGTATGAGTATGGCTGATTACTTAAATTTGTTTAAGGTATTTTTAGACGGCAATACTGAGTATTAACACTTTTCAAATTTAAAATATTATTGAAATCTTTCGGTATATCAAGAAATCGTTTCGAAAAATATATTTCTTGTTTATGCGATAGTATTACAAATATTTTATTTCTTTGTTCATTGATATTTTACTGCTAACTTTATTTTTATTTTATATTTTCTTTACATTTTTATTTGCCGTATTTGTTTTTATAAATATATACCCGATACATATGAAAATAAAAAGTTTTTGAAGTGTTTTAAACAAAATTTCAATACCGACCGTAAATCAAAAAAATCATTTGTATTTTTTGAAAATCTAATACAAATTTTGTTAGACGATGAAATTGTATTATGATACTTGAGTTTTTGACAAATATTAATACTCAGTATTGCCGTCTATAAATACCTTTACTGACATTGTGGAGAAATTAGCAGAAGTCAACATTGAAATAAAGGATGAGCTTTAGGTTATTATGTTGTTGTCCAGTCTGCCAAAATCGTACGAGGATTTTGTAATTGCTATGGAGACCAGAGATGAACTTCCCCTACTCAAGGTTTTGAGGGTAAAACTCTTAGAAGAAGGAGAACGTAGACGTGAAGAAGTTAAATCTGATGGTGACAACGGGCCGTTAGCTTTTTATGCACACGACAACAAACGTAACAAAAAAAAGTATAGCAACAAAATGCAGAAAAACAAATTCAACGGCAAATGTTTTAAATGTGGCGTGCACGGTCATGTAGCAGCAAAGTGTACAGCGAAGAAAGATGATGAGGGGAAGACAGAGCAAAGTCACGCATTCACGATGCTTGCAGCAACGGATGTGTATTCCGTATGAACGTATGATCGACACACACACATACGTTTTGGACAGCGGCGCAACACATGTGTTGTGACAAAAAAGTGTTTGTTAAGTTTGAGCAGCATGAAGAGAGTATACCATTGGCTGGCGAAAATTATATTGTTGCTGAGGGTGTAGGTGAAATTAAATTGAAATTTAACGACACAGAATTTGTTTTGAGCGATGTTCTCTATGTACCAACAATGAAATGAATTATATCTGTTGATAGAATAACACAGAAAGGCTTTTCTGTAAAGTTTGATATGAATGCAGCAAATGTTCTCAGTGAAGGAAATGCTATATTAACATTTGAGAAGAAACATATATTATATGTTATTGAACATGGAACGAAGAACAAATGTTATTCAGCAGTATTGTGGCATAACAGGTATGGACATTTGAATTATAAAAGTTTATGTGATGCTAAGAAGATGGTTAGTGGTATCGATGGCGAAGATTTTAAGGATCAGGAAAAATGTGTTACATGTATGAAGGCCAAAATATGTACACAACCATATCCGCATGCATCGGATAACAGAGCAGAAAATCTACTAGATTTGGTACATATGGACGTTTGTGGTCCCTTTGAGAAACAATCCATCTCAGGTTCGAGATATTTTATAACGTTTATAGACGATAAGTCTAGAAGAGTGTTTGTTTATTTTTTGGCAACAAAGAATCAAGCTTTTGATAAATTTATTTTATTTAAGAATATGGCGGAACGACAAACCTGCAGAAAGTTAAAGAAGATAAGAAGTGACAACGGTGGTGAGTTTGTAAATAATAAATTTAATGCAGAGAGGCCAATGGCATCGAACGTCAACTTACTGTACCATATAGTCCAGCCCAAAACGGTGTGGCCGAACGTTTCAACCGAACTTTGGTCCAGATGGCCAGGAGCATGCTAATACATTCGAATATGAGTGAATTCCTATGGGCAGAAGCAATTGCAACGGCTGTTTATATTCGTAATCGGTCACCGACGAGAGCGTTGGTAGGAGTAACACCGCATGAGGTTTGGAGTGGTGAGGTTTGGAGTGGTAAGGTTATAGAGTGGTAAGGTTTGGAGTGGTATAGGCTATTCGATAACATCAAAGGCGTATAGACTATACGACCCAAGTAAACGTGACGTGGTCGAAAGGCGAGACGTGTTATTTAATGAAGAAAACCAGACGCCAAATGAGAATGAAAACGCTTCATTTGATTTGATCAATTTTACCGAAAGTGTATGTGATGAATATTCGGCAGAAAACTCAATCGGAGAAAGAAATCCAGAATGCCAAAGCGAGGACTATGAGAGTGCTGATGAAATGGATGATCTTGAGTATTTCTCAGGTGATGATGAAGCTGTCGCTATAGGTCGAGGTAGACCGAGAATTGAACGTACTGGTGAACGTTGTCGACCGAGAAAAGTATATAATGTTTTAAATGTTATGATGAAGGAATATGGTGAAATACTAGTTCCACAAACTGTAGCCGAGGCAATGAACAGCTGTGATTCAAAGCATTGGCTTGATGCCATGAATAAGGAGTACAATTCCTTGACAGCAAATGAAACTTGGAGTTTGACAAAATTTGCCAGATGGACAAAAAGCGGTTGGATGCAAATGGGTGTACGCAGTGAAGCGTGGTGTTGATGGTGAACTTGAAAGGTACAAGGCCCGCCTTGTGGCCAAGGGGTGTAGCTAAGTGTATGGCGTTAATTATAATGAGACATTTTCTCCTGTCTGCCGTTTTGCAACTATAAGGATGATATTGGCGATTGCTGTAGAGAGGAAAATGTATCTTCATCAAATAGACGTATGTACAGCATATCTTAACAGTGACTTGATTGATGATGTTTATATGAAGCAGCCCAAGGGGTATATCAATGAAGCACATCCCAATTTAGTGTTAAAACTCAACAAGGCGATATATGGTTTGAAACAATCTGGAAGGGCTTGGAATTCCAAGATAGACTCTTTATTGAGGAATATTGGTTTTAAGAAATCGGATCATGAACCATGCCTATATTTCATTGACAGGAAAGGTAAATTATGCATAATATTAATTTTTATATGTGGATGATATAATTATAAGTTGTGAGTCCAAGGAAGACTTGATGGAAATCAAGAGTACAATTACGTCGAAATTTGATTGTGTTGATTCCGGCCAATTGAAGCTATTTTTGGGCATGAGAATAACCCGTGACGGCGAATGTGGAGCAATTTCTATTGACCAATCCCAGTATGTAAAACAGTTATTGGCTCAATACAATATGACCGAGTGTAGAACCGCAGCAACCCCACTGGATCCTGGAGCTAAACTCAAATGTGTAGATGAATCTTGCATTGGCGACGAGGCCAGATATTCTACATTCAGTTAATAGGCTGGCACAACACAATGTAGATCCACATCTGGAGCATCATGCTGGCATAAAGCATATATTGCGATATTTGGCGAATAGTACTGAGAGGAAATTGGAATATAAGTCAACAGGTGTACAACTAAATGGTTATGTAGATGCCGACTGGGGAGGCGATACTTCAGATCGTAAGTCACATACAGGTTTTGTTTTTTATCTCGCCGGGTGCGCTTTTTCCTGGGAATCCAAAAAACAAAATTCTGTGGCACTGAGCAGTACCGAATCCAAGTATATGGCTTTATCTAATGCAGTGAAGGAGACAGTATATCTTAAGGCGCTTTTGAATAAAATTGGTTATATGGGAAAGTCTGTTCCTGTGGTTGTATATGGCGATAACCTAAGCGCTCAACAATTGGCGAAAAACCCTGTTTATCATTCCAGATCGAAACATATCGATATCCGATATCATTTTGTGCGAGATGTAGTTGAAAACAACGAGGTGGAATTGAAATATATTTCTACTGACAACATGGTGGCTGATATATTAACGAAATGTTTAATGAAGAATAAACAATTTAAATTTGTGAATATGTTAGGACTATGTTAATTAATTAATTTTTTATTGTAAGGGCATAAATTTGGTTTGTGGAAGGGTGTTGAAAGTATTACACGATGGCAACCCTAATTTATGTTTCTCTTTTACTCTATTTTGTATGAACTAACCCTTATAATTGTTTTTGTGTTTCCACTGAATTTATCATTCCTTTTTTAGTTTTGTAGTTAAGTTCTTAATAAACCACTGAATAAGAAAGACGTTTTGGTGTCCGCGTTTTATTTTGTTAAGTTACCAAACTAAGGAAAGTAACTAATAACAATAAAAATTATAATGATGTTAATAAATCAATTCAAAACAAAAATGGTGTGCTGAATTGTTTATTTTATTTTTTCAGCAGATTCTGTGTTGACGGTTCTTACTTAGGTTTAACTGGACAATTATGCTTAGTTAAACCCAGATTATAAACTAAATTAACAACGGAAAAACAACAATTTTAGTTTAAGCTAGGTTTAATTTACTATAAATTCTTCTTTTTATTAAGTTAAAATTTACAAACAACGTGCTTTTTTTTTATAAAATTTAAAGTAGGTATTGAGATGTTTATATGAAACATGTATATGTGATTTTACTAAAATCACATATTGACAGTTCGTAATCCATTAGTGAAAACACAATCATTGGTTAAATACCGGATAAATTTGTTTCATGTTTAACTTAACAGCGAGTTAAGATATGTTTAGCTAGTAAAACAACCAGCTCTTAACGGGTCCCTCTGATTTTATTAATTTTAGATCACAAGATAATTATGTTAAAAATGCGTTTCGAAAAATCTGGTTTAATAATGTTTGTTGAAACCACGATAGGACATAGAAGGAAAGTACATATGAATAAATAGAAATTAAATGAAACCAATTCGTAAATTTTATGCAAAAATAAATATAAAATACTGAACTCGTAATTTATACTCGTATTAACCAAAATTTAATTCAATTTATTTATATTCATGCTTCAAGTTTGTTAAGTAATCTAAAAACTAACATCTCAATTTGAACGTGGAATACTACTAAATGCCAATTTTTAACAAAATATGAAACAAACAGATGTAAAAATTGGTTTCTAAATGGTTAGTTCAATAAAGTAAAAAACAAATAAACTGTATATATCCTCAAGCATACATACATAATTATTATAACAACATATTACACAAAATAAAGATCACTAGGTTTAATAACTATTCCCCCTGGGATTGTGGCTTAAATCAAACAATTCATAGAGGAAGACGTGGGCGTATCGTATATTTTTCTGTCCCTTCTTTACAAAATCATATTTTTGGTACTATAGTCCAAAAAATAATTCTCCGGTTTAAACTAAGTGTTTTTTTTTTTTAAAAAAAAGAGACCGGTTTCAGTTTCGTCATTCTAAAAAACTAGTTTCTGTTTTGTATTCTACATAGCATTACCGCCATGGATATTTGGCTTTGGTGTCGATTCGGCTGGTTGGCCTGGCTTCACGTACGATTTCTTACGCTTCGGTTTATTGTAATGAATCCATTTTTCATCGCAACCAAAGATATTTAAAAAAAGCTTCCTCTGTAAAATTGCGTTTTTGGCGCTTATGTCTTCGTCTCGATATATAAAGTACCCTCGTCCTGAAATTGGTTTATCGTAGGCACCCATGCTTATTACATTTTAGAACTTCCACTTTTCGTTTTAAATATAATTGTTATTTGAATCCACAATCCCATTACATAAACTTAACATATTTTGACCATCAACTACATTATTTTAAGTATAATATGTGACTTAATTGTTAAAATCTAAATTTTTGGTGTGTGTCTTAAGTTTTGTTTAGATAGTTGATTGTTTAGTTTAGACAACTTAAAAGTTCTTCTAAAATCACTGGCACTGATTAAAATGATTGCATTTTTCCTTACCATACAATGAATGGCAAAATTTTTTTGTTATACTCCAATCTTCTTTCAAAGACAAATTAAACATGGAGTAATCGGCATCACCGGTAACCTCTTTGACTATATTTAAGAACTTTGGCATACAATTCATTAAAGCCTCTCCAGATAATGAAGAATACGTTTCCAAAAGTATCAAACCTTTGCATCTAAAATTGAAATTAAAAAATAATTAATTGTATGTATATATTGTTAGATGAATCGCAAAAAGGCTTTATAGTATTTTTAATGTAAATCAATTTAACCATATCGTTAGCCTATTGAGCAAACCTGATACGTCCTCTTTTTTCAAATTTTAAAATGTATCAAATCAAATTGAGCAGTATTAATTATTTGTTTATTTATTTAATTTTAACCCATGTTAGTTCTGCCATGATTTTAACCAAACAAATATTTGGATGATTTTAATATTTTTAGAAAGTTCTCCTACTACTGATATTAATTTCGTTGATCCATAATCTCATGATTGCAAGTTTCTTGATAATAGAAGCTACGAATTAGATTTGTGCATATTTGAACTAAAATTGTATCTTTAGTAATAAAGTTAAAAGTTCGTACATTTCAACAAAAGCTTTAAAACAATTAGAAATACAGCAGGAAGGTTTTCTTTGGCGTGTAAATACACCAAACAATTGTCTGTTGTTTTTTTTAATTGTTTGTTTGGAATTTCAACTGAATCATACAGAGCAGCACAACTCTATTTTAAATCGATTGATCCAAAAGAATTAAAAAATTGTATAAGAAAATGACCTACTCTATTAATAACAAAATAAGTAATATAAAATGTGCAAAGTCCCAAATTTTTCAAACCTGTGGAAGGAAAAACTTCGTTAATCGTTTTTAATGGCCGGTTTTTGTAAAATACAAAATAATTTTCATTCGTAGATAAATAAAAGTGAGAATTTTTGGTTGTGTTTTACAAAAACTGGCCCTAAGATTTTGAACGTTATTTGTAGATTACTAAGCTAACGATATTTCGATTTACATAGTCCAACATAAAAATCCACGCGATTTTGCATTTCAAATAACTCTTGGAAATTTATTATATATTATTTGTTTACCTGGGGTGAGTTGGTTCTTTATATATATCCAACTGGAAATATTGATTATTTACTAAAAAGCATCTACGTTTCTTATAAATTGTAAAATGGGCATCATCACGCTGAGCCAAAAGATTTATGTAGTCACGTTGTGTTAATTGAGTCTTTACTTCAATACGAGACTGACCGTGTACATTGGGACGGCGAATAGTGTGTATATAGCTGTAATGACTTTTTTGGCCACGTTTGCGAAGACGAGCTTGGACTTTAGGTCCAGATGATTGCAAATAATGATGTTCAACCTCGAAATCTTGGAAAGGTGGAAATTCCGAGTCCGGAGGCAATGAAGCAACTATAGATGAAGATAATAAGTTCATTAATTGAGTACATATGTATTTAATAAAAAATAAAAATTATACCCAGGAATTTAAGTTTTCTCGACGTTGCTAACAAACGATCACCAATGTCAATACCTAACTTTTGACAAACAGACTCAATCATTCGATTCATTTTTGTTTCGAAATTTGTAGAATTATCAATAACATCAAAGTATGGGTGACCCACCCAAGCAGCAGCAGACTTGTAGTCAAGTTCACGAGCCAAACCAACACCTTCTGACCGACAAGCATGTTCCTAAAATTAAAATAATCATTAAAATATTATCAAAATATCAAATTTGAATTTCAAAACTTTAAGCGAAAATAAATACAAATGTACATATTTAGCAATAATTGCCGAAATTCTAATTACTATAAGAAATATTTTTCATTATTACCTCAAAATATTTTTTTAATCTCTTAAAAATAAAAAAAGTTAACAAAATCTTTTAATCAGTATTTTAAATATAAGGACGAAACGAAAAATGTTGATCAAAAAAATTAATTTTTGAACATTTACATTAATTTCGAACATAGGTTCAAAGTTAATATTTTTAAGAGATGCGTGAAAAATACCTAAAGTAAAACTATATTAAACTTATATTTAAAATAATGAATACTAGATTTTAAGGTGCTTTTTCTAGAAATCCGTTTTTCATCAAAACAGGACATAATATTAAAAGGATACCACAAAATAAGTAATATACCTTTTTCTAAATATGAATCATTGCATTCCTACCAAATTTTTTTTTTTTTTAATGTATTTAGTACATTTTTGTTATGTTATACTTGTTATTATAATACTTGTAACTTTATAATTGTATTTCAATCACATATATTTTCTTTTACTTCTATTACAAATATCAAATTGAAAACTATACTTTTTCAAAAAAACCTTTATTCTTAAATAAATATCTGCGTACTCTGAATATAATAGGTTATGGGCGATAGCAAGCGCGATTCATCTCATGGAATCTTACAATTCCGTGGAGATAACTTTGAAAACTGGAGTTTTCGTGTACAGATGTACTTAGATTCTTTAAATCTGTTGGATGCTATCAACGATGTTCCGCCAGCTGAGCCTTCCTCAGGCGAATCTTTTATTGTAAAATATAAGAAAGCTAAAGCAGCTTTGGTCAGTTTAATTGCTGATGAATATTTAGAAACTGTGCGAGATAAAAATACAGCAAAGGAGATTTGGTCTGCTAAGCAAGAAACATTTGCAAAGAAGTAGATTACCAGTCAGACCTTGTTGAGGAAACATTTGGCTTTATTAAGAATGAAGTCAGATGATGATCTCCGTAAACATCTTTTAATGTTTGACGACATTATCAGAAAATTAAAAACTCATAGTGCTCAATTATCTGAAAATGATATTGTGCCCAATTTTTTGTCACACTACCAGATAGCTTTGACCCGGTAGTGACTGCGTTGGAAAATATGAAGGAATCCGATTTAACTATTGAAATAGTGAAACAGAGGTTGCTTGCTGAAGATGCAAAGAGGCAAGATCGTTTTGATTCCGAACTTACGAAGGCAGCAGCGTTTAGTGGTGAAAAGAAGAATAAGAAATTTGATGGTACATGTTTCCGTTGTAAGAAAAGGGGACATAAACAAAAGGATTGTCGTGTTCGTATAGGGACAAATAACATAAAAGCTAGTACAGCGTCCACATCAAAATCAATTTGTTTTATGACTGGAGCTTTAAGCTAAATTCCATCAAATTCTGAAAATATTTTGAAATTCAAAATAGACTCTGGTCCAACGGATCACATGTGCAAATTTAAATGGGGTTTTGATCATTTGGAAAAACTTGAAAATCCTATATGTATAAATGTCGCCAAAACCCAAGAAAATATGGTAGCTCATCATAGCGGTGTTATTACTGGATACTCCAGTGATGTATTTGTTAATATAAAAGAAGTTGTATATGTTCAAGGACGGGATAATCTATTGTCTGTTCCAAAACTAACTGCGAATGGGTTAAGTGTCGAATTTTTTGAAAAAGTAGCTGTCATCAAGAAAGATAATAATGTCATTATGAAAGCCTATAAGAATGGTAATTTATACGAAATAAAAATCAGAATTTCAAACAACAGAGAAGCAAATGCAACTACTACGGAATCCAATATATTGCGGCATTCAAGAATGGGTCATGTAAATGATACATGTTTACAAGAACTAGTACGTAACAAAATGGTTGATGGTATATATAGTTTCTCTCCTGTTGGGTTGTGTGATACATGTATTAAATGTAAGCAATGCCGTAATTCATTTAATGGAAGTCGTCCAAAATCCAATCGTGTTTTGGAAATAATTCATACTGATGTATGTGGACCTTTTGAACACCAAACTTGGGATAGTTACAGATACTTTGTTAGTTTTATTGATGACTTCAGTCATTTCACTTACATGTATCAGATGAAAAAGAAATCAGAGGTATTTGAACATTTTGTTGAATATGAAACAATGGTAAAAGCACTGCACAACGTACCTATATCAATGGTAACTGTAGACCAAGGTCGAGAGTACTATCCAATAAGGCAAACGAATATTTTAAAAGAAAGGGTATACAAATTCAAACTTCTGTAGCATTTCAAACTGTTATAGATTATAGAATCTACAAAAGAAAATGATGTTCTAATTGTATTCCAAAGAAACGAGCAAGAGGGGGAATATATTGATGATTCCAGTGACGTTTCTGGAGAAGATAATGAAGAAGAACATATTTGTGATAATTCGAAAGATAATGGTAGTGAAGTCTCTATGTTAGAAGATGAAGAACATATTAAAACAAATTCGAATTTGTTAACTGATGATAATTCTGATTCTTGTGAGAACGAATATCTAGAAGAAGCTAATCTTTTAAAGATATTGGAAATAGACCTGATAAATCTAAGTGGTTGGAAGCTATTAAAGATGAACTAGAATCAATGAAGAAAAATTATGTGTGGAAATTAGTATCACGACCAGAACATAAAAAGATTCTTAAATCTAGGTGGGGTTTTCGCATTAAAGAAGATTCAGATGGAAATCCAGTTCGATATAAAGCGCGGCTAGTAGCAAAAGGATTTCTTCAAAAGGCAGGCGTAGATTATGAAGAAACTTATTCGCCGGTAGCAAAACTTTCTACTATTCGTATAGTATTAGCAGTAAGTGTTAAAAGGAGTTTACATTTACAGGAGGAGTTTACTTTTATGTATGGAGTTTTGAGAGAAAATATTTTTACGGAAATTCCTGACGGACTTGAAGTTTCTCCAGATCTAGTATGTAAACTTAAGAAATCAATTTATGGACTGAAACAAAGTCCCCGATGTTGGTATGAAAAATTTGATAATTTTCTGATCCAGTTAGGATTTATTCGTTACAAATATGATGCATGCCTATTAGAGTGTCCCAAATTTTTTTTTTTGGAATTTCAGCTCCAATCATGTGAAATTTCGTAATAATATCTCCAATAGTTCTCGAGATACCGAATTATTTTTTTTAAAAAAAGCTGTTATTGCATGCGCAATAACATGCTTGTGAAGCAAATTTTTCCTAACTTTTTTTTTGTTTTTTGTACCGGAATTGCTTAGGGGCAAAAACGGGCAGCTGAATTTTTAATAAATCGTTAGCTGTGACTTCAGGCTTTAATTCGTTGGTCGTTGGAGATCAATAGGTACAATCCATAGAAGTTGGAGAAAATAAATATTTTTGGACAATTTATAGTAGTAAACATTTTTTTTTTTAATTTTTAAAATTTTTTTTTATTTACATATACAGTGATTCACAAAACTCTTGGTACCCACCAACTTTAAATAGTTTTTGTATGAATTTGTTCATATATTAGACGAAACCATTTAGGTAATCTTTGTTAATTATTTCTTTGTATGTCCTTTATTAGATTATATACTCAAAAGATAATTTTTTTTTCAAAAACTTACGAAATAAGCAACAAAAATTTAAAGATACTCCAAATGATCGCCGCAAAACTCATGGTATCTTTTACTAATATATACATCTCTGCCAAAAATACACATCTGATTCGTTCGGAATTGAACCGTTATACTACGCTTACATCATGATACATTGAGGCGAAGTCTTTTATTAAGTTAAAAAGTTAATTAACAGTGTTTGTGAGAAAAATCTTTAAAAAATATACTAAAGCTAACATGCCTAGAAAAGAACTAACTATTGAACAACGTGAGATAATAATAAATTGCCACAAACAGGGTAACTCTTATAATGATATTGCAAAAATAATTGGAAGATCTAAATCAACTATTCAGAAAGTAATAAACCGATTCAAAAACGAGAAGAGAGTTGAGAATAAGCCCAGAAGTGGACGCCCTGCAAAACTAACTGAAAAAGAAAAACGGGCAGTTACTTCAATTATTAAGAAAAATCCATTTGAAAGGGCAACTAAAATAGCGTTGGATATTGAAAAGTCGTTTAACAAAAAAGTTTCTGCCGAAACAGTTCGCAAGGCTATTAAAAGTGCTGGATATCAATCACGAGTAGCTCGTAAAAAACCCCTTGTAAACGAAAAAAACGTTTACATTTTGCAAAAATGTATGTAAATAAAGAAATAGATTTTTGGGACAGCGTTATATTTTCAGATGAGTCAAAATACAATATATTCGGCTCTGATGGAAAGCCACGTGTATGGAGAAAATTAGGGGATGAACTCAATCCGAAGAATACATGCAAAACTGTGAAACATGGAGGCGGAAGCGTGATGGTATGGGTTGTATGTCATCTGCAGGTGTAGGCAACTTAGTTATAATCGATGAAATTATGACTAAAGAAGTTTATTTGGATATACTGAAAAATAATTTACACCAAAGTGCAGAAAAACTGGGACTGCTTGACCTATTTTACTTTCATTTATAACATCCAATTCTATAAAAAAAATCAGTATAGTGTCATTACAAGAATATTTTAACAGCATGAAGCGATAAAAGGTAGCATATATAATACGGTCATTTCAAACGCATTCACTTAGGTCACCTTTGAATGTCTCTGGACAAAAAAGTAATAAAGATTTAAGCCTAATATTTTTGGTACATGATAATTATATTGTTTATTGTAAACTGTATTATAAACATAAAAAAATTAATTAATGCCGCCCTTGAACCAGTGTGCGACTGCTCAGTGAAAACTAACAAAATAAACAAAACAAGTCTTGCAAAAATAAAAATATACCAAACGCACTCAAATACATACAAATTATGCATGAGTGTGTTTGATTCGTAATTCTCATTTCATCTCATTCGACATTGTAGAACAGAGAAGCCCATTTCATAGCACATGCATTAAACACATTCAAGACAGCAGGCTACCAACTTCAATCTGTCAAAAATAAAATACACACATTTATATGAAGACGATTATTTTGACGACTGCATAGCTACACGGCCACACGACTACTGATGCCGATGTAGCCGAATTAGGATAATTTCATTTTCCACTTGCAGATTTTCCTTTATAATAATTAAAATACAAAAAGTATAATCTTTTTCGAAATGCGATTTCCTGCCATTATTTTTATTTAAATATAAAGTCACTTGTAGAACTTAAAAAAAATATTTTTTAACTAAACGCTATGCAACCTCTTTCAAATGCGATAACATTCATAAAAAGGCGTATTTGCACAAAATTCGAGTATATTTAACCAATTTTTTGTTTTCTTCACTCAGTATGCAAAGATTTTTTTGACACCATTCATATTGAAAAAACATATATGTATTTTTTTTGTTGGTGTTGTAACGCGTTTGTCAATTTTAAATATTTTGGTGGAGTCAGATAGTCGTAAGAGGTCCAATAACGGAATGTGTGAAAAAAACAAAAATGTAATGAATTTATTCTTGGAATTCTTAAATGAAAATAAAATTTTGAAAATTTGTTTACAGTGCAAAGATATTTTTGACAAACTGTATATAATTAATTATAACCATATATATATTTTTACTCATAATAATTGTTTAAATCGTAATTACTTTGGAATTTTGAGCGGTTATTTTTTATTAAAGTGGCACCACTGAATTATAAATCAGCTGTTTACTTTGTAGCTGTCGTCTTTAAAATAATTCAGTAGCTGCCACAGGACTACAACTGATTCCAGCAGAATTTGTGTTTGTGTAGTCGTGTAGCCTGTTGTCTTGAATGTGTTTAATGCAACAATTGTGCAAGCTAACCACACACATATTCTTATTCAGCCTTATCATGTAAGGCGTAGTCGTTTTACGACAACGACAGTTTCGTACTAGATTAAAGAAATTATTCAACTGATTTAGTAGTCACTAGGGTATTCAATTAATCGGGTTTATGGTTTAATCGGTTAATCGAGCAAATAATTAATTTAGATTTATTCGGTTAATTTAAAATTATTCGATTAACCGAATAATTTCTATTTTAAATTGAAAATACAACAACAAATTTTGTGTACAAAAACATAAAAAACAGCAAATACTTACTGCAACAACGTCATAACTCAAAATCCGTGTTTTTTGAACTGAGTAATACAAAATATGCGCTGTTCTATAATCTTTCATATAGTTTTATCAGTTTTCAAAGAAGTCAATTATTTTTTGTGTGAGTGTTTTTTTTTGTTGTAAACATCAAAATTAAAATTCATGCTTTCTCGTATATTTGATAAGTAAAAATTTGGGTTAAATACAGATTAGAAAGGTATTAACATCTACTATTTATATTTCTGAAATCGCATGATATGTTGAAAATTTATTTAAGAAATAGTAAAATGTCATAAAATATTCAAAGACGTTTTTCTCGAAACGACTTTTTTTGAATTATGACGTTGTTGCAGCAAATTAGCGATGTGTGAGTTTTTTTAGGGTTTTAGTGAGATCTTCTGAAATAATCTTTTATAAAAAGAATATAATTTAAACGATTTTTTTTCTTTAGATTTAATAAAACTTTTCTTGGAAAAAAAAACTCTCAAAAGCATGATAAAGAATATTCCTTTTTGGATTGTTTTAGATTTTTGATTAATTTAACAGCTTCGTTTATTTATGATAAAAGACTCATTTCAAAAAAAGTTTCGTCTATACATGTAAATATAAACACAGTTTCAAATACATGTAAATTAAATATGTCAGTTGTTATACAACTCACTAATAATGTTTATAGGATGTTCAAAAAATAACTAATTTTAATTTGAAATTTGTATTTGAATTGAAACGGATAAATAGATACAAAAGCATTTTTTAAGTGCAAAAAAAAGGATTTTCGGTTAATCGGTTAATCGACACAAATTAATCGGTTTATTTGTTATTTGAAAATCGGCAATTTCTAATTATTCGAACAGTTAACCGTCTAAAATTAATCAGTTAACCGATTAACGGTTAATCGATTGAATACCCTAGTAGTCACTGATACAGCGACGAATGAACAGCTGAGCGGATGTATTACTATTTTTTATTTTATTTTAAATTTTTGTTCATGATCACTGAAAGAAATATTTGGATTTTTTTAATATATTTCGAACTTTAAAAAATCATTGATGTTTTGTCTATTTTTTTACCTCAATTTACTTCTGTGAACAATTTTTTTCAGATTTGAAATGATTTTAATCAAAACAACTTAATAAAATAAGCAAAAAAAAATATTTTTCATATTTTAAATATTTACAAATTTGTGGAAAATGATTAATATCGGACTCTCCATTAATGACCTATGATAATATGTCGCCGACAATTTGATTAAGATTGTTATTATTAACAAATAAAGCCTTAAAAATATTGGCATTTTTTATTTAGTTCACTAAACTTTTCTTTCAGTGGATCTCTCTTTCACTCACCAACACAACTACAGTTTTAGCTTTGGACATCTCTGTTGTAGAATGTTGTTGTTGTGTGTTTGTGCTCATATGAGAACTCATTATAAACAACTCTCTAGTTGGGTGTTTATATTTCATATGGGCACTGCTACACGTTCAATATATATTGACCGCGATCCAGTATCGCGATATTTATTGAACGTGTAGCATGCAGTATGGATGGATCGCGATCCAAATCGCAGAATAAGCTAATTTTGCGTGATCCATTACAATGGATCGCGATCCAAATATCACAATATATATTGAACGAGTAGCAGTACCCTATAAACACACAACTAAACTTGTGTTTCCTTTTTATGTTATTATATACATACATATGTACATGATTTCATGAATCACTAACAAAATACATGGTCTATTTTGTTTTTGCTTATATCTCAGTCATTTGTGGACCGATTTTCTCGATTTCAAATTGCAACGGATCCGGAAGAATTCTGGAGATATTGATGTATCAATCATGTTTGTAAGTTATTTAGGGGATTTGGAAAGTTGATTTCAACATACAGACGGACAGACGGACATGGCTATATCGACTCCGCTATCTATAACGATCCAGAATATATATACTTTATGGGGTCGCAAATGAAAAATGTAGAAACTACAAACGGAATGACAAACTTATATATACCCTTGCCACTCTTGGCGAAGGGTATAAAAAGTATGAAAGTATATTCGTCAACCCCGAACATATAACGCACTACACTGAGTAGATGAGCACCGACCTTTTTCCTTTAAAATTTCCGTTCCGAACCCAAATATTTGAACTAAGAACTACAAAACAATACCATGACTAAACTCTTTTTGTTCACATAATTCAAATGACATTTACTAAAATTTCTATCTCCATACACGTCTACATTACAACCGATAGTACCATGTAAACGTTTTTTAAAGATGGAATCACATCACATTACCATCTTAAATGTTACTAAATAGTTACTTTAAAGTTTAAACTGTATTTTTGATACAAACTTGTTATTGATAATGTCTCAATAAAAAAGGAAGAATTCAAAACATAACTAAAAAAATTTTATGATATAGATTTTTTATGCTAGTCTCTAAAATTACATTACATTTTCTGTGTATTCTTAAATAAATTAACTGGAACCTGAATAAATGAATAAAAATGCTGACGTGAATACAAAATTGTCATTATGTTTGTAATAGTGTAAAACTTACCTCTGTTGAGTAGAATTCTTCTGCACCATTGGCAGCTGATACCAAATGCAATATTTGATTATAACGATTATCACGCATTTCAATTGGATTCCAATTATTTGAAGCCATCATTTTCTCCCACTTTTCCTTAGAAATATCTTTAAAAGTTTAAAAAGAATAATAACATAAGATATTAAAACAATATTAATATTTTCTACACAACATACAAGCACTTGCGTCCATAACACCACGATCACAGATAATCAAGCAGTTACGTGAACTTGACTTTCCCAATTCAAAATAAGTATTCTCTATTTGAATCATGGTACGGATAAGATTTTCTTGAAACTTATACGCTGTAAGCAAAAAAATAAAAAAATAAAGAACCATTATTTTTAATGTATGAAATGTATAATAAATCCCTTATTTAAAAGATCTGATTAAATTTAAAATTACAAATAAACTTTTGCAAGCAAATTAACAAAACAAGACAACAATTATATGAAAAATAACAAGATCGTATAGATAAGCGTAGCGATTTTCAAAAGTGTTGCTATATTGCGCAGAATTATAAAAATATCCTTCAAACTGTCCACATTGTTTCTTTGGTATACTGTATCAAATTTGTTTACTTTTAAATTCAAATTTCGATTCAATATGACTTAAAAGGAAGCTATAATAAGATATACATAACTGTTTTCCCCCTTAATATTAACATATTTCAAATTATATTTGACCTTTGGCGGCAAGCACGTCTCTTAAACTGGCTCATTTTAACAAATTTTTTAACTTCTTTAATTGACTCACTTTGCATTGGAAAAGGCGACAATAATCATTTTTAGCAATATACAAACAATACAATTTGTTCTGTTTTGAGAAGATAATTCATAACTTCCCGGAAAAAAAAATTAAATTATCAGTCAAAATTCAATAAAAATATTTATATTTAAATTTAAATATTAAAATTTTTTAAATTTTAAAGTATTTTTTTTAAATTAAAATTTTTTTTGTTTTTTAATATTTAGCGAAAAAAAACTTGGTGAAAAAAAAATTCGGGTTAAAATTTTGTCCGATTTTGACCCTTGTATGTCCAACTTACTATGGTCTTATATACGTCGTTGCAAAGGTCTTTGAAATATATATCATTAGATATCCATATTGTCTTATTAATGACTTAGTAATCCAGATATAGGTCAAAAATCGATATTGTCTCAGCCATCTGTGGACCGATTTTCTCGATTTTAAATAGCAACCGAGCCGGAAGAATTCCGGAGATATTGATGTATGTATGAATCGTGTATGTAAGTTATTTGGGGGCTTCGGAAAGTTGATTTCAACAGACAGACGGACATGGCTTAATCGACTCCGTTATCTATAAGAATCCAGAATATATATACTTTATAGGTTCGGAAAATTATATTGTGGAAATTACAAACGGAATGACAAACATATATATCGTCCCCTTAATAAAAAATTGAAATATTACCTTTGTTCTAGATCTCTACTAACACAAAAATTTTAAACTCAATTATTTCTAAATTGCAAAAAAATTATATACTATTGTTTTATTAAGGGGACGATATACCTACCCTTCTCACGAAACAGAATGTATCTTAATAACTCCTTTAAGAATATAAAATTTGTATTAAGTCGATGATTTGTAAAGCGAGATAAAAAAAAATACAATTTTCAATAGCCAACGAGTGTGGTATATATTTTTGATATTTTCTTTCGTTTGTTTTCTATTGCCATAAAAAATATGAAAATAATTAAACAATTTCGAATTATGGCAGTACATTAAAACAGTTCCGGTTTGTTAGGTTCAGTTTCAGCCTGAAAACCCGGTATCATTCTCTAGTTATGACCCTCTTGTCGCATATGAGTAATATGTAAATTTAAGTGTATTGCAACTACAAATGCTAATCGGGACTGATTTTTGAAAATCCCGGGGATCGGGATTTGGTAAAGAATCCCGAAATCCCGAAACCCCGGGTCTAAAATCCCGAAAATTATAAGAAAGAAACGTATAATTATGTCTTTACAATTGAAAGTAAATTTTTTATTTAGCAATTAATTTTTATTAGACACTAAAAATCATACTACATACATACTTGCATCTATGGTTTCGTCTGCCATTCTGGAACGAATTTTGTTTCCGACATATGCTGCTGCCGAAAATAATCTTTCACATTAAATATTGGGAAAACCGTTTGCAAATACTTATAACAAATCTGCAAGTATTTTCCTCTTGTTCCTTCAGAAATAAAGTGATCTATTTCTTTTGCAAGTTGCAAATCTACATTATAACTTACTTGGTTTCGTTATTGTTATTTGGGTTTTTTACATTTATTAATAATATCTTTTAGCCTTTGAGCAATCGAAATATTTTCATTTTGTTCGAGTACCTCATCTGAGATAAAATAAATTTCGTTTGAAGAGCATTTAAATTGCGTTTTGTTAGATAACTTACAAAAATGATGAAGAATTGATTTTCCAGAGCCCCACTGCAGGAAAACCAAAAACACCGCTTTCCTTTATTAACTATGTTGTAGCAAGAGTTGAGCTTAACAACTTTGCCGAACATAACTTTGCGATATTCGGGCATGTTTAAGAAATCGCGAAAACCCCGGGATTTTATTGAACGGGATTCCCCGTTTGGCATCTCTAATTGCAACTCTTCCTGTCTGTATTTTGTATTACAAAATCAAATGAATTGTTTTCGCAAAGAAATATTTATTTTTTTCGATAAGTTAGAGAAAACACAAATATTTACAGTAATTGATAATAAAATTTGTTTTTTTCATTTGAAATAAACAAACTCTCGTGCAAACGTCAATGTATGTATGTATGTATTTTTTTTTGATTATATATATTTTTAAAATAAATTTTTCTCATTCATACATATTTATGAGTATTAGGTGTACATTAGTGTGTCCCAAAAAAAGTAGTTTTTCTTATTTTCATGGGTGCTCAAGCATAATTTGAATGCTTATAGGGTAGAGTATTTTTGAGATTTTTTTCAGATTTTTCGGAAGTGGTTTAGAGGTCGCTCAAATCGAGTTTTTGCCAAAAATCGGGTTTGTCGGCCTTTTTTTGAGTTTTATTTATAACTTTGTCAAGACCCACGATTTTCATCACTTTTGATGACACAGTTTAAAAGAAAAATGTACGAGCTTTATTTTTGTGTGCAAAAATGTTTAGTTTTTGTAATGAATTGGCTCATTAAGGTGCCCTACATTACAATTTTTCGAATTTTTTCCATAAATTTTGTAAATAAGGCTTTATAACTTTAAAATTTTTTATGAAAATTAAAAAAAATAAAAATGCAGTTTGAAAGATCAATTAATTTTTAATAATTTAGAGACAACAATTTTTGAATTTATATACACATCTGCTCAAAATAATAGATACACCTAATTGGAAAAAATTTAAATGGCGGTAACATTGAAAATTTCCTCGCAAGCGTTAAGAATACATCATATTATTAAAATTTCTATCTGGCAATGTCATGTCAGTCAAAAATCTGGCATCTATTTGCTTTCATGTTGATTTTTAAAAACGAATTTATTTGAATTACAAAAAATTATTTGCTCATAAAAATAGATACACATCAGTAATTTGTTTATATACAATTTTTGTTTTGTGCAATTTTTTGTTCCTATTTACGTGAAACAGTAAGTATAATTTAAATTTTAGCAACAATTTTATAAAAAATAGGACTCTTTTGAAGAAAATGGGACGAAATCATCATTGTACCGAAGATGAGAAAAAAATTGTTCAAACGATGAGAAATCAAGGAAAATCATTACGGGAAATAGCAAAGAGCATAGGAAGATATTTACATTTTGTCCAAAATGCTTTATCTAAAAAACAAAAAAGAGAAACTCGCGGTAGACCAAAGAAAACCAGTCCAGAAACAGATAGGCGGATCGTCCTTATGGTTAAAAAAGACCCTTTCATATCATCGAAAGCTATTTCTGCGGAGCTATGTAACGAAATCAGTCCACAAACAGTTCGTCGTCGTCTTTTACAAGCTAAATTGCCGGGAAGAATTGCCAGAAAAGTGCCACTAATGCGCCAAAAAAATATCAAGACAAGATTAGAATTTGCTAAAGAGCACTTACAATGGTCCGGGTGTGAAGGCGACAAAAAATGGAGAAATATTTTATGGAGCGACGAAACAAAAATAAATTTGTTTGGAAACGACTGCCAAAGAAATGTACGCCGACCAAAAGGAAAAGAATTCCACGTTAAATTTACAAAAAAGACGGTAAAACATGGCGGGGGAAACATAATGGTTTGGGGTTGCTTTTCATGGAATGGTGTTGGTCCGATATTCCGAATAGAAGATACCATGAATGCTAGTGGGTATAGAGACATATTGGAAAACGTAATGCTTCCATATGCATCGGAAAATATGCCATTAATATGGACATTCCAGCAGGACAACGACCCAAAACATAGTTCAAGATTAGTTAAAAACTGGTTCTTGGAGAATAACGTACCTGTTTTAAGCTGGCCCAGCCAATCCCCTGATTTAAACCCAATAGAAAACTTGTGGAGTGAATTAAAGATAAGGCTTTCGAAGGAAGTTTTCAAAAATAAAGACGATTTATGGGAGAAAACGCAAAAAATATGGTACGAGATTCCATTGGAGAAGTGTCAGAACTTGATATCCAGTATGCCCAGAAGAGTGGAGAAAGTTTTACAAAACAAAGGTGGATATACTGGATACTAGCTTTACTTTAATAATAAACTAATTTTTTTAAGATAAAATTTATTAGCTTTTGTTTAATAAGAATTTTTAAAAATGTATCTATTATTATGAGCACCAAATTTTTCGAAATTTAAGAAATTTAATTTACTTTATAATATTTGTTATTAATTATGAAATATTTTGTTTTTGTTTTTTACTCTCCTTTTAACTATAAATAAAAATCGACTGAATTTTTTTTATAATTTTACAATATACCATTATTTTTTTTCGTTTTTAAAAAATAAATTTTGGTGTATCTATTATTTTGAGCAGATGTGTAAGATTTGCAATAATTTTATAAACAAAAAAAAAGGAATTTTTATAAAACCTATGGTAACATGATTATTCATAATTCCAACAAACGTTAGAAAGTTAATATGGCGACAAAAAGAGAAAGTTGGACTACCTTGTATTTTTCTATCATTTGTCTTAAGGTAGAATGTCTTAAGGTTGAGCAAATATTTGCCATGTGTGCATGGCAAATATTTGCTCAAAAAAGCGTAACCACTTTTTTTGCACAAATTTGTTTGACGTGTTTACTCTTACAAGTGTTTTGTAAGATCAAACAGCATCAAATAAAATAAAACAAATTTTTTTGTTTTGAATCATCCTAAGTAAAATATGTTTTTGAAATAAATAAAAGAATTCAAATGTATTTTATTTAGTGGTTACGTCTTTTTCGTCAAATATTTGTCTTGTGTTATGGTAAATATTTACTCAAAAAAGCGTAACCTCTTTTTAAGCACAAATTTGTTTGACGTGTTTACTCTTATAAGTGTTTTGTAAGATCAAACAGCATCAAATAAAATAAAACTAAATATTTGTTTTGAATTGTCTTAAGTAAAAGGAGTTTTTGACAATAAATAAAAAAAAAGTAAAATTTATTTTATTTAGCGGTTACGTCTTTTTCGTCAAATATTTGCCATGTATGACCCTACCTTTAGTTACAAAATTACACATTGCTACCTTCTAAATATTCTCCAGGCAACAGAGTTCTATAAAAATGTCTTAAATTTTAATTTGTATGAATTTTCAATACCAAAAATTGGAACTTTTCAGAAATTCCAAAAACATTTTTTCTTGATTTGTTCAAAATAGAGACGTTTTAAAAGTGAAAGTGTGCTAAAATTGTTTAAAATAAAAACGTTATTTTTTATCAAAAACTAAAAGTTAAAATTTCAAGACATTTCATTTGTTAACATTTCTCTGAACTCACACGGTACCCGTATATGTGAGAGAGTAATTTTAAAATATTGAGAGTCGGACTACTTGGTATACTTTGGTAGTAAATATAATAAGTGTTATATATAAAGTGACCGCCCTACATTTCAAAACTACTAAAAGGCGATAGGGCTTTTAAACGAGGAGATCTAGAAAACAAAGTTTTTCATATATTGTGATTCAAAATATTTTACCTGTTCAATCTATTTTGATAATTTTTGGACACATACGTTAGCAATTAGTAATAACTATTTGTGTCAAATATCGGTCTCTTCGAATAACTCCTATCGTGTGAAATTGTTTTTAATTGTTGGACGATCGCACGGTTTGTTCAACTTTCATTAAAATCGGCCCACAAATATATAATATTCCGCCATCATTCATTTAGTAATTCCATATATAACGTTGTCTGCTTTTAGTAAAACTTTCAGAGTATATTTATAACTATCTGGCCTATAATATTCAGTATAGGTCTTACTTAAAATTTAAATCGCAGTTACGGAAAAGCTGTTGGAGGTATTGACATCTTTTTTTCATATTTTTATTCCTTATTATATTCTCAATAAATCCCAATGTGATGATAAAAAAATTCTGAAATCCGCGATTTGCAATGAATTGTCCTACATCACAATTTTTCGTTATTTTTCCATAAATTTTGTCAATAAGGCTTTATAACTTTTAAAATTTTTATGAAAATGAAAAAAAAAATAAAAATGCAGTTTGAAAGATCAATTAATTCTTAATAATTTAGGGACAACAATTTTTTTTAACAGTTTGCTTTTAAAATGTACCAAAATTTTTTAGAGATTTGTGCTCGTTAAAATGATTTTTGGAAGTGAACTTTGTATGGGAGCTATGACTAATTATGAACCGATCGTTATAAAATTTGGTGACACGACTTTTGTATATACAGTATTGGCCATAACTAAAACATAATTTTTTTGATAAAAAAAGCTTTTTTGAATTCTGATTTGTATATATTTTATTAACTTATATTGTTAATGTTCATATAAAATTCATTTAGTAAAAGATAATTTTATGAACAATTAATTTAAAATGATAAATCATATAAAAACACAAAACGCAACGGACAAAACAAAAGCACCCCCTTATAAGATGTTTAAAAATTTGACTACGTTACTGTATATTTGCATTGTGAATTGACGGGCAATTCAAAAATATCCTATAGCATAATCTAGTCAAGTATGAACAAGTTTAAGATTATGCGTTAGCGAAAGAACAATCCGTTGAAGAGCAGTAGAAGTCGGATTATTCAGTTGACGACCAGCAAAAAAAAACATTTCTATCAGCTAAGAACAAGAAAGCTAGACTGGAGTTTGCCAAAGCGCACATCGACTAGAGTGTCAAAAAATGGAAGACAGTACTATTCACTGATTAATCCAAATACAACTTAAAAAGTTCCGATGGAATAAGACGTGTACGCAGACCAAAAGGAGAAAGACTGAATCCTAAGTATTGCAAAGGAACAACTAAACATGGAGGAGGCAATGGGTTTCTTTTCTGGTCAAGGAATTGGGCAATTCATAAAATTAATGGGATTATGGATCATTTCATGTACCGTGATATAATGAAAGATGTAATGTTGCCTTATGCCAGTGAAGAGATGCCACTTAAAGGGAGCTTCCAACAGGATAAAGATCCTAAGCACACCTCCAAAATTTGTAAGACGTGGCTACAGAGCAATAAAATTCAAGTTATTTATTGGACTCCTCAATCTCCCAATATCAATCCTATTAAGAACTTGAGGGATATTGTTAATATGAAAATAAAACGTGAAAATTTGACGAAATAAGGATCGGAAGGAATATTGCAAGACAAGATAAAAAAAACTTAATATTTTCTATGCCTAAGTGATGTGCTTGTGTCATCCAATGCAAAGGATATGCAACAAAATAGTAATTAAAATTAGTGTTATATTATATCCATCTTTAGCTTTGTCCGTTTAATTTTCTACCTTAAAATATTTTTTGATTTTATGTTACCACTTATAGAAAGATTAACTTTAAAAGTATATGTTTATCAATAATAAACAATTTAACAAATGAAAATAATACATAATCGAAATTTAAAACTTTGTTTTTATAAAAGAAAATATAATATGAAAAAAAATCACTGAGGGGGTCTTTAGTTATGGCCGATACTGTATATAACATATTTGTATTGAATTTTATTTGAATACGAATATTTTTAAGAGATTTATGCTAGTTAAAGTGATTTTCGAAAGTGGAATTTATATGGGAGCTATGACTAATTATGGACCGATCGCCAAAAAATTTGGTAGGCGCGAGTTTAGATTATATAAAACTTATTTGTGCTCAATTTGGTTTAGGTATCTTTATAACTAAAAAAATTATGAGATTTTATCTATTTTTAGATAGGTCAATCGTATGGGGGCTAGTAGAAATAATGGACCGATTCCAACCAAATTCAATTTGCTTCGTCCAATTGACAATAGAAAAGTTTGTATCAAATTTTATCTTTGAAATTGCGACTTGTAGTTTGATTGCACTATGGTGTTGTAGGGTATAAAAATCATTTTTGTACACAAAAGTTCTCGTTGTTGTCTCTAAATTATTAAGAATTAATTGAGCTTTCAGACTGCATTTTTAGTTTTTTTAATTTTTATAAAAATTTTAAAAGTTATAAAGCCTTATTTACAAAATTTATGGAAAAATTTCGAAACATTGTAATGTAGGGCACCTTAATGAGCCAATTCATTACAAAAACTAAACATTTTTGCACACAAAAATAAAGCTCGGACATTTTTCTTTTAAACTGTGTCCTCAAAAGTAATGAAAATCGTGGATCTTGACAAAGTTATAAATAAAACTCAAAAAAAGGCCGACAAACCCGATTTTTGGCAAAAACTCGATTTGAGCGAACTCTAAACCACTTCTGAAAAATCTGAAAAATACTCTACCCTATAAGCTTTCAAATTATGCTTGAGCACCCATGAAAATAAGAATTTGGGACACACTAGTGTATATGCTTATTAGTGTATTCATTCGACTAATGATCGTTCGATTAATCGAATAATTTCTTACGAATAATTATTTGAACAATTTAAAAATGGCCATTTTCGAATAACGAATAATTCGAACAATTTTATGTAGAATAATCGAATAAAACGAATAAATGTTCATATATATTTAAATTTATTAAATTGCTTAAATTTTTTCATAATTTCATATTTAAATAAGTAATAATGACTCACAAAAATTGTATTGCTTCTGAAATTCGACAAATAACTAAAGACAATGGGACTTTCGATCACTGTAGATGAATGTTCCGATAGCTCCTTCTATAAATATATAAATGTTACTGCAAGAAGTTACAATTCTAAAAGCAAATCTTTCAAAATTTTTAACATAGTACTTGAACCAATGAAAATAAATGGTACGGAATAAAATATTTGTTATTTAGCTGGCGAAATATTAGAAGAATCGCAATTAATAATCAAAATATTAACTTAGATTAAAGTGAAAAGTGATATTAAGGATAACATTTATAATGATTACATTGAAATAGATGAAGCCCATGATCTTAAAATATATGTATGTATATAAGTGATGTTATTAACCGCGTACGTAAGTGTTGCAAAATATTTAATAAATCGAATGATAAACACAAATATTGCAAACTAACGTTTTGTTGCAAAAGTTCGTCATATACATGATTTTGAACATCTTTGACTGACTTCAAATTAGCCACGTTCACTGACAATGATATCAAACTTTGGACAGATTCCCTTTATTGTGTAATTCCCCAAGACCACTTTATTAAGGAAAGATTCGGCAACGTTGATAGAGCTTGATGTATAATACAATTTGTTATAAATAATTTAGAAATAGCGAATAATTAATTTACTAAAGAATTAGTTACTCAATTTAAAACCCGAATTAATGAACGACATAAAAAAGTTCTTAATACGTTTATATTGTATTTTAATTCAGGATCATGTCCAACTAGCTCAAATTTTTTTAAAGCATAGCTCCAAAACGGAAACTAAAGGGTTTGCTAGTCAATTGTAGATTGTTCGGGAGTTAATCTGATCAGAATATTTCTGTTGAAAATTTAATGATGGACTTTGTTTTCGAATGTTTTTTAACATTATCAATACTTGAATTTTTAACTTTAACGTTATTTTTTGTTTTTCTTTAACAATAAAATATTAAAAAACCAACATCAAAACTTCATTCTTTACTTTTTTAATAAAAATTAAATTATTCGAATAATTCAATTAATTTTAAACGTGTGATCGAATTATTCGAACAAGTTAAAATCTCTTATTCGAATTATTCGTTTTATTCGAACAAGAGAAAAATCGAATAATTCGAATACCCTAATGCTTATTTATACACTATAGTTTTATTGAGGGGACGATAAGTAATTAAATTTACTTAAAATAATTTTATAATCCCATAAACTAATTTCATAAAATTTATAAATTCAAATGGTTATGTGGAATAAAATTAAAAAAAAATATTATATTCAATCATTCAACATTAGTAGTACATACATGATTTTCTGTATTGTATTCTAAATATGAAACTAATGCACAAAAACGTTGAAAATACATTTTGCTGCACAAAATCAATTTATTGACTTTTCAACGATTTCATTTGAACGACTATGACGCTTTTAATTCAATTAGTTTACATGACAAGTCATTACATTGCACCAATTAAAAGTATATGACGCAATTTTACAAACAAAAATAATAAATAAATAAATATATAAATGTACATCTTTAATTATTTTACTAAAAGTTTAAAAGATGCTGAAGTCAGTCTTGTAAACACAAAAATCATGCAAAATTGCAATCGTTTGCACAAACACAACAACAAATATATAAAAAACAACTTCGTAATATCTTTTAAGCTTTAAACGCTTAAGAGCTAATTTTTTACTTGTTAGTTAAACGTAGTTTAACACGCTGTTATATTAAACGTGAAACAAATTTAGCTGGATTGTGTTTCTCACTAACTTGGGGGTTACACGATCACGTTTTGCCTTTCAAGTTTTAATACACTCACACTTTTAAGAATTGAAACGAACTTGCATTCAATTTCTCATTCAAGTTGGTGTTTAAATTTTCAATCAAGAAAACAGCTGATTACATTTTTTTACACAATTTGTACTAAAATTGTTTTCAAGTTGCAAATTTTGGCAAACAGCATATGTAAAAGACTATCAAGAATAATTGATCGTGTGGCTGCAGTGTAATGGATTAAAAACTGTAAATTATGTTAGCATTGCCATATTGTTCATTCCTTAAAATTCATATACAGTAGCCCAATAAAGTCTACATACAGGAATTCAAATTAAATTTCTTTCTGAAAGCTGTATTTGTAAGTTAAAAGTAATGAAATATATTTGTTTAAAATATAAATTCACACTAAAAAAAATAAAACAACATCACTTAAGTCGGGTTTAGCAACATTTCCTATCACGTCCAAAATTTCACCGTTATTAGAATTTTTGATTCTGAGTCTAATAACGATTTTTTTTTTGGTTCTAATAACGGTGAACTTTTGGGCGTTATTTGAATTTTTTTTTGCTAAAATCGACATAAGATATGTATTATTATATATTTCATAAAAAAAAAAACTGAAAAAACTGCTTTAAATTAATGTAACATAATAATTTTTTCCTGTATGTAGACTTTCTTGGGCTACTGTATGTATGTAAATACGACAAAACTTGAAATTTTATAAAAAAGCAACCACGTGCATAACTTTTTTTGTAAATTTTAACTTTGTAAAATAAATTAAAGCAAATAAAATGTATATTAAAATTATATTGATGTTAATAAACCATATCAATAAAACAACTGCTGTGCTAACTTTTATTTTTCAGCTGTTTAGGCTTTGGTTGAAGTCGCCAATGAAACCTAGATTATATTACTAAATAAACAATAAGTGAAAAACACAAATGTTAGTTTAAGCTAGGTTTAAACAGAAAATGTAATTATAACAAAAACTAGCTCTAAGTTTTCCATTTGTGCAAGTCAGCAAATTTATGCGGCGTTTTTCATGAACCCGACTTTTAATATGTTGTGCCACTTTAAACAGTGAATTAAACAAAGGCAAAACATAAAAACTTTTACAAATGTCGAAAGAAAGCAAGAAAATAAAGTTGAAATTGTTCTGGACGATTTTGCTTTATGTTTACTGTTGGATAGCATTTTCACACAATTTATAATTTAATTGATAAAACTAAACAAAAATCAGCTAATTCATCAAATCCACAATAAAATTGTGGTGCAAACTTTTCAGATTTTTGCAACCATGAAATAAAGAATAAGAAACCACATTTATTAAATTATATTTCAAATGTCTGTTCTATTTTATAATACGTATTGAAATGTTGTATTTAATATAATGAAATCTTTAATCTTGATATTCAATTAAAATGTATATAACTATTTTATAGAATAAATACATTCTTATTAAAGATTAAGGTTATTGCTCCCTATTTAAATTTTGTGAATCTATAAAGAAGTATGCATAATAGGGCCTGGAAAATATAATATTTTGGATTAATTTTATCAAATATTACTTAAATAAGTTTTTGGTTTTGGATACTCTAATTCGGTCAGATTCCTATACCTAAGAATTCAATCACGTGACTACGTCTATGTCAGTTCCCTCTATGGTTTTAGTTGCAGACATAAAAATATCTTCTAACAAATCGAATTTGAAAAAAATGTTGGCAAAAAAAATATAATGAATAAAAAAAGCTTTATTACAATTGTACAATGTAAGTACTGTCGACAATGAGTTTATATTTATTTTGTATGTATATCGTTGCCAAAATTGATTTTCTTTTATGTTTTCTGCTATCTCTAGAGATCCTCTCATTTGTCTCATAGTTTACTTATGTTGCGTTGTCGTGAAAGTCATGAAGTAATTGGTTAATTCAAAAGGTCTCTTATCATGTCATATTGTCATAATGTCCTAATATTTCACGACTCGGCGACTCGGTTTAACCGCGTCGTAGGCGTTAGGAGCAGATCTCTGCTACTTGGTTACGATAACACAATAAACATAGCATATATAGTAGTATTATTTTAGGACATTTTTTGCTTGAAAGGCAATAACACTTTCAAACCATTGTAAAATATTAGGAGACCTTGTGAATTGACCAAATATGTTTGGGTATTTTATTTATGTTACCCAATTATACGAATTAAAAAGATAAAGTTCTTTAAATTCAATTGTTTAAATTATTTTATTTTATTAAATTAAATTTAAGATTAAATTCAAGTTTTAAAAAAGATATAAAAAAATTACCATGTTGAGTGCATGCTGCCGACAGTAAAAGAGATCAAGAAAATTCTATATTTTATTCAAGTGCATGTCAACATGTGGTTTCTTTTTTTTTGCATACTGGTTATTACCGGTACTCGGTAATTTGCATTTGGTAGTTGCAGGTTGCCACATGTGTAATGCTTAAAGTGTTGTGTTAAGAAGTTTATGTTTTGTAGTCGGCTCCACAATACAATTTCAATGTGTTTACAATTGTATTGTGGAGCTGAGTGTAAGTTTACATTTATTGTGGGTGTCAGCACATTTGTTGTGCCTTTGGATCGTTGAACTTATTAGGGCACACCACATTTGATAATGTGTATTATTAGGGTACACCACAAAGGATATTTATTTAGTTAAGCTGAAATAATTTTTCCCTTTCAAAACGTCAACATTACTTTATTATTTAAAAAAAAATGTTTAGCCAAAAAATTATAGGAACGCGTTTGTCACTTTCAAAACGTCAACATTACTTAATTTTTTAAAAAAATGTTTAGCCAAAAAATTAATTGTTTTTATTAATTTAATAACCATCCAAACCATATATACCACCAGAGCACAGTGGTTTCCCTTATATGAACAAGCGGTCAATAATCAATATCTCCAAAACTAAAAAAGTTAGGATCTTCAAAATTTGTCACCTCATAGCACGCCCGAAGAACTTAAAGTTTGCAAATTTTTAAGAAAAAATATTAACAACTGTAACCACAGTAGCCCTTTGATCTTTCAAGGGTTAATTGGTTTTTAGATTTGTTTTATGAATTTTTGAAATAAAATATTTCAGTATGAAAATTCGTTTGTTTTAAACAATTTAAGTAAATTTTTATTCCATTTTAATTCATTTAAATTATACACTGAAAAAAAAAATAAATTAAAAAGTTATACAAAGTTATATAATGCAATATGAGGTATTACTAAGTAATATAAGGTAGTAAGGTAAAATAAGACATTAATATACATATATCAAATATTAATCAAATTTAAAACTCCTTGACTTAAACTACTTGTTTTCTTTGTTGGTAAGTTTGTCCTCCAGAAATAAATGGATCTGAACTTAAAACAGGCTATTTAAAAGTTCTGTATTTATAGCATTGCACGAAATTTTTAGGGTATGTTTCAATCTAAACTGTTTTATATGCTTATTTTTCGCTTCAGCTGCTTCCTCCGATAATTCACACTACTACATGCTTGCTTACCTCAGCTCCATGGATCAGATTTTTATGTACCGATGCAAAAATAAGACGGTGCACAGAGGGATTTTGGTGTCAAAAAGTCAATTTTTCAAACACTTAATTTCAACAATCAAATGATTGAATTATGTAGAGAAATGTTTATAGATGAAATGTACACTTATAGTTTTAAGAAAAAATTTATTTTATTTTTAGAAAATTGAACTAAAGTCCATGCAAGGGTGTTAAGCAAAAATTTACTTAAATTTTCACGCAATTCAGTGGTATAATTTTCCTAATAATACCATTTACCTTTAACATATTTGAAAAATATGTATAACATTTCAACATCAATAAAAAAAAAATTATGGGGAAACCATAAACCGTTAAGAAGATATGCCCAAATCTATAAGACTCTAATTATTATTGTATTTTTGATTTTCCATGGAGAAAAAAAAATGTAGCCCCACTTTCCCCAAGCTCTTTTTTTTAATAAAATGAAAGATGTGAGTGTCTTGTTTCGATTAAAAAAAAAAGAATAGTTTTCGGAACAGGATGATAACTTAACATTTTTTGTCGAATAATAAACGAAATATCCAAAAAATTCTTATGTACCAAATTTCTAGACTTTTGCTTGGATATAAACAATTTTATGCGAAAAAATCAATTTGGATTATATGGGTAGTGGGAGTGGACTTTTTTGATAAAATTTAATTTTTTTTTAATTTAGTCCATATAATTCTCGGTGCCAAATTTCAATGCTCTAGACCACCCCTTATAATTTTTGCTTGTATTGCATGGGCGGTATGCGGTGGGCATGGCCGATTTTAATAAAACTTAGCATACGTTTCAGAAAGCATCTTTTGTTTCAGAAAATATATGTACCAAATTTCTAGACTTTTACTTGGATAGGAAAAATTTTATGCGAACAAATCTATTTGGATTGTATGGGCAGTGGGCGTTGGACGTGGTCGATTTTGATAAAATTTTATTTGTTTCTTAGTTTGGTCCATATAATTATCTGTGCCAAATTTCAGCGCTCTACAACCACTCCTTATAATTTTTGCAAAAAAATGTATGAAGCCATCCCTCTGTGTGGCGTTTTAGTATATTACAGATTACACGCCCATCCGCAAATTTCCGCAACTAACTTCAGCAATTTTATTATCTTAAGAATCAGATTAATACAATGAAAAACAAACCTATGGGGGAATCTTGGGGGAACACAACTAAAACTTTAAGTAAACATCATGAAGTTTTACAAAAAAGTAACAAACATATAGGTTAACTAAAACATTTATTTCACAAGAATTGCAACACAAGTTAGTTTTTATTATTTTCTAAAGATAAAATAAATACCTTTAGCTTCAAAATCCTTTGAAAATAATTTAATTTTGTAGACTACAGCAATTGCAAAACCGTTTTGAAGTGCACTTTTGCTTTGAATTATTCTTCCAGCGTTCAGCTGCGCTTTGCAAATGAATATTTGCTCATGCTTTCAATATTATTTTTAAAAAGTCCCGTTAGATTTACAGTAAAAACCGGTTTGCCATTAAAAGGATTGGATATTTAAGAGACACTTTTTTTGGATTTTGTCTAAATATTTTGTGACCGTTTTATTTATTTTTGGCCTATGGGCGGAACCACTGTGCAGAGTGTGGATATGTTTGTAACGCCTAAAAATATTCGTCTAACACCCACCTTAAAGTATACCGATCGACTCAGAATCACTATCTTAATCGACATTATTTCACCTAGCCCCTCTACAAATGTCCTCCCGAAATTGGACTTTATCGGTCATATATGTTTGAGCAATTTGGGTCTAGATTTGCTAAGAATTTCCTTTTTAATGACTTGTCAATAATGTTTACAAAAAACCGACTTTTTAAAAACCCGGTTTGTCGGTTAACCAAAATTGGCCTTTTTTAGAAAACCGGTTTTTCGGTTAACCGACATCGAAAAAACGGTTAAACCGGTTAACCGTCATATATGTGTAGATTATATATAAAGTAGTAGCTTTAAATATTAAAATTATATATAAAGTAGTCACGAATGGTTAATATTAAATCTTATATCTTATATATAAATAGGCCACACGTTTTTTTGTGGTACACTTTTAAATATGTTATTGTCCACCGATATTGATGAAACATATATCTTTTAAAAGGTTATTTTCTCTAGATGTGCACAATATAAAAAAAAATTCTTTCCATAAAAGTGGTCGAATTTCGGACACCAGGCGATCCTAGTATGTATAAATAGGCCACACGTTTTTTTGTGGTACACTTTTAAGTATGTTATTGTCCACCAATATTGATGAAACATATATGGTTTAAAAGGTTATTTTCTCTAGATGTGCACAATATAATTTTGTTTTTAAATTCTTTCCATAAAAGTGGTAAAAAACGACAACAACATGTTTATGCACATCTAAAAACACGTGTATTTGTACACAAACGTGAACAATATTTTTGCGTATACTGAAAATTAACTGTATAATTTCGTTATTAGTGGTCGAATTTTGACCACCAGGCGATCATAGTAACTATAAATATACAAAAGTGGTATGTTCATTTTATTTAAAAATTTTAAAATTATTATCTCAGTCAAATGGAATTGAGTATAAATATGTTACTAAATATATAATACTTGTTTTAATTACTGGTTTATTCATTAAATTTCAACCAAAAAATGTAAATCAATTTTTTAATTAAATATTTGACAGTTTTAAAATGTTTTATCACCTCTAATATGAAACATAAAATTTTACAAGTCCCAAAAAAGGACTTATAAGATACAAACGCACTTCTTCTTAGCTGAGATTATTTGTCATTATAAATCATACCAAATAATTAATAAAACTCCATTATCAGATTTCAAAAATATTTCAAATCATGGATTTGGAACGTTTTTTGTATCTCCTGTAATATTTCTGAAAAGCTAACGAAATGATTAATAAATTTAAATTTTAAGAACAAAACACACTAATGAAGTCAAATTTATTGAGAGAAGGTATGTACATCGAATTCAATTTGACGTTTGGTAAAATCATCACTAAGTTTTTAATGAATCATTAGTAAGATTTACCCCCATATGCATAAACAGTTTATAAAACAAATTTTGTATGGAAATTTTGTTTGATAAATCTTTGATAAAATTATAAACTATTTATACATATGTGGTTAGCCTAAACTTATAGAATTATGCGGAATTTAATTTTAATTTTTAATCGTTTCATTATGTGCAATTTATTCTGAAAAAGTTTTTCAGCAAACTCATAGTGCTCTACTATTTAGAATCATTGTAATTCTTAAAAATATTAATCTAAAGAGGTTTGTATTGTAAATCAGCAGTTTAGGTTTCAAATCAGACCAATAATGTGTATACAATATAAAAAATTCACAAAAACAAGATTTATTAATTTTAGTCCCAAATTTTAAAAACCGGTTAACCGAGTGATATAAACCGCATAACCGGTTAACCGAAAATCAACATTTTAAATTAACCGAGATTTCGAAAAAAGACGGTTTTTTGGTTAACCAGTTTATAAACTCTATATAGTTATAGTTTTTGAACCATTGGCGTACATGAAGTTCCAATTATTATTTCTAGATATATATCTTAGGGTGGCCCTTAATAAACGAAAGTTGGATTTTGGCCATTTTCACCCCCCCAGTTTGGCGAACATTAGTAAAAAAATCTTCCTGAAAAAATTTTAGGTAAATCCCTTGGGGTTAAGACGTGCCGCAAGCTCTCTGAAGTTTTGAGATCCATTTACAAGGGGATTTTTAATTTTTTGGCGAATGAACTCTATTTCCTTACTGTTATGAATTTTACGTAAAACCTATTCAGAATATTATAGTCCAGATAATTCTAAATATACTCTGAAAGTTTTACTAAAATTGGAAAACGTTAAACCTTAAAAGGTAAAGGTCAAAGGTCAAATTTTTCAATATTTGGAATTTCTTTTGGAAAGATAGCGAAATGTTGTATATTTTTGGGCCCATTTTGATGAAACTTAACAAAAATATAATACAAAGCCTAGTATTTACAAAACCAGCAGAAAAATTAAAATTAACCCTGTATAGCACATGGGGTTAAAATGACCCCAAACTTCTAAAACCATAAAAAAATATGATTTTAAAAGTTTGGGGTCACTTTAACCCCAAGTGCCATTAAGGGTTAATTTCCATTCTTGTGCTGTTATTATAAATACTATTATAAATACTATTATGTTATATTTTTCTTAAGTTTTATCAAAATCGGCTCAAAAATTAATAACATTTCTATATCTTTAAATTAGAAATTCCAAATATTGAAAAATTTTACTTTTTACATTCACGATTTAAGGTTTAACGTTTTCCAATTTTGGTAAAACTTTCAGAGTATATTTAGGATTATCTGGACTATAATATTCTGAATAGGGTTTTCTTAAAATTCATAACTCATTCGCCAAAAAATGGCCAAAAAATTGGATTTTCTCGAAAATTTCAAAATTTAAATCGCAGGTACGGAAAAACTATAAAAGATGTTTTCATAATTCTTTCATATTTTTATTCCCTATTATATTCTCAATATTCCCAATGAGATGATAAAAAAATTCAAAAATTTGTTTAACAAAATTTTTAAAATGGAATTTTGAAACTGCCGTTAAAAAAATTTCATTTTTTTGGTCATACTAACTCATATACAAGTAAATATGGATATATTTTAATTTAAAATGAGCTTTTAATATTTAATATTTATCAAAATATGTTAATTTTTTTCCTACATTTCTTATTCTAGTTTCCTGAGACACGTTAATGGCCTGGCGAATTCTTAATAACTTTAACATTTTTTGACCAATTTTTGTTTTTTATATCTCATTAGAACGACAATTACGTACACATTTATATTCTTTTAAATTGAATTGCAAAGGTAATTTTTTAATGGCAACATTTTTACAAAAACTGAAAAAAATGCATTTTTTCCCCTTGTAAATGCATCTCAAAACATCAGAGGGCTTGGACACGTCTTAACCCCAACCGATTTACCTAAAATTTTTTCAAGATGATTTTTTTTTACTAATGTTAACCAAACTGGGGGGTGAGAATGGCCAAAATCCAACTTTCGTTTATTAAGGGCCACCCTAATATATATACAGTGGTGGCCAAAACATATGCAACTAGCAACAGAATTTTAAAAAAGTTGTTTAAACTAGTTCTAAAGGTAAAAAAAAAAATATTCATGTGCTTGTTATATTTTTGTATTAATGCTTTAAAAATGAGAATATGAAATTTAATTCAGAATTTTTTGCATTGAAAAGAAAAAAATTGAAAAAAAAATACGTATTTCATTGGCCAAAACATATGCAACAAATTGCTTCGAAAACATTTATGTCTATAAAACTTAGTATTTCGTGGCAAATCCTATATTTTCAATGACGGCCTTACATCGGCAAGGCAGTGAAGCTATCAAATTGGCAAAAAAATTTGCAGGAATGGCGTTCCAAGCATCTACCAATCCTTGAAACATAATATCTGAATTAGTGCAACTTTCGGGATATATTTTTTGATTAACGATTTCCTAGAGTTCTCAATGGGGTTTAGATCTGGTAATTGTGATAGCTATTCCATTACCGAAACTCTTTCTTGTGCTAACCACGATTTCACAACATGCGAAGAGTGCTTGGGGTCGTTATCGTGCTGAATAACTCATCGAAGAGCCATATTATTTATCCTCAGCATTTGGAAGCATTACTCATTCCAAGATGTCTCTATAGATAAATCCATCCATTACTCCATTCATTTTGAGCAATGGGCCAACCCCAGCAGCTGAAAAACAACCCCCATACCATTCTACTATATTAGTTCAGGAGTTATAAAGAAAAACGTTATTAAAAGTTCGTTTTTTCATATAAATTCATATAGAAATTTAAGCAAATAGAAAACTTTTAAGCAAACAATAAAATTTATATAGTGCAATAATGCCGATGGTTCAAAAACTATCAATTCAATTCATAATATTTGCAGTAATTGACAAATTGTTAAAAAGGAAATTCTTAGCCAATCTAGACCCAAATTGCTCAATATTTACGGCAAAATCGACCGCAATCTTCTGCACTCTTAAACATTAAAAATAAAAAACATATAACCTCAAAATACATTCTCAAAGTTTAAATTAATGTGTTTAAATAGTAATGCCGATCAACATTGGCATTGAAGGAAATACATTAGCTGATGAAACAGTTAAATTAGCTGCTTTTGACCCAATAGTATCAATCTCTACATCAAACAACACCGATGTCATCAAAATTATTAAAAAATCATAAAGAAATAAAGTAATACCAATCACATTTTATCCATAGAACACTTACCCCCGTATTCATAAACAATTTTTAAATTTAAAGAACGTTTTAAAATCCAATTTTGCATGGAAATTTTGCCTTAACCCTTTATCTGGCAACATGTTATTTTAAGTGCAAAAAGTTATTTTTCTATTACTAATACTAAAATAAAAACACATATTTATTCAGAAATTTTAAAAAAATATTTTTTTCTTGTTAATTTAAAAAAAACTGGTGTGTTACAGAAATGTTACATTGCCTGAAAAGTTGCAAATATTTTATGATAGATGGAATGCACGGAAGCAGTTATTATTTTTGTTATAGCACAATGCAACACCACATTTTTCGCATAAAGTTTGTGACACGCCTTGGCAATTTGGCATTTTGCACCGTATTCTCTTTTCCGCCCAGACTGGCCAATGACCAACCTGGTCTAGACGTACAGCTTGTGGTGGAGCATGTTGAGCCGGTCCTTTGGACTTTTTTGCTTGTAAATCAGGTTCAATTGATCTCGTTCTTTTTATTTTAGATTTGGTATCGAGCTTCAAAAGAGTTTCAGCAATCTGCAGACGAAATTCTGCAGAAGATAACAACTTGTGTGTTTTATTGGCTGCACTGTTCTTTTTGTACAATAGCCATGAGTTCGCCATTACTAAATCTAAAAAGTGGTAAAATAATCGAACTTGCCACCTTTTACTGCGAAGCTGAATTTTGTATCTTCCCATAATAGCGTCAATGAGATCTACACCTCCCATGTGCGCATTATATTGGCCAACAATGGAAGGACGTTCTATTTCAATATACTTTTTTTGAGCTTTGTCGTATCTCTTTACTGGACGTTTTGGGATTTCACCAATGAAAGTAGAAGCCAGATTTACAATTTTGTTGTCCTTCCATGAGACTGTTGCAATTTCAATTCCTTCAACGCTACAAACAAACTCTACAGAAGATCCTCTATTGTTCTTAATCATTTCCTTTTCAGGTGGAAGTTTACAATTTTGAATACGGTTTCTTCTTATCGTTCCTACGCTAAAAATTCCTTCTTTAGCTAAATAGGCGAGGAGAGGCAAAGAAGTAAAATAATTGTCGAAATATAGTTGAAAATTTTGTTTTCTGGGAATGATTCGCGCCAGTCTCATGACTACATTTGAAGATGCGCCTAGGTCAGGTTCGTTGCTCTCAATAACATTTTCCTTTCCAGTTTCTGGCTCAATTTTATAAGCGAATCCCGAAGACCCACATAGTACATATATTTTATAACCCCATTTATGGGGTTTGTTAGGTATGTAACGCTTTAGATGGTTTCTGGCTTTGGTAGAACACATCTGTTCATCGACACAAAGATGTGGTTCAAGAGGAACTTTACGAAAATTTTTATTTAATTCGTCTATGACTGGCCGGACTTTAAACATTCTATCATAATTTTTGTCGGTTGCAGCCAGATTTTTGGTGTTATCATTGAAGTGAATTACCCGTCTAATTTTTTCAAATTTTTTTAAAGGCATCACTTCTCGTATTTTTGTGGTCCCAATGCTGTTGCTCCAGTGACTGGATGCATTAGGAAGCTGTACCAACGACATCATGTACACAATGCCAATAAATTGTTGAATATCTATTTGTGCTACGCGAAATGTATCACTGATGTCCTTTTGCGTGATATACAAATTTGTTTCATCAGCAATGTATTGCAACATTTCTTTTGAAAGGAAGTAAAAAAAATATTGTATTGGAGTGCTAAGGCTTTTTATTTCTTCGGGCAATGTTGTATTCCCTTTGAATATCAGTTGTTGCTCATTTAGAACAAGGTTTTTCTTTTTCCAAAGAATGTTCTCATAACGCTTCTTTTGGCATTGCCTACTTTCTGCTGCTTCATTTCCTACACATTCTATTATATCGTTAATATCTGGAGCAACATCTTCGATAATGGCGTCTTGTGCATCTACAGTATATTCAGGATCATGAGCAACATCTTCAAAAATGGAGTCTTCTACATCTACCGAATATTCAGGATCAGCCACACTATCATCGTCAAAGTCAAGTCCATCCTCACTTTCCTCAAGAATTTCTAAAATTTTCGCATTCGTCAGCGACATATTTACATGTAGGCTACGAAAAAAAAACACATTACTGTGCAATGTGACATAAATGTAACAAACTGAAATTAACCAAATACAATTAGAATATGGTTTGCTTTCAGTTGTATTTTATGAAAATCACTTTATTACATACTTACGGACTTATTATAAACCAAGAAAATAATATGTATAACACAAATCTGATTTTCACACTGAAAACTTAAACACTTGTTATGGTTTGAAATTTTTTTCAGCAATAACCTTTTGGCACAGAAAAACATGTGATAATAATATTGTCCCGTTACATTTTATTTCTTTGTTATTGAGTACAGTTTGTACTAATTATGTTACAAAACCTAAAATAATTATATTGATAAAACACAGCAATATATAGGCAATTTTTGGGTATGTGACATTTCTGTTACATGGCCAGATAAAGGGTTAAAACATTATTTAAATTTAAAATTTTTTATGAATACGGGGGTTAATATTTATAACTGCAGTTTCATAAAACATAAATATCCATAATATGTATAAAAGAGCTACAGAAACACTGTAATATATATAATGTTATTTAAACACAACCATATTTAGGATCAAAAACCTTAGTTGTTAGTACCTTTTCATATTTCCAAATTGTATTCATAATTAATTAAGATTAATTTTTATAAGTACTTAAGCAAGCAAGAAACAAAACATTATAATTCTCATAATAAACATTAATTCAAAAAAAATATCTCCTTATAAAAATTAACAGAAATCTAATTAGCCCATTTTAAAAAAACATATTAAATAAATTGAAGTTTTTAGCTGTGAACGAATTTTACTACAGATATTCGAAAAATTGAATTTGGATGTTCTTGTAGCAAATAAACGATATTAACTCACATTTATGTCTATAGATACATGAAAAATAAGACGTAACATTTATGAGAGTATATGAATGAATTATGTTTGTATGGATGTACATTAGGGTGGCCCCGTTTGTATGGAGAAAAAATAAGGTATCGATGTTCCCGCCTAAAATGAAAATTTGATTCATTCTAAGACTACGTTTTGAAATTTTTTCGTCCTGGGGTCAATATTTGGCGAGCTGGATCAAAGGATAAAAAGGTCCTTTTTTGAGGTTTTTTACATTTTTTCCATATTTCTTCCAAAGGAAGTATATGTAAATTTGGTATCATATGAAAGGTCTTCGAGAGACGCATTCAATTGGTTAAAAGAAATTTAAAAAAAAAAAATTTTAATTAAAAAATTTTAAAAATTTTCGACAAAATTTTAGTTTTTTTTTAATTTTTTCATAGAATTTATTCAAATACATAGATGAAATTTCTTGATCATAAACATCATGTAATTTCACCGAAATGGTTTTTCTCGTTTTTTAAAATTCAATCCAGTTCAATGTTTATTCAAATTTGTTTAAACCTAATTTCATCCCTATCTGACAATCTCTGTACTCAATTCATAGTATATGTATGGGCATCAAAATAACTCAAATTTTATAAGCTTTCCATCGATGTATAAATTCTTATACTTTTCTTTTGTTACACTGCGAATATTTAAATTTAAGCTAAAACATTTGCTATACATAGCGCTATAATGATTATTTTAATGTTATTCCTTTGGAATGTTGTTGTTAATTTTAAGTAACATGTGAAAAACTGCTTAACAGATAGGGATGAAATTGGGTTTAAACAAATTTGAATAAACATTGAACTGGACTGAATTTTAAAAAACGAGAAAAACCATTTCGGTGAAATTACATGATGTTTATGATCAAGAAATTTCATCTATGTATTTGAATAAATTCTATGAAAAAATTAAAAAAAAATCAAATTTTGTCGAAATTTTTTAAAATTTTTTAATTAAAATTTTTTTTTTTTTAAATTTCTTTTAACCAATTGAATGCGTCTCTCAAAGACCTTTCATATGATACCAAATTTACATATACTTCCTTTGGAAGAAATATGGAAAAAATGTAAAAAACTTCAAAAAAGGACCTTTTTATCCTTCGATCCAGCTCGCCAAATATTGACCCCAGGACGAAAAAAATTCAAAACGTAGTCTTAGAATGAATCAAATTTTCATTTTAGGTGGGAACATCCGCAACTTAAATTTTGGGGCCACCCTAATGTACATACATATGTATGTATATAAAGAAGGAATTTCAATGTGCGAAAAATTCTAAACAAATTATTATTTTTTTCGCTGGAATGAAATATTGAGAATACACATACATACATATATACAAAAAGTACATATATAATATTTGGGTGGTTGCGAATATTCGCATATTTAAATAATTCGCTTATTTTTACCTATTCGCTTTAACATGTGGAAAAATATGAGAATGTTTTGCGAATAATAAACTAATGCACATTGTTTTAGAAAACGTAAACTTTTAGCATTTTAAGTTGTTTTGTTTAGCATTTAAGTATTAGGTAGTATTATAACATAATTTTAAATTGTATGTTTTTTTTTCTAGTATCTAAATTCTATATTTCCCTTTGATTATTCTATTTACATTCTCAAAAAATATTTGTTATTCGCATTTGCTAAACTGATATTCGCAACATCCCTAATTTATATATCTAAAGTATTTATATTTTGACGTAAGCATGATTTATTCAAAACATTTTTTAATGCGTCGTAGTATTATTTATTTTGTAGTTTCGGGAATATTTTTAAAATCAAATTTTCACAATGTTTACAATATTACCATGTATTAAGTAACCATACAAGTATTCAAATGAAAGATAGAATTAACTTGTTACGAAATAGAATAAAGAACAATTAATTTGAAATCACATATACTACATACATATTAGAGTGTCCCTTAGAATTGAATTTTTTGAAATGTTGACACGGTACCCCTGAAAAGTTTCGTAATGACCTAAAATAATTTTTTTTTAGCTTTTTCTAAGAAGGGCAACCCGTGCATTTACAAGGGGAAATTAATTATTTCCACCCGGCACTCTTTGAAGTCTGTCTCTCTAATATACAGCTATATCAGAATTAATGAGATGAAATTTAAATTGGAAATACATTATGCAATTTACAAAGTTATTCACCAAAAAAATTTGGAAGTAGTTGAAATTGGATGTCATTTTCACGACATCTTAAGCAATTACAATTCATTCTAAATGCCATTATAAATTCGTCAATAATGAAGCTCTTAAATACATCATCCAACAACAGTTTTTAAATATGATCTGGGAATTCAAATTATATAAAATTATTTGAGATTGATGTGTTTTTGAATTATATACTGAAATTAATAAGAAATTAAATATACTTATGTTTTATTTTGTACATTTGACTTTTATAAAAATACGATTAAAATATCTTTCCAAATACATATAACAATAAATGTGTTTCGCCAGTGAAAAAACTTATTCAATTCACCGAACGTGCATTAGTTCTATGCAATCATTCAAATAAAGAGCCATATATTTAAATACTCACATAAATACATTAGTGTTTCGTGTTCGGTTTTAACCGAAACCGACAATTATTCTTCGATTTTTACTTTTAATATATTTTCAGTAGAAAAATTCATAATTTTGAAATGAAAAATAAACTTTTTCATCCAATTTTCAATCTAAAAACCAATCAATTGTCCAGTTCACAACGTAGTTGTATGTTGTACGTTGTATGATACAACTTTTGTGGTTGTGAACACAGATTTAGCAAAAACACCTTGTCAAGCCTTGAAAATGCAAAAAGAAACAGATCAAAACAAAACATTCCAGAGTCTATTAATGTTTTGATGTAAAATTAATAGTTCAGCGAACAATAGCAAACTAATGTCTGAATTTTGTAAAAATGCAAAAAATTGACAAATATTTACAACAAATTATCGTTTTTCATAAATTAAATAAATCAACTGATTTCAGTTGTTGTTGTTGTTGTCGTAGCAGCAGTGTTTGCTGAGTTGACAGCCCTTGGCCGAGTGAACTCGGGTCATTCCGGTGCGTAGAACCGGCTGTCGTGGGAATGACTGATTTCAGTGTTACCGTTTGGTTGTTATTTTACACTAAAATTAACAAATTTTTTTTTGTTTATGTACATTAGAGTTAATTTAAAAAAATTGATTTGCTGGTATCATAATTTTTCTAAAGGTTTTTGCGGAAATAAAAATAATGGCGTCCTTTTTTTTGGAAAATTTTCACTCCTTGTGGTGGTTCAACGCACCTAAAGACGCGCATTTTGAGCACATTTTTCTGTAGAGCAAAAACGGTTGAATATATTGCAAATCTGATTTCACCAGTCGATTCTGAATCAAAAATTAATACAAATGTTTTTTGAATCCTTAAAAATAGTTCCAAAAACCCACAACAGGGGGCGCAAATCTCATAAAAAAAATAAAAAAAGGCCTTTTAGTTTTTTTAAACATGCTCGATGAAAAGCCATTTTAAGCTTAGCAAAACGGCACCAATATTTCCTTTCTATCACTATTATTATATTATTAGCTTGCCTTAACAAAACAGTTTTAAAGCTACATAACTTTTTAACGGATTGTGATAGAAAGGAAATATTGGTACCATTTTGATAAGCTTAAAATGGCCTTTCATCGTGTATATTTAAAAAATCTAAAATACTTTTTTTTATTTTGTTTATGAAATTTGCGCCCCCTGTTGTGGGTTTTTGGAAATATTTTTAAGGATTCAAAAGACATCAATTGTATTAGTTTTTGATGCACAATCGACTGGTGAAATAGAATTTGCAATATATTCAACCGTTTTTGCTCTACAGAAAAATGAGCTCAAAATGCGCGTCTTTAGGTGCGTTGAACCACCACAAGGAGTGACAATTTTCCAAAAAAAAGGACGTCATTATTTTTATTTGAGCAAAAACCTTCATAAAAATGATGATACCCGAAAATCAAATGAAGTAACCTGCTCAGAAACGAAATCTAATGTACATATAAATATAAACTTTTTCATACAACATTCGAAAAACATATGTAAAAATGTTGTAGGTGTTGTACAAAATATTTATATAGAAATTATCAACAACATTTGTACAACTATTGTAGAATCAGACGACTTATAACTCATACGACTGTACAACGTCAGTTGTGAATTGAACAAATGTAAAAATATCTTAAGATTTCTTTAAATTTATTAATTGTATTACAACAATTGTTTTAGATGAAGTAGCAGGCTACCTATTGCAGTCTAGGCAATGAAACCTGTTAATAAAGAATAATATAAACTAATTTAAAAGTATTTCCTTATAATTAAACTTCAAATGAATGTTTATTTATTTAATTTAAGAAAAAGAATGCAATATTTTTGTAACAAAAGTATGGAATAAGAAGAAATAGTACTATTAAGTCTCCATTTGTGAATTAATACTAATTCTAGATAACATGTCTCTAGTATCATCTTTATTGATTCATTGCAATGTGGATTTTGGCTCATTCGAAGCGTATTATTAGAATAAAAAAGTAGCATAAAGACCCACATTTTGTATTCCCACTCAGCATTATGAATGCTGAGTGATTTTTTTCTATAGCTCTTAATATTTAATAAATTATTACAAAACCGAAACTGCGGTTTTGAAATTTGTCGGTTTTTTGGAAACTCTAAAATACATGATCTCCAATGACATGCCAATGTAAAAATCGCCTAAATAGAACCACTTCGTCATCATTTGAACCCCTGCTTAAACTACTTTTTTGCTTATTTTAATTTATGTATATAAGTAGCTTCATTTAAATACCAGTATTTGTATGTAAATTCAAAAAGTTGAATAAACTATAGCAGTTTCCAATAATTAATAAGTAGTTTCATTTAAATACCAGTATATGTATGTAAATTCAAAAAGTTGAATAAACTATAGCGGTTTCCAATAATTTGAAAGAATTTCGTATAAATTGCACAATTTTGTATGTTACTAATTTGATTTGTAAGCAGAAGCAATATAAAACATTTAAAAAATTACATGATTACAAATGTTAGTTAGATATGTTTGTATATATGACTTTTAACACCATGCAAACCATAGATAAATACACATAGATCAGAAACTCTCCTTTCAAAGACCTAACTCAGTTGTCAAAAACCTAAGTTGTGAGAATGTTTTAGTAAATAAAACTATGTGAAAACAAAAACAACACTCGTACACTCGTGTGATTATTTTGAGTAAATTTTTTGTTTGAGGTTTTTTCTATTTTCCGCTCTATATGTATTTCTCTATGATGTGAACTATTAAATTGAATGTTTTATCTGAATCTATTTTAAGCAATGGCACGTGATGATGTTATTGAATGAAGTGAAATTTCTGACAATTAAATACCCAATGCAAATGCAAAATGGAATTGAAATGTTCGAATTCAAAAACATTTGAATTACACATAAATTCGGGAAAACAATGCAAATAATATCAATTAATAAAGGTCATTCTTCCAAAAAGAGAGCGTAAACACACTCACCTTCGCTGCCATTGGGCTTAGAGGCAGCATTCGCCAAGCAACGTGGACAGGATGCGGTCAAATCGATAAGACTATGTTCCGGAGCGGCAAAGGGAAGATTTTTATACTTAAATGTGGATGGTGTTGGTGGTGCTGAATACTCGTACATAAAGGTATTTACCATTAAATTTTAAATAAAGACAAATAATAACAATAAAAATATGTACATGCATATGTATGTACATTATCAAAAAATTAAATTAATGTAGGCATGAATAAATATACTTATGGCATATGATTGTATACGAAACATGTGACAAGAAATTTATTTACTTTTTTTCTTTTGTTTTGTTTTAATGCTAATGCAAAAACCTAAATGTAGCGCACTAATACTTCTGCATTTTATTATCAAAAATACATATTTAAATGTATGTACATTCATATGTACATATATAAAATTATCGTCATTAAAATTAACTAAAACCATTTCAAGTTTATTTTATGATATTTTCACTAAAAACAATTAGTTTTTATATAAGAAAAATGATCGCGTGGCCCTCTACATGTATGTACATACATTTGTGTCTGGAAATGCCAAATCATTCTTTAACTTTGGAATTAACTATGACCATATTTACACATACACACTTATGGATGGTACCAATGAATGAAAATACAAAATTTTAATTCATTCATGACAATGGAAATTATTATTTGTATTACGGAGGCTATATTATTTAACATTTCATTTTTCACAAACTTTAAAATATGTACATTAATTAGACATGCATTTAAAAAATAGATTTGCTTTGGATGTGTCTTATTTTGTTCATTAGTAGCTAAAACTAACTATTGCTAAATTTAAGTGCAATCGGATAAATATAACCCTTGCCGAAAATCTGTTAAAAGTTGTAAAATTGGGTAAATAATGGTACTTTTTTGATATCTTAAATAAATCCCTATTTAAATAATATTTTCTAAACATTTGAAAAAAATCTTATCTTCTAGAGAAAATTGTCTTTCTATCAAGGTTTTGGATGTCCACATAATAAATTTATTTCAATTAAAATTAAAATAGTTTTAATTGGTTTTTAGTACTTAATGGGATATTCTTTGTAGTGATTTTATTCTGCACTCCTAAATTGGAAAATATTTCGACGAATTGCCACTGTCATGGACAATTCAGTAGTTTACTATCCCTAAGCATTCAAATCCCCTATTTTAGTCATGGTTGGACAAGAAACAATTTTGGGTTCTGGAATGGCATATTTTTAACTCTCATGTGAAAGATCATTCGAGGAGACTGATGTCAAGCTACAGTGGTCAGTTGGTTCCAATCTAGAAGAGCAGAAATAATTCAATATAAAGAATATTCCACTTTGTACTAAAAACCTATATAGTAACAAATTATTTCAAATTACTTTATCATATGGGCACCATAATAAGTAGGCTTATATGAAAATTTGGGAAAAAATTATCTAATAATCCGAAATTGCAGTATTTTATATGAATACAATGAATGGGTTACAATTAGGGTTTGGGCTTATAATATATAGTTTGGGATAATTTTATTTCCCAGGAAACGGGAATAAAAAAATTTAATTTACCGGGATTCCCGGAATTTTTTTAACAACTAGAAAAAAAAGTAAAAAAGAAATCTATATATACACATCTGCTCAAAATAATAGATACACCTAATTGGAAAAAATTTAAATGGCGGTAACATTGAAAATTTCCTCGCAAGCGTTAAGAATACATCATATTATTAAAATTTCTATCTGGCAATGTCATGTCAGTCAAAAATCTGGCAACTATTTGCTTTCATGTTGATTTTTAAAAACGAATTTATTTGAATTACAAAAAATTATTTGCTCATAAAAATAGATACACATCAGTAATTTGTAATTTGTTTATATACAATTTTTTTTTTGTGCAATTTTTTTGTTCCTATTTAAGTGAAACAGTAAGTATAATTTAAATTTTAGCAACAATTTTATAAAAAATAGGACTCTTTTGAAGAAAATGGGACGAAATCATCATTGTACCGAAGATGAGAAAAAAATTGTTCAAACGATGAGAAATCAAGGAAAATCATTACGGGAAATAGCAAAGAGCATAGGAAGATCTTTACATTTTGTCCAAAATGCTTTATCTAAAAAACAAAAAAGAGAAACTCGCGGTAGACCAAAGAAAACCAGTCCAGAAACAGATAGGCGGATCGTCCTTATGGTTAAAAAAGACCCTTTCATATCATCGAAAGCTATTTCTGCGGAGCTATGTAACGAAATCAGTCCACAAACAGTTCGTCGTCGTCTTTTACAAGCTAAATTGCCGGGAAGAATTGCCAGAAAAGTGCCACTAATGCGCCAAAAAAATATCAAGACCAGATTAGAATTTGCTAAAGAGCACTTACAATGGTCCGGGTGTGAAGGCGAAAAAAAATGGAGAAATATTTTATGGAGCGACGAAACAAAAATAAATTTGTTTGGAAACGACTGCCAAAGAAATGTACGCCGACCAAAAGGAAAAGAATTCCACGTTAAATTTACAAAAAAGACGGTAAAACATGGCGGGGGAAACATAATGGTTTGGGGTTGCTTTTCATGGAATGGTGTTGGTCCGATATTCCGAATAGAAGATACCATGAATGCTAGTGGGTATAGAGACATATTGGAAAACGTAATGCTTCCATATGCATCGGAAAATATGCCATTAATATGGACATTCCAGCAGGACAACGACCCAAAACATAGTTCAAGATTAGTTAAAAACTGGTTCTTGGAGAATAACGTACCTGTTTTAATCTGGCCCAGCCAATCCCCTGATTTAAACCCAATAGAAAACTTGTGGAGTGAATTAAAGATAAGGCTTTCGAAGGAAGTTTTCAAAAATAAAGACGATTTATGGGAGAAAACGCAAAAAATATGGTACGAGATTCCATTGGAGAAGTGTCAGAACTTGATATCCAGTATGCCCAGAAGAGTGGAGAAAGTTTTACAAAACAAAGGTGGATATACTGGATACTAGCTTTACTTTAATAAAAAACTAATTTTTTTAAGATAAAATTTATTAGCTTTATTAGCTTATGAGCACCAAATTTTTCGAAATTTAAGAAATTTAATTTACTTTATAATATTTATTATTAATTATGAAATATTTTGTTTTTGTTTTTTACTCTCCTTTTAACTATAAATAAAAATCGACTGAATTTTTTTTATAATTTTACAATATACCATTATTTTTTTTCGTTTTTAAAAAATAAATTTTGGTGTATCTATTATTTTGAGCAGATGTGTATATATAAATGAAGTGATCCATGTATGTAATCGCATCACGTGAGGACGGCTGGAGCGATTTGCCTGATTTTTTTTTCGATTCAAAATTTTGAGGATATGGTTTGTAAAGAAAAATCCTTTTTATTTCTCATTTTTCTTAATAAGAGACCTTTTTGGAGAAACTTGAAGAACTAACAACAGCTAGTTATTTTATAAAATTGAGTCATTCCATTAAAAAAGAAAGAAAAGCAATACATTACAGTTCAATTGTCCTAACATAAAACAAAAATTGGTTGGAATAATATATGGAGATCATTTGTTATTATTAAATTAAGTATTATTTCATTGAAATAATGTTATAGTTCATCATAGAACTAATTTTTTTTAAAAATGATTTTTCAAAATAACTAATGGCACAGTTTTCACACAACGAGAAAACTCTTTAGCTTTCCGCAGATGTTGGCTTTATCGTTAGTAAAGCATTATAAAGAAAATCTAAATTTTTTATTCGATTCCTACTTGCTTCAATAAAGCTAATTTCCGCTTAAAACGATTTGATTTTAAATGTTTAAATTTTGTTTCATTTGTATTTCACAAACATCATCATCATCGCTTTGAACATATGAGGGAACATTGTGGTCAAATAGGCATTCATACATTTGCTGTCCATAAATATTTAACATTATCTTTGTTAAATTATAATTTAGCTCATTATGTTGTGAAGTTTTTAGGTAATTTTCAATGAAATAAGTCTGCTGTTACAATGTTAATAAATAAAAATATTTTTTTTTAATTCCATTATAATTATTAATATTTTTGTATGTCTACTTGTTGTGTTTGTGCAACATTTTGCAAATTCGCAAGGGTACAAAATTGTGACTTGTTTAATTCAACTTAATTCAAAGGCTCTGGAAGGTCACACGGTCAATGTAAGTGAGTCCTGAGCACTTTGATAAAACATAAAAACAGAGCTTGCAACGCTAGTCTCGGAGTTATCCATGAAAGTAAGTGAGGAATCGGTAAAACTACCATTTTCAACATGGTTCAACAGAAGAAAAAAATCATATTCCGTTATAAACGGTAAGAAATTATTTAGTTATGCCATATTCTTTACAAATATGCTCTTTCTTTTTACTAGATTACTTTAAGTATTTTAATATTTTCAACCATAGCTGAATGTTTTCATATTTTATCGACACAGAACATTGTATGGAATTTTATACGTGGGCAATATGAAAGCGTACGTTTTTTTGTATGAAAATAATTACCAAAACGTCAGGACTTTAAAATAGGTTTCTAATAATGGAGTATTTGTTATAAACGTGTTTTACTGTGTAGCTATATTTAAGTATATACCTATATACTATATTGTCTTGATTAGTAAAATGGTTTACAAACACGCAAAACGACAAGTTTAAAATATACTTTTTTGACAAACTACCAAATAGAAAATGTAAATTGTCTACAAGTTTATTATCGGCAAATACTTTGTATGTAATTTGTTTTTGTCTCACAAAGAAAATGTGTTTTTTACATGGTAACAAAACACGAAATGCAATAAAATTATTATCAGATTATACTTATTAATTGTTGTTGATGTACATTAAATTAACAATGTATATCAACAATTAACCTCTAAAATATTAATAAATATCAAACAATTCAATTAATAGAATATTATTGGGTTGACTGCTCTTAAAAAAATTTGCTTACAAAAATTCACTGTTAATCTTTTTACAATATATTCAAAATAAAACAATGTTCAAAATATTACCTTCTTTCTCTGTCAGATCTGAAAATTTAACTCCTCCACTAAACGAAAATGAAAAGAACACAATAGATTTGTTACAATAATACATTAAATGTTCGAAAAATATTAATAAATAATGTAAGTATGCACTATATTTACCTGAGAAGTACAGTTGCAGTTTCAGGCACACGAAATACCTGAAAATATTTATAAATATTGATTTAATATTAATTATATTTCCAAAATTAAGTTTCATATTATATAAACAAGTTTGTAGTGTGTTATTAATTTACTAGGGCTTTACCCCCATATGCATAAACAGTTTATAAATTTATCAAAGGTTTATAAAACAAAATTTCCATACAAAATCTGTTTCATAAACCTTTGATAAATTTATAAACTGTTTATGCATATGGGGGTTAATATTTAAGTTTCTGACTCATCTAAAAGTATAACTATGTACATTTAATTTTTTTTAAATGCCAAGTGAATATTTACAAAACTTAACAAAAATATTGCTAAATAACTGATTAATAATAAAAATCTATGATTAGAATCACCCCTATTGTGAAAAACATGTGGAATTTATGTTCCCATGAAATATCCATTTCCCTCGAAGGGAAAATTGCTATCGTGAACTTTTCATTTACAATAGTTGATTTTGTTCGTAACAGCTGTTATTGTTTACAAAATTCCATCTAAAAATGTCACAACATGTGAAATATTGATTCGCGATAAGGGCGAATGTAATTCACGTCATAAATTTGACATTATAAGCCGAATATCTGAAATAATTTTGGAATTAAAAAAAAAAAACTGTTTTGAAAAATGTAACTTTTAGGATGGAATTTTTAATTTTTAACCAATCACCCCATATAGTTTTGTCCATACTAAGGACTTTTGTGCTATGTTGTTCGAAATTAATTGAAAGTTATTCCTTTGGAAAATATGTATTTATAATATGGCTATGGGCAATTCCACGAGAATCGCTACCACGACTGAAAACACAAAAACCCATGAAACTTTTTTCAAGATGATTTGAATAGAAGAAAATAATAAAATGTTACTACAGTGAATGTCACTTAAAATCGTACACCATCGTAGTCAAATTTTATTCATTAGTTTTAGAAAGATGATGTTTTGGAAATATTTTAAAATGCTATTATTATATTGTGTGTGCTATTACCTATCAGAAAATTGGGTATAATTTTAATTGCCCTTATCCACAAATAAAAAAATTGGGTAAGACTGTCAGTGCCCAGAATATCAACGCTTCATTTAAAATCGTAAAGGCACTAAAAAATAGCAAATGATACCCTACAAAGTATTAGGATTATTTAATATTAAAATTTGTTTTCATTTTTAAAGTTTTAATTATAATTTAATATAATTTTACGAATTTAAATGAAATATGAATTTTGTGATGTTCTTTAATTTTCATCAATATTTTTTTAACGAAATGAGGTTTTGTTAACTTTTTTGTTGAAATACATATTTTTTGTTCCAATTAATAAAATGACTTTTAATTTTTTATATATTCACCTATTATTGCCTGTATAATTTCATAATATTTAAAAAAAAAATATGTTGTACGATTTTGAGTGACACTCACTGTATGTGAAAGTATTTAGATCACATTCAACATTTTAAAGACAAGAATAATAGTTTAAACAGATTATATTTAATATTTTAATGTTTTAGGTATGTTTTAGGCTAAAATTGCTAGGCTAGAAAACTAGGCTCCCAATTAGCTTGTAGAATGAAATGAATTTGCTTCTGATTGTTTTTTTATTGCTATTGTCAAATTGTTTATTGAAACCGAATGTATATTTTCTATTCACTTTTTTAGTTTTTGTATACATATATTTACATAATATATATTGTTTTATTATAAGAGAAAAAACTGTCACGTACGGTATGTCACGTACGATATTAAATTTTATTTATTATAAAATCATCCAAAGATTGTTTTTATTTAAATATGAAGGATTGTAAAGGAAAAATATTTCGTTATTTTTATTTTTCAGATACTCTTATTTTTGCAAAATCTATTCCACTCTATAGGCGTACAAATGTCACGTACGATGATATGGAATTGCCCATATGTATGATTTAATACTCAAATTGTTGTATCTGTAAAAGCATATGAAGAAACTAAAATACGAAAATATTTTCAAAAATTTCTTTCTTATAACCAGGGCAACCAAAAATATGCAATATCATATTTTTTGCTGTGCGTCGTATAAATATATGAGTTAGTTATTTATCCGTTTCAGACAATTATAAGAATTTTGGCATCGATTTGTTAGTGCATATTTTTGCATATTTTGCTCTTTACTGCATATTTTTGCATATTTTGCGTTTTATAGCATATTTTTGCATATTTAAATCATAACTGCATATTTTTGTTGCATATTTTCTTTATTTCCATTATTTTGTTTTCTAAATATAATTTTATTGCTTGTATTGTAATTTTTCATTTCTATATTTTACAATTTTGTTAAGGTCCAATGAAAATTCGCCTAAGCTACTTAAAGAAAAAAAATACAGTACCCATAATCGACTTATCTTCATTAAATTTTCATTGACTTAAGGGATCTTAGTTTCCATATATTTGAATTAAATTAAAAATATTCACACACAAATATCAAAATTTACCAAATAGAAAAAAATACATAAAAAATTAAAACAAAAGAAAAGAAAATGGGCAACTTCTTAACAAAATGTTGGATACATTTAAAAAAAAAACTTAAGGTTGCGTGAGACAGTTATGGCTGGGCATTAAAAGTTTACCACTAATGTAAAATTAAACAACTTTTCAGCAAATGTTCAGAATATTAAGATCCATCCAAAATATCATGTTCAAAAATATCGAAAATATCACGTTTGTTACAAATTGTAACAAAGATGTTAGGAAATCAATAAAAAAAAACATCAATTGATGAGAAAGGAAGAAACATAGGAAATGTCACTGTATTTTGAGTTCCAATAATAAAAATGCAAAAAAGGTTTTTTTATTTTTCCGTAGTTTTAAAGAAAACAAATCATTTCACTATTGTAAGGCTTTTTGATAATTCTGTTTAAATTTTGGAAGTCAAATTTAGATGTTAATCTTCATATATGATAAGTGCTCCAAAATCCACTGCAATTTTTTACCAAACAATTACAAACGCTGTCTATAGCGATTTTGAAACATAATTCAAATGATAAAGATTTTAAAGCTTTATGTAGAATAGAAACATTTCGAGAAATTCTTAATATCCTCTCCCTATAATATTATGCAACTATCTAATTACTAAACAAATTTTTATTTACTTATATTATTTTTAATAAAACATTGAAATCAAACAATAGCCAACTATTTTTAAGTGCATATTTTTTATATTTTAAGAGCATATTTTTCGTTTTTAAGTGCATATTTTATGCGCATAAAACACTGCTTATAACACTAACAACTTTTGTATTTGTATAGAGTGAATCAAAAAAAAACGTATACACACTATTCCAGCCAAAACATATTCTTGGTCCAACAAATTATTTTTTTTAATCAAGTTAGCTTTTAAAAATATGTCAGATAATATCATTTCTAAATCATTAATTTTCAACTGTTATTTCGGTTAAAATGTTCACCGAACAAAAGTATTCACGTGACAAAATATTTAAAACTTCCAATATGAACTTTAAAATAAATAGCAAAAGATCTGAAGGTTCATCGTTACACTTGTTCAAAAGCCATTAAACAGTATAAGGAAGACTTGAACATTGAAAGGAACTTGAACATTCTATCAGAAAAGCAGCTCTTAAAGTTAAATTCTCTGGTGCGCAGAGCCAAAGCTAATGCTGGGTTGAGGTCGTATAAAGTTCAGAAAGTTCCAGATCGCAATGCGTTAAAAAACTTATGTAGATGCAAAAGAACGAGCAAAAAAGTATAGATACAATTTTATGAAAAGAATACACCTGTTGTGTGATGGATGATGAAATTTATGAACTGGCAGATTTTTCACAACTTCCGGGCACTTGAATTAAAGAACACAGGGAAGGTATTCTAGTACATGTCCGATTTTAAGCGTAAATGGATTAACGGAAGCAACTATAAAATCTTTAATAGGATCGTTTCCGGAAAAAGTGGATAAATTTATAAATACCGAATTTCCTCAATATTTGAATAAATTTACATATTTTTGAGAGTTTTTATATTTATATATTAACTTAATACAAGTATGTACCTCATAATTTTGAATAATGAGTTTTATTGATTTTACAGTAAATTCATAAAAATATTAAAATACAAAGAATAACTAAATAAAATGTTCTCCTACAAAAGTTTTTCTTCTGAGGTGTTAAGAAATTTAATAGAAATTTGTAGCCCATTGAACGCTGAAAAAAGTCCCGAATTATTATGCTGGTTCACAATACTTATCTATTTTCGCAAGTTTTACACAAACATTGTAGGACTACTTACAAAATATTTTTGAATTTCCGCAAGGTCAAAATCCATTTTAGAGCTATGGTTTATAGGGCAGAGTTTCGTTGATTTAGAAAATTATTAATGCGAACAGATTAACCTTATTTAAATATTGGCGTATACAAATGCAAATGTCTTTAGTGTTATTAGAAGAAAATATTTGAAACTATTTTTTATTATTTTAAAATCTTCATATGCCATATTATAAACATTTTCAAAAGGAATACCATTCAACAAAATAAAACAAAAGTATTTAATTAGTATATAGGATATATAGGGTTATTCGTTAAAAATTTTAATTTTCAGGTAAAATATTTAGTAACTGTAAATTTAATAATTTTGATTATGCTAAAAATAATTTAATACAATATATGAAATGCTTACCTTCCAACCCAGATTTTCAAAAAAAGTACATAAACGTGACTGTCCAGTTGTCTTTCCGCCACAAGGACCTTTAACATAAAATAAATTATTGTTTAAATTGTATTAGCGTGAAAATAATGAATTAAAAATTACATAATTACATAACATATAATCCCTTCTAAATTCATCATAATTTAGTATTTAAAATTTCTGAAAAATGGACTACGAATTAAAATAATTTTGAAATATTTGTATGTGTATGTATCTAATTAACCCTTTAATTGCAGAAGTTGTACGTAGTGATCACAAGCGTACAACTTATTATAGCAATTTAATGGTGGGTATGAATAAATTTTGTTTACAGAATATTACATTTATCAAAGAACAATCACGATAAAACTTCAAATATATGTACATTTATTAATTATTTTATAAATTCATGAAGCTTGTATTCAAACTATGCCTGACTTCATAAACGCTGTTTGCAATGCAACACTGCAAAGAAACTCGTTTGTTTAAAAGGCAAAGCAATAATTTGTGGCAATACTGCTTTGTCAAAATATACAATAGCGGAGTTCAGTATTAAGTGCGAATGGTATTGCATCATTGCAAATGCAAAATTGTAAATGTTTTTGTGTGTATTTTGTTATTGGATAACGGTAAAATTTTGCATTTGCAATGATGCTAGACCATTCGCACTTAACAGTGAATACCGCTAATGACATTTTAGTGCATTATGAACGCATTTTTTTTTGTTTCGAATTTTACAAAAATTCAACTTTACATAAATCCGCCAATTCTACCAAAATATATTTTTTTTGCCTCCAAGATAATTGTATAAAAAACTATTAAAGAATTATAAATTAAAACAATGCACAAATTTGACTAATGTTGCGCATTGCCATGGAACTAAAGTAGTTCCAATCGCATGATCTGTTGAAAATTTATTTAAGAAATAGCAAAATGTAATAAAACATTCAAAGACGTTTTTCTCGAAACGACTTTTTTGAATTATGACGTTGTTGCAGCAAATGAGCCATATAATAAAAATAGATTTCATGCATCACTTCAAATAAATTGTATAACAAATGTAAGGGTTTTGAAGCCATTTTTATTTGTTTTATTATTTATCCAAATCTGAACTACCACCACTGCCGTTATTATGATTTTTATACACTTAGGAAAATTGACCCCACTTAAGTTTTATATTAGTTTTTGTTAATAAATATAGTAAATACATAATACTTAAATATTTTAAAATCATTAATTTTATTTTGATTGACAGTTTTTCAGCTGTCTTCCTCCTCCATTACTTACTTATATGTACATAAATATTTAAAATGATATTTTTACGTTAGACCAAGTGTGGGAAAATAAAAATATGTATTTATGTTCGATTTGTTAACGTTTTGAAATTGCTGCTTGAGTAGCAAGCTCTTGTTGAGTTTTACAACAATTTTCATGGTGTAATGCCTACAACTCTTGGTATTCAAACTTTTTTCGCTAGCCTGGGCGGTCTTTGTCTTCCGTGTCAAAATCTCCACCGCACAAACCATTTCTCGCATGTTGAATCGAAACACATTTACCAAAAACTTCGGAGTGCTTCAGCGGCACTTTTTTTCAAATTAAAAAAAATCATTTTCGAAGCAGAAAAAACTTTGTTGTTTACGCTTTAATATTCAATAACCAAGTGAGAATAAATTACGGATATGTACCCTTCAAAATGATATATAACTTATATAAAACAAAAATCGAATTCAAAAGATACCTACGTCATCTATTGTAAATTCCGCATTTTTAAGTCATACACCCTATACTTAATTTTTTGCTTTTGTATTTTGAAGGGATTAGAAAACACTTTGACTAGCTATTATAATTTGATCATCATATTTTTTATTTAATTGTAAACATTCATATATAGCTTGAGCTTCGGCGTCTTCCTGGTTCAGTTAAAATACCGTGATTTATTAGGGTACCGTCTTCTTCGACAACTGCAAATACAATACCATGTGTTGTTTTGGAACCATCTGTATAAATTATCTTCCAGTTGTTTATTGATGTATCCTTGTATAGTCGTCTATATATTATGTCTGATGTGGTTTCCTTTTTGTGTTTGATAAGATGGTCTACGAATTTTTTTTTAGTTTAGCAGCCATGAAGAAACATTTTTTTGTTGATCTTCGTTTTGTATAATTCAAAGATTTCCTCATATACCATATATCGGTAAGAGTTTATTTAATTTTTAAATCGGTTGGTTGTTTTTTTTAGTTTATTGTATGAGTTAGTAAGTGGTTAGGATGATAAAATTTGTTAATTAAGTTAAATTTTAATATTTCAATTCGATCGTCATTTTGCAATTTGCCGATTACCTCTAACTACAATACATATTCTCAATGCATGCAACACATTAAGAAATATAAGAATAGATACATGAATTCGGATATTTGAACATTACTGTAAGGCTTACAGATGTAAGGCTTACAGATATTCTAAAATTTACAACCAAAAACAACACTGAATTAATAACAAAATTGTAATTAAAATTAATAAATACAAAAATAAAAATGTCTTTGTTTGTTACAGAAATCTGTCGATTAACAAATGTTTTACCATTTAATTGTTAATTGAACTTTTTAATATTAGTTCTAATTAAACAGCTTAATTTTGTATAATTTTAAAGGGATTTTTCTTATTTGCAGGTTTTTAATTTTTAGTCAAGTCACATGTAGCTTTTCACATTTCTAACGTCAATGTACTTCGCTCATTAACACTATTAAGGTGTTTATTACATATTTAATAATATTGTGAAAAAATATAACTTTTTGGATATATAGCTGCGGTCAAAATAATAGCACAACGACATTCATATTGTTATATAGTAATAGTATTATAAAAATTATTTTTTGTTTTTAGAAATACATACTTAATTCACTAAAGTTTCAAAAAGTAAATATATTCATATTAATTAGATAAGAAAAACTATATAATACATATATAAACACCTAAGAAAATAATTGAGTCAAAAAATTACATCTATAATTCCTAGTGGGTTGAAGACTGTTTTGGTTGGTCCCATGCTTAAATCGAAGGTTGTGAACAGTCCTGATGATCATTTGATTAAAGAACAGATTTTGATTTTAGATTTTGGAGCTTATGAGGATTAGTTTATACTAAGTATGACTGATGCAAATAGAAATATCATTAATGATAATAGGATGGCCGTTCTTGTCTCGCTTGACCTTTCTAAGGGCTTCAACTCGATACACAAACTTCGTGGTAAATTCAATTTATGCATGGGTTAGAGGTTGAAATTGAATCGTATTGTCAATTCGATTTTGTGTATGGAGTTAAAAGTTGCGATCATAATTCTGAATATGTTAATGTTATTTTCCAAATTTTAGTAAGCTTCGTTGCATGATTTTATTCTACAAACGGATGAGATTGGGAATGCCTTTGCCGTTATATAGGCCTTTGTTTTTAATCAGTCATCTAGAAATCCTCAGATTCGTATCCTTAGATATCATGTTCAATATTTGAAAGATAGTTTTTGATTAGAATAGCTCGATGTTGGAACTACCTACCAATTGAATTGCGAATTTTCTCACATTCTAACAATACATTTAGATTGAATTTTATTTATTATTTATTGGATTCAGGTACCTTAATGATTTATATACATACATATATTTGAATTTTTGATTAGTTTGTATTTGTAAGTTTTATTGTTAATGGTGAAACTTTTTTAGGATTTAAATAATTTAAAGTTAGTTCTCGTAATGGTCAGAAAATAAGTGCAACAGTAGTCGCCATTAGGATGTCAATTTTGACCATCGTAAAAAACATATGAACCTGGCCAAGAGTTATTAACACACTTACTGCAACCTTTTAAAAGGACGGGGAAAACCCGGGTTTGTACATGCATTTAAATCAGCGAAATGCAAACTCACACCACTACAGTTTTTAGATCTTGTAGTTGTATGAGTTGAGAATTATTCTCTGGCAAAAACAAAAACAAATAGCTGAAATAATGAAATCAATGCTCATGCGAGACTGACTGTTTTTATACAATGTGTTGCGTGCTTGCGTACATGTGAAAATAAAAATAAAAACAAGAGAGCTCATTTGAGAGCTCACTGCAGCTCGCTGATTTAAATGCACATTTTTTTTTTATTTTTCATTGTTTATTACATGTTATGAAGCTTCTGAACCTAAAAACGTCAGTTGATAAAAGAAGTTTCTCGTGGATTAATTGTATACTAGGGCCGTCCCGTGGCCGAAATTCGACCACTTTTAAAACGCTTCTTAACACTATTATTGAAAGAATTTTTAAACAATTTTTTATAGTGTGTATATCTAGAGATAATAACCTTTTAAATCATATATGTTTCATCAATATTAGTGGTCAATAATATACTTAAAAGTGTACCACAAAAAAGACTAGGGATCTACGTTCCGAAATAAAAATTTTTACAAAAAAAAATCCAGCGCTATCTGGGTTAAAGACGATATAACGGTTATGAAAACAAAACATTTTTATTTTTATTGGAACGCAATACTTTTCAATACCATTTTTTATCTATAAATATTTTTATTCTTAAAAAAGCTTAACAAAACGTGTTTTATTACTAAAAAAAAATAGGAAATATTTGTTTGCTCTCCGAAACCTATGATGAATGTGTGTGTCATAGGTTTCAACGTGCGAAAGATGGTTTGTACGGTTCAGAAGTGGTGATTTCGACACGGTAGTCAAAGATCGCCCAGGCCAGACAAAAAAGTTCAAAGACCACGATTTTAGGCATTACTGCATGAATATTGTTGCCAAACACAACAAGAGTTTGCGAAATAATTGGCATTTGCAAGCAGCAGGATTCGTCCAAAAGTAGTGAAATTGGGTACGATACTAATTAAAGCTGAGAGACCTTTAAAGACGATTTTGTATATCTGAAATGCGGTTTGAACGCAGCAAATAATTTCTGCACCTAATCAATACTTACGATTCGTGAATGGTATGAAAAGCTAATAATCGATTTTCGACTTTTCGATCAACCATTTTCATTTCGATTTTTACATATTGGGTTCGATTAATCGAACCCAATAATCGATTTTTTAATAGTCGACCTGCATTTTTGCAAACTATAGCAAATGACCCATATACGCTATAATTACGGATTAAAATCATATTTTGGAAGAGTATTATAACTCATTTATGTTGAGGTGTTCATCTTATAAACCGTAATGGCAAACATTTGACAAAAATTTTAAATAAAAAAATTTCGTAGCACTTTTCACAAAAATTTCTTAAGGTTGAAAAAATTTCGCATTAAAAAATGTAGTCCTCCGTGAATATTTTCCGATGTCAGCTGAAGATTAATATATTGTAAATTTTAATGAAAGCAAAAAACGTAGACAATACTAAAAATTCTATTTCGATTAATCGTTATCCAAAATTGATTTCAGCATAAAAATCGGAGTATATAATCGATCACGAAATAATCGTTTTTAGACCTGAAAATCGATTTTCGACCATAATCGTAATCGATTTACCATTCACTACTTGCGATGAAAAATGGTTCCATTACGATTACCAGAATCGTAAAGGAGAATACTTTTAATCACCCTTATCGTGGTTGGCGTAAACGTCATACGCCTACGACTGTTTCGTACTAGATTAAAGAAATAGTTTCCATTTTATCTTTAATCTAGTACGAAGCAGTCGTAGGCGTAAGACGTTTCCAATGTATTCAGTTTGAACATTATCTAAAACGTTCTGTTAAAAACCAAGAAATTATTTGATTTTCATTTTTTAATGGTATATGGAGACTTGTTGTAAATAGTCTGATTCAGAAACACGATTTGAAAACAAATTTCAAATTTTTGTAGGAAAAACCCTCAAAAATTATTTGGTAACTGAGTGAATTTCATTCAAAAATATGAATATCATTGTCCGGTCGTGTTTCCAAATCAGGCCCTTATATGTGACTTTTAAGAAAATCTATAGGGGTTTTTTTAATAAAATTCGTCAATAGCTTTCAAAGTTATTAGTGTAACTCTGCAATATTTATTTTCCTATTATATCTGTTTTATTTGAAAAACAAAATTGGCAATTTGGCAAAATAAATTATATTATTGAGAGATTTTCTGAATAAATAAAAATATCTATTTCTCAAGTTGTGATGTTTGTTTGGTACAGATAAAAAAAAAATCGCACACATTATCCGCATACATAGACTGAAACACCCATAGCATTTTAGTTAAACATATGTATTTCTCATATTGAATCACCACAATATTTTAATCTCCCACACTGAATATTTTTGGCGATTGGCGCACGAATTTATTGTAATAATATTATATACTTTAAAATCACAAAATACATCAACAATACCGACAACAGACAGGCCACGTCGAAAACAATTCAATGAGTATGAAGAGTAACAAGTAGGGAAGAAAAAGAAACGACCTTGACATTGAAAAATACCATAAACAAGTGACTACGATGTAATAATAAAACACAAATATGTTGATAATGAGCATATAGTTTTTAGGTACAAATACATTTCGGTCTGAATTGGAGGTACATGTACATTGTATATTTAATCCAATCAAGGTAGTGTCAACAAAAATAAAATGTAATAAAATTAGACAAACCTCCAGTAAGTACAATTTTATACACTCGTTTCTCATGATGGTCATTGTTCATTTTCTTCAGCTTGAGACGAGGTATATCCACTAGTGGTGCTGCAACCGCAGGAGTATTCGAAATACTATCAATTTCGTGATTCTCCATTATCTTAGATTCCTCTTTAATAGCAGAGGACGTATCCATTATCCTTTTTTATTTATTTTAGATACCAATTGCAAAAGGTGGTCAGCTTCAATTGCCGATATTTCCTTTTCGGATCTGTTTGTTGTGTTGATTGTATACTTAGAATGGGGTTTGTTTGCCCGTATATTTTAAGTGTTTTTAAGGTTAGTAAGTTACGTAGAGGAAGGATTGATTTTTCGATTTTATTTTTACTTTACGCAAACTTTAAAACTTTTTTATTTATTGAATTTTACTTTTTATTATATTTTTTTTTTTTTGTTAGATATGTTTGCCAAAACCAGAAAAAATATTATACCGCATGGAGCACATGTAATAACAAAAAAATATATCCACTAACACACTCTCACAGATGCATTATTTCGTTACGTGAACGGCAACGAATTTTGCAATTTATTTTTGTCAGTTTTTTAACTGTGATAAAAACATTTTATTATTAAAGTTTTCTGATATTTTTCATCACAAATCCAAAACCACTTTTCACTGCGAGACATTGGTGGTGACACTATGTTACGATTCCGGACTTAAAAGAAATTATGTACTACTTTAACGAATTCTGAAAGATGAATAAAACTCTTTGTGCAAGATTCTAAAAAAAAATAATCAACGTAAAAATCTGACAACCAAACACATACATAATAAGAAAACAATAACAAAGCAAGTGTCAAAAAACACAATAACAGGGTTGTTTAATTTTAAAGCACTAATTTAAATTGCGCGTAGTCAGTGCAGGGCTGTCAGAAGTGGCGATTTCTCGACAAACGTGGCGATTTTTCATTGCCTTTGGTGACCAAAATTTCCAATTGGCGACAGTGCGATTTACAGACTAGATGGCGATTTGTTTGGCGATTTTTTTTAACAAATTATTTGTTTTTCTTGAAATAATTTCTTTGATATTTATTAACCCAATAGTTAATAAAATGAATCATTTATAATCTGATCATATGGATGCAGGTAGCACACATACAATATTATTTTTTTTTCTAAAATTTGTAAGCTATCATTTTTAAATAATAATGGAAATATTGATAATTTAATATGCTCATTAAAAATGGCTATTGGTTCGAAGGATTCTTTGGAATCCGAAATCTATCGATTTTGCCACAGAATTTGAAATGGAATTACAAAATATTAAAATGGAGGAATATGATATAGAAATTTTAAAAGAAAATTGTTTTTTGTACTTATAAATCTTTTAAAAGAAATTCTTAAACGGTTACCAGAAAATATAACTTTTTCTAAAGTATATAATGAGTTTTCAATATTGAAATGAAATTAAAATTTTCGGTAGTTCAAAATTCATTAACTTTATTTTTAAATCCAAAAGTATCTGCAGGGGAATATGAATTGCAATGGTCACAATTAGCATATATCAATTGGACTTAGATCTGAATTTCCGACAAAATTTGTTAAATTTTTGTAAGATTAAAGACTTAACATTGGCCGTTCTAAATATGTTAATTTTACCAACCAGCAACGCTTGCGTAGAAAGGGTATTTTCTACTATGACTTATACCAAAACTCTCTTACGTAATAAAATTCAATATGAACTTTTAGATTCATTGCTGAGAATAATAAGTTATATAATCTTAATCAGTTTAATATAAATAACTAATGCACTAGATTTGAACCGAAATAAATTGTCTTTATAATACATAAAATAAGTATGTATGTTTTATACAATAAAGAACTCAAAAAATTATTTTGGCGATTTTTCGATTAGCTTTTGGCGATGGAGGTATAACAAATCTGACAACCCTGGTCAGTGGCAGTGTCCAAGATGTATTAACCAAAGCAAGGCGAATTTATACAAGGTGGAGTCCAAGGCGTATTTAACAAGGTGACAGCAGTGGCGAATTGAAATAAATTCAGGCGAAATCACTTATTTTTTATATATAGAGTTTGACATACGGGCGAATATTTTTTATATATGTAGTTTGACATTTGTACGTGCTATTTCTATAATCAGCTGTGCTGCCGATGGCACCTTATTAAATGCACCTTGGTGGAGTCAGTCAATCAGCTGATTACTCTTTTTTCGCTTGTTTGGTTCTAACATCTGTCAACGCTTGTTTTTATACTTCAAAATCTATATATTCAAAGCTAATTAACAAAATATTTATATTTTGCATAAATAAGTAAAGCCACTATTAAATTATCTACACTTTATTTAGTTTTAATACATATTTGTTTAATTTTTAATTTCTGTTTTTTGACGTTTGTTAAGACCATTTGTTGTTTTTGTAGAACTACCACCACCTTGTATAAATTCGCCTTGAACCAAAGTATACCAAGTAGTCCGACTCTCAATTTTTTAAAATTATTCTCTCACATATACGGGTACCGTGTGAGTTCAGAGAAATGTTAACCAATGAAATGTCTTGAAATTTTAACTTTTAAATTTTGATAAAAAATAACGTTTTTTACACATTATTCACTAACACATATTATTCTTTATTTTTTTAAAACACTTTTTGCACATTTTCATTGTTTAAATTTACACATGCATAGTGATTGTGTTAGTGATTGTGTAAACGCCAAGTCAGGAGAAGCTGTATATTAGGGTTCTATAGCTGAAACAAAAATTTCGACCTTTCGACTTTTTCCGTTTTTTAAAAAGTCGACTTTTCGAACTTTCGAACTTTCGACTTTTGGTAATTTATAAAAGTCGACTTTTCGAACTTTCGACTTTTTAGTTAAATCGACTTTTTTAGACTATTTTCGACTTTCCGACTATTTTCAACTTTTTACCATTTCTTGTAACAAATACATAGTTTCTACATTTATTGATGCGCCTTTTGTAATGTTTAGCAATAAAAATGAAATTTATCAAGGCGATAATAGTTAGAAGAATGTTGTGTAGAAAAAAGCTTTAATTTATAAATATTTATTTATTATTTATATTAGCATACACTACAAAAAATGCAAGTGTACCAAATTGCAATAGTTTTAGTATAATGTTGCAATTAAATATATTTTTTAACATTCTAAAAAGTCGACTTTTATCGACTATTCGACTTTTTTCGACTATTTTCGACTTTTATCGACTATTTTCGACTTTTATCGACTATTCGACTTTTTTCGACTTTTGAGATAACATAATCGATTGTTCGACTTTTTTCCGACCAAAAAGTCGATTTCGACTTTTTCAGCAAAAAGTCGATTGTTCGAACAATCGACTTATAGAACCCTACTGTATATGTCGTTAGTTTTTCTGTAACGTTGCCGTTCTGTTGCGGATGAATGTGTTGAAAGCAGAATCTTGTCCGCAACGTTAAGTGACAGCTGAAAACAGCTGATATCATACACAGACAAAAATTCTGACAATATGAAGTGGTGCCAACATTTTTTGAAAGAGAAAAACATCGAATATTTTATAAAATATAATTTTTTTATTCATCCTTTATTAACTGGTTTATTTACAATATATACACAATTTTGAGATTTTATAAATTAGATATTACAGAAAATAACATAATGGAATTATAAGAAGTAAATAATTTTTAGATATTTGATACATTTAAAGGCAAAAACAGGGAGAAACCCGTTCGTTATTTGAATGGAAAAGAAAGTCAAACATGTACATAAAATATGTAGTGTTATGAACAGTTTATTTTTAAAAATAGTCTTTCATAAAATTACGATTTTGACTTTGATGATTCAATATTAATTCAGATAAGTGGTCTACATTCTCGAATCAGTGGATACGAGGAATTTTTTTGTCTTGTTATAAAATCAAATATTTTTTCATATTTAGTTTCCCGATGTAGAATATTAGTTGTATATTTCCAATTTTTGTTATTTATTATTTTTAAACATTTATTTTGGATAATTTGCAAACGTTTTAGATGATAATTTGCAGCCGTATACCAAACAGGGCTAGCATAATCTGATAAGACCTATTTTAGTCTTATAATACTTTTATGAAGTAGATTTTTATTTTGTTTATTCAGAAGGGGCCATAACGATCTTATAGCTTTGATGGCTTTTTGACACGTCTGTTCAATGGCGCATATTCATAAACGATCACCAAGTGTTGACTTTTTTAAGTACCTATTTAAGTTATTCACAATTGGTTACTTTCAGCTCAATTAGTTAGCACTTATGCATTAAACACATTGAAGACAGCAGGCTTCACGACTTCACGAACACAAATGCTGCTGGCTGAAGTTGCAGCCGTGCGGCAGCCGGTGAATTCTTTTAAAGACGACAGCTTCAAAGTAAACAGCTGATTTATAATTCAGTGATGTCACTTTAATTTTTTATTTTAATAAAAAATAACCGTACAAAATTCCAAAGTAATTAAACGTTAAACAATTATTTTGAGTAAATATATATATGTGGTAATAATTTATGTACCTGTTATTAATTCATTTCAATATGGTTATCAGAAACTTCTCTTAATTAAGTAAAAAAAAATATATTTTTTTAAGCACTAATTTGATTTACATTTTTTATTATATTAGCAACACTATTTCTGTTTTGAAGTTGACAAAAATAGAAATTAGCCTAATTGGGCAGCAGCAGCAAACGAAGTCGTGTCGTCGTGAAGTTGTGCTGTCGTCAAAAGAATCGTCTTCATATAAACGTGTGTATTCTATTTTTGACAGATTGAAGTCGGAAGCCTGCTGTCTTCAATGTGTTTAATGCATTAATCATGGGTAAAGTTGTAACTAAATGCCAACTACTAATGCATTCAAAAAAACAGCTGATTGATTTCATTTTAATACATGTATACAAAAAGAAAATAATGTAGAGATGTGTTTGTTTTTTGTCAACAACATTCTATTGAAAAATTTCATTCTACATACCCTTATTTTAATAGATTTACATACAAACTATAACTATAAATTTTTTATGTACTTTTAGAGAACAAAAATAGTCTCCTAATAGCTTTATAAGCCTTTTAATTAATTATAGTATATATTGATCAAAATATTATCGATATTTTGTTTTCTCTATATGTCAAAGCAGTAACTAAGCTAGTTATGAATTGTGAATTAGATCTATAACTATCTATGAACTATTTTTTAGTTTCTGTTTTACTAGTTCCGACTTTAGTTATGATTTCTGAATATGCGCCAATGTGTTCTATAAAAATTAACTTTTTGTCTAAGATCACACCTAGATATTTAACGCAATTATCTATAGGAATGGGCTCATTCCCTATTAATATTTGTTGGAATTCTTTTAGGAGATTTGTTATATGGAAAAATAATAGCTTGAATTTTATTGGGGTTTATTTTAATCATCCATTTATGGAAATATTTAGTGCAAGCTGTGAGTGCCTTTTCCATTTTCTTAAGCAATGCGCTGGTAAGTTTGCTCGATGAGATCAAAGCAGTATCATCTGCATAATAAACTGTTTCTAAATCTTTTAGTGCTGTAAAATCCGAAGTATATATTGAGTAGAGTATTGTAGATAATACGGAACCCTGTGGTATACCATTAGCTATTCCTTTATGTGCGGAATTTACTCCATTTAGAGCATTTACTCCATTTTCTGCTATCTAAAAAACTGTCGATTAATCCACTAAAATATTTTGGTACACTAGCCTCTAGTAGTTTATATAAAAGGCCTATTGTAATCTCAGTATATATTTTTAAATTAAAAGGCAGTTATTTTATTTTTATAAAAAACAAACAATTAATTAAATACGATAAAAATAAGTTCAATAACTTCTACAATATTTTTCGTTCTAATGAAAATTTCTGACAAGATTTTCTTAAACTAATTTTCTGATTGCTATGTTTTTCAACACCCCCTCTCAATCAGATATTCCAAGAATTCTTCTAAAGTTTTGAAAACGTGTTGGATCTGTAGCCTTTGTAAAAATATCTGCCAATTGATCATTTGTTCCAATAGGATTAATCTTGATATTGTTATTAGCCACGCAGTCACGAACAAAATGATGAGTAATGTCAATATGTCTGGCGCGTTTACTTTCTAAATTTGTAGCCATTCCAATGCAACCATGATTATCTTCATATATTATAGCTGGCGTATCATCTGATATGACTTCTAGATCCTGAAGTAGTCCCTTTAACCATATTGCTTCCGTAGTAGCTAAACTAAAAGCAATATATTCAGCTTCGCTCGAAGATTTTGCAACGGTTTGCTGCTTTTTGCTGCACCATGAAACAGTACATCCAAATATTTTGAAAACGTATCCACTTACAGATTTTCGATCAGCTACGTCAGTCGCCCAATCTGCTCAACATACCCAATAATTGGTATATTATTTGAGATTTCAAACTTCAATTTAAACGATGATGTTCCTTTTAAATATCTTATAATACGTTTTAAGTGCTGCCAATGAGTTTCGTTTGGATTTTGTTGGTACCTTCCCATATAACCAACAGAATAACAAATGTCAGGTCTTGAACACAACATAATGTACATTAAACTACCAAGTAGTTCTCGATAAGGTTCGATACATACAGATTCAGACTCATGATGTAATTGTAATCCCTTCTCCATTGGACTTTTAACAGCATTACAATCTACCATACCGAATACTTGAGAAATTAAAATTTGATTTTCTTTATGTTGAATTTTCATTCTAAGAAAAAACTTCAGGATACCACAATCTGACATCTCAAAACGTTCAGCTAAATCTTCCTTTAGTTTCTCAATACTAGCTAGTTTGTTTCCGGCAATAAGTAAGTCATCAACGTACATTATAACAACAATATCATCAGTATGATTTGGACTTAGTTTTGTATAAAGACAGTAGTCATGCCTTGATCTTTTAAATTTTAGAGAAACAAGAAAGTTGTTAAATTTTATATTCCAACACCTTGGTGCTTGTTTTAAGCCATATAATGATTTATTTAATTTGCAAGCCTGGTTATCATTTGCTGTAACTCCTTCTGGAATCTTCATAAACACTCTCATTTAGCTCACTATGTAGAAATGCCGTCTTTACATCAAGTTGATGAAATATGTACTTTCGATGTAAACCAACAGCTAACACCACACGAATTGTTGTCAATTTGGCGACAGGAGCATACGTTTCGAAGAAATCAGCTCCATGTTTTTGTTGAAACCCTTTAGCAACTAGTCGAGCTTTATATTTTGTTAGATTACCATTTTCATCTTCCTTTATAGAAAATACCCACTTTGATTTTAGAAGTTTTGCATTCTTAGGAGCTTCTACAATTTTCCAGACTTGATTTTTATTCATTGCTTTCAGTTCTTCGCCAACTGCTTTAATCCACTTATCTGAATCATTTACGGATGCAATATCACTATAAGTTTTAGGAATAACTTTATTTGATACATTAGCTTCTAATCTATATATATAAAAGTGAATGTGTGTCTGTATGTATGTATGTTTATTATTATTAGTTTGGGATCTATAGACGGCTAAACGGCTGAACCGATGTGCTTGAAATTTTTACAGTATATTTATGTATGTCTGGAAGGAGCTATAGGCTACTTTTTGTTTTGAAATTTTAAGTGGGCGTGGTACCTCCCATACAAAGTTAATTTTAAAAATCAAATATTTAGGAAACTATAATAGCTATAGTCCTCAAATTTTGCATGAGCAATTCCACTGTTTGTTTAAATATTTGCGGCAAAAATGGGAGTAGTAGCCACAGAGGGCGTGGCACATCCCATATGATGATTATTTAAAAAATCTAATATATGGGATACAATAAGAGATAGAATCCATACATTTTGTACGGATATTCTACCATCAATTTTAATATTTAGGACAAGAATGGGCGGACTGAAATAGTGGGCGTGGCACTTCCCAAACAATCTAAATACTAAAATTCATATCTATCTGTATAATTGTAGTATGTAAAGCGTTCAAATTTTGTATGAACTACTTATTTAGGCCAAAAATGGGCAAAATAGCAATAGTGGGCGTGGCACCTCCCATAGATGTGATGAAAAATTATATATAGGGACAGCTATAGCAGCTATCAATATTAATATTTAGTACAGAAATGCGCGGACTACCAAAAATATTAAGTAAATGTTAAAATTTGTATGTATACATTTGAAACCCTTATATATATATAAAAGTCAATGTGTGTTTGTTTGTTTGTATGATTCTTTGCGTATTTGTAATGGCACTCGACTTACAGTAAGGCAATTAATGAACAATCTAATCGGAGCGACCTTTATAACTGGGAATTATAACTTCGGAAATGCCATTTGATTTTATTCGATTGCAGTTTCCTATTTGCTTAGTATTTGCAATGACAATTGATAAAGCTCAAAGTCAGTGTTTGCAAGTTTGCGGACTAAATCTAGAAAATCCATGTTTTTCACATGAACGGAAACTAATTTTAGATAGACTAAATATATTGTAAATCTTTACGGTACGGGTAGCGAAGCACATCGGGTTTTAGCTAGTCCTGTTATAAAACTAAGTAGTTTATTAGGCAAACGTCTTTCTCGGCTACTTCTACGAACTGAAACTGTTACTTCAGTAACGGTATCTTGAGACAAATCTTCATCTTCAGTTAAATCTATGGTATCATTATTTTCTGTCAAATTATTGTCATCAACGTCCTCAGTATTTATTTCATTTAAATTTGTATCAGGAACTATTTCAGTTGTAGACACAGCACCTTCACTTTCATTTCCCCCCTCTTGCTCGTGTCTGTTTTGAACTGCGATAATATCTTCATCGACTTCATTACAAATTTTTGCAAAAGGAAAATTGTCTTCTTCAAATTTCACATCTCTTGCAACTATAACTTTTTGTTTTTCCAGGTCCCAAAGTCGATTACCATTCGCTGCGTATCCAACTATAACGGACTTCTGACTTCTAGCATCAAGCTTTTTTCGATTCTGACGTCGAACCCAGGCATATGCCTTACAACCAAAAACTCTAATTTTATCAAACTTTGGTTTGATACCTTCCCACATCTCTGATGGAGTTTTTAAATTTTGAAGGGATATTGTAGGATAGCGATTCAACAAATAAACAGCTGTCATTGCTGCTTCTGTCCACATAGTTTTTGGAGCTTTGGATTCAATTAACATTGCTCTAACCTTTTCTGTTATAGTCCGATTTAGCCTCTCTGCAACGCCATTTTGTTGAGGCGAATAAGCAACTGTAGGTTCTACTTGTATGCCTTTACTCTTGTACCACTGAGATTGTTCTTTAGATAAGTACTCCCTTCCTTGATCAATCGTTAACTTTGAAATAGAGATACCACTAAACTGACTAGTAACAACTGCTTCATATTCTTGAAAGATTTTGAATACATCTGATTTTTTCTTGATCAGGCATATCATAGTATAGTGAGTATAATCATCTATGAAAGTTACAAAGTATTTGGATCCGTTCCATGCAATTGGATCAATAGGGACACACACATCGGAATGTATTCGCTCCAACACTCTTTTAGCTCTTACACGAGTATCATCGAAAGGTTGTCTACACTGCTTACCTTCAACACACACATCGCAAAAACCAAGGGATTTCGACTTATAATTCAGTCCTCTAATAAGATTCGCTTTTTCTAATTTTTGAAGACCACTTTCACCAATATGACCAAGTTGACGATGCCATAGGACAACATCATTAGAAGTACTTAATAAAGCAGATGATGTATTTATATTTATGGTCAGTTCATACAAATTTCCACATAAAAAAACTGTAGCAATTACTTCTTTGTTTTTCAAAATAATTGCTTTATCATGAATAAATTTTACTTCTATACCAGAATTAGTAAGACCCCTTTCACACTAGGCAATTTAGTTGCGCAAGTCTCTTGTGTTTGTAGATACCAGAGGTAATGTCGGGTTGAGGAGAAGAAAATTTTGCATGCTGTTTTGTTGTTGGGCAAGAGACTTGCGCAGTAGTTCTAAAGCATTTAGGGGACGTTTCTTTAATAGAAGATTCGATAGGTTGTCAAACTCGGGGGATTTAGATGATTTGAGTGATGAAATTATGTTAATCATTTCACAAAGAGATGTATATCTGCAATTGTCAAAAACTGTGTATTGGTTTCGAAAGTTGTCTACTAAAGAGTCAACCTTCTTGTCAAAGGAATGAGTGAAATATGCTGTAAGGTTATTAGCCTGAACAAATCTATTGGCGAGAACTTCAGCCTTCCCGCTGTCAGAAGTCATTTTAGTAATTCCTACATTCAAATGGGGGATTTTTGTTTGACCTTTAGCTAGTAGGTTTTTACTTATTTTCCAAAATGATTTGTCACCTGGCTTCAATTTGGATAAAAGTGCTGACCATTTCCTATTTATTTCAGTATTAATATTCTCATCTATTAACTTGCTCAGAAACCTTGAATATTGTTTATAGAAATTAGCTTCAAATAAGTTAGTCGATCTATGAAATTTCCTATTAAATGTTCTTATTACTTTTATATATTTCTGTGGTCATATGGAAGAGTAGCTTAAGTCGACATAAGGGCAAATTGAGTTATTGCGTTTGGAGATTTATATAAGTCAAGGCGCTTTAATGTGTTTTATCTGTTCTTAAAAATCTTATTTTTTGACAGTATTATGTGCGTTTACTTTTTAGCTTAAGAATTTTGAAAAAATGTTGCATTTGTCAAAACATCCTATGTGCACATAGTTGTGTTTACATATTCCATTTTTCCATGCATCATATAACTATATGACTTAAGTTGAATAATTGTTAACCTTACAAAAATAAAGTTATTATATTTAAAGAACTTATGTTTTAATAAGTTTTTTAATAAAATATGATTCATGCATACAGTAATCTTAAGTGAGTGCAAGTTCTTATTATGAAATGCAATTCAAAACAGCTTATTTAGACATAAGCTTTTCTGCTAAAACGACGTTAAAAAATAACGGTACTGTATGTAGACTTAAGGTTTGTTTATTCTGCGTATTATTTATTTTATTGTGTACATAAGCGGCAGTCGTAAATTAATTTTTGTGCAAGTCGTATCTTACGGTGTTAAAAATGGAAAGTTCTGAAGAAGAAATGTACGGATTTGACAGCGATGATTCCGTTTTAGATCCAAATATTAATGTAAATGAGTTAGATGTAAGCAGTTCAGATTATGTAGATGAAAATTTTAATGTAAGTAACAATTTATAATGGAAAAGTGATAATACAGAATCAAATATAAAGCAGAATCAAATATCAATCTTTCTATATCCAAAAATGTACGTAAAAAACTACGCAATAGTGGAGAATCCTACATCTCAAGCAGTGGAAAACTGTGCCTTGCCGCGCTATTCGAGATTTGCAGTCATGTCGAAATAAATGCAAAGAAAAAATTACATCAGAACAGCTACAAGAAATTCATAAACTATACTGGCAGCTGGGATCATACCAATTGCGACAAGCGTTTGCAGCAGGATTAATTGAAATACATACCCCTAAAACCATGCGCAGAGATAAAAGCGAAACTAACCCAAGGAACCGGATGAATACATATAAATACTATTTGGAAACAAGCGGTACACGAGTTTTGGTATGTCAAAAATGTTTTAAGCTGACTTTATGCGAAAGCGATCAGTTTATTAAAACTTTAGTTAAGAATAAAATTTATGGACATGGCTCATTTAACCATGGCGATCTACGTGGAAAACATAAAAATCCGAGAAAACTGTCACCTTCAAAGGAAAGTATTGTAACCGGTGTATTGAAAAGATAACTATCTTGTTTTATATTATTATTATTTCTTTATTATTAAAATAGTTAATACTTAAAACTAAAGAGCTAAATGAGATGAAAAAGTATTCTGTATAATGGCGTATCAATAATGTATGTATCCATTATAGTGATGCATTTATTAATAAATCGTTACTTGTAATAACTGATCAATGTTATAAAAACAGGGATGTCGAACAATAAGGGTATTACAATTCTCCCACGCTTAAAATGAACTTTAGGTGTTGTCTCACATCAATCCAAGACGTACTGTTGCAAATATTTCGGGGCTTGACGCCTGCGTGATGTGCTACGAATTGGTGAACGACTCTTACTCGTTGATGGTTCCTGATCGGCTGGTGGTTGCTGAATTGCTGATGATTCCTGAGGTTGACTTATCAGTGTTTCGCTTCCAGATAGTTCCCTTTTTGTTTCCAAATCAGCAGTAGGTGCGGAATCATGATGAAACATTAGTTGTTCATATGAGTTTTGTTGATTTTCCTTTTCCAAGGATTGACTAGGAGATTGAACGCTGCTTAATGTTCCACCTTGAACGTTTGTTGCAATTAACTGGTTAATGTGTCTCTTAAATTCGTATCCATTATCCAATTTTACCATGTAGTGGAGACGACCCATTTTTTTAACGATGGTGCCAAGTTTCCATAACGGCTTGTTTGGAGTGCAATACCGGGCTTGTACCCTATCTCCCACGCTTAATTGTCGTGACGGAAGATTTTGTAAGTTATTACCGTGCATTTGTAACGGTTTTATTACATCTAAACGACTTCGTATTTGACGACCCAGGTAGAGCTCAGAAGGAGTTTTCCCATTTTTCAATGGTGTAGCACGATACTTGAAAATAATTTCTCTTACCTTTGACTGCATTGAAGATGATTCGTTTGACATAGCTGCAAGTTTGTGCTTTAGAGTCTGAATGTTCCTTTCGGCTAGCGCATTAGTAGCTGGATGTCCGGGTGCGTTGAATTTTTGAAAAATACCGCAATCCTGACAAAAATTAGAAAACTCTTCACTTTTAAAAATTGTTGCATTATCGGAGACCATTATATCTGGATAACCGTTTCTTGCGAACGTATTGCATAACATTTCCATAGTTGAAGCTGATGATGGTGTTGTTGTACATGTACCAATTTCTATCCATTTTGACTTAGCGTCCACGACAACCAAAAAATAGTGACCTTGGTAAGGCCCCGCATAGTCAATGTGAATACGCTGCCAGTTGTTGTCTGGCTCCTACCAGGGATGCAGTGGAGCTTTTGCAGCACTATTCGTATTAGAAGCACAAGCTGGACAATTGCGTACAAATTTTTCGATGTCTTTATCGATGGCATTCCAGTAAACGTAACGTCTAGCTAATTGTTTCATTTTAGTTGTACCTGTATGAGTATGATGAAGTTCCTGTAGAACTGCTTCTTGTAGTGAGCTTGGAATAATTACTCGTTGACCTTTGTACAAAACGTTGTGATCAATTGTATACTCTGAATCAGGTGTTGTGTTGTGCTGTAGTTCAAACAACATTTTTGAAAGAGTAACATCTTTCTGAGTTTCTCGTTGAATTGTTTTGAAATTTAATGTTCTTGAACTTATTTAATTGATTGATGCATTACATATTTGATGGACTTCTTTATCAATAAAATTTGTTGAACTACCTTTCAGATTTAAAGGTGCCCTAGAAAAGCAGTCTGCACTCTGGTTTTCCGACGAATTTTTGTGTATGATTTCGTAGTTGTATCCGCTTAAAAATGCGGCATATCTTTGCAACCTGGCTGAAGTCATCTGTGGTAATTTAGCATTTTGGTGGAAAATTCTCATTAACGGCTTGTTATCCGTTACGAGTTTAAAAATACGCCCGTATAAATATTCATGAAAATGTTGAACTGCATAAAAAATGGCTAAAGCTTCTCTATCTAATTGAGAATAATTTTGCTCAGCGCTTGATAGTGACCTTGACGCAAATGCAATTGGCCTTTCCTCCCCATCTACTAAATGCTACAGAACCCCAGCTATACCCGTAGGACTGGCATCGCAGGCAAGTTGAAGCGGCAATTCTGGGTTAAACAGCATTAAAACTCTATTGCTTGCAATTTCCTCTTCAAGCAACTGGAAAGACCTTTGGCATTCAGCAGACCAATAAAATTTTGCGTTTTTGTGTAATAGTTTACGCAAAGATGTAGTTATGGTCGACACGTTTAATATAAAGCGAGAATAATATGTGACCATTCCCAGAAATCGTCTTACATCATCAACTGTTTTTGGTTGCGGCATCTTTAAAATTGCGTCTATTTTTGTGGAAGATTTTAATACTTTGTTCTGTTGGATAGTATGTCCTAAAAACTCAATTTTTTCCACGAAGAATAAGCATTTTGACCGATTTAAATGTAAATCAAATTTTTGCAATTGTTTGAGACAGCCTTGCAAATTATTTGTGCACTCTTCTAATGTTTTGCCATGTATAACAATATCATCAAAATACGACTCGGTATTGGGCACATCACGTAAAATTTGGTCTATAATTCGATTGAATTCGGCTGGAGCAGTCTTGATTCCAAATGATAATCTATTCATTTTGTACGTACCTCGGTGCGTTGATATGGTTTGAATTAGGCTTGATTGTTCATCGACGGGTATATGAAGGTAGGCTTTGTACAAGTCTAGCCGACAGAAATACTTAGCATTTCGAAGTCTATTAAAAATGTGTTCAATTTTCCTAATCGGATAATGAGCGTCTACTAATCGTTGATTT